>NC_055693.1:907130-1207130 GCF_017639745.1 Melanotaenia boesemani | reverse complement strand
TTACTGGTTATTACGTCGTTATTTTACTGGTTATTACGTCGTTATTTTACTGGTAATTACGTCGTTATTTTACTGGTTATTACATCATTATTTTACTGGTTATTACGTCGTTATTTTACTGGTTATTACGTCGTTATTTTACTGGTAATTACGTCGTTATTTTACTGGTAATTACGTTGTTATTTTACTGGTAATTACGTCGTTATTTTACTGGTAATTACGTCGTTATTTTACTGGTTATTACGTCGTTATTTTACTGGTTATTACGTCGTGATTTTACTGGTAATTAAGTTGTTATTTTAATGGTTATTACGTCGTTATTTTACTGGTTATTACATCGTTATTTTACTGGTTATTACATCGTTATTTTACTGGTTATTACGTTGTTATTTTACTGGTTATTACGTCGTTATTTTACTGGTAATTACGTCGTTATTTTACTGGTAATTACGTCATTATTTTACTGGTTATTACGTCGTTATTTTACTGGTTATTACATCGTTATTTTACTGGTTATTACATCGTTATTTTACTGGTAATTACGTTGTTATTTTACTGGTTATTACGTCGTTATTTTACTGGTAATTACGTCGTTATTTTACTGGTAATTACGTCGTTATTTTACTGGTTATTACGTCGTTATTTTACTGGTTATTACATCGTTATTTTACTGGTAATTACGTCATTATTTTACTGGTTATTACGTCGTTATTTTACTGGTTATTACATCGTTATTTTACTGGTTATTACATCGTTATTTTACTGGTCAGGCCCACTGGAGACCAGATTGGTCTGGATCAGCCATTAAAGGAGGAGAATTTGTTGTTTTAAGACAAACCTGAGGATCGGTCTGCCGCCATCGTTCTTTGGTGCCTCCCACTGCAGGTCCACATATCTTTTGGTCACGGCGTTGACTTCCAGGGCGTATGGTGGTCCGGGCGTAGCTGCAACAAAACATCATCATCATCATCATCAAGTGGGGTTTCCGTTCTGCCCCTGACTAAAACAACTTGTATCTGTTCTCCAGCTTACTGAAGGTGTCCTTGGCTAGCACCGAGTCCTCCATCTCGCAGAACGGTCCCAAGCCCACGGCGTTCTCAGCGGCAACACGGAACACGTAGAGCGATCCTTCGTTGAGCGGTGACACGGTGTACTTGAGCTCCTTGACAGTGGTGTCCACGGCCTGCCAACCTTTACGCCTGACGTCGCGCTTCTCCACCACGTAGTTGGTGATCTTGGATCCTCCGTCACGCTCAGGAGCCGTCCACTTCAGCTCGGCGCTGTTCCTGCTGATGTTGATGACATCCAACCAGCGCGGAGCTGACGGAGGATCTGAGGAGGACAGAGCAGACGGTTCTCCATCATGTTAACTTTTACTCATGATCATTGCTTCATGTCGTATATGTACTCATTTACCACACTGAAGCCAAACTTTCAAATTTTTATCTTTTCCTGATACATAAACCTTGGACAAGAAGACCAACACTGGTTCTGTTTCAACATGTCGGACCAAGTCTAAACTCTTTGTGTGTGCTCTGACTCAGGATAAGTCCTCCTTACTTAGTCTCTCCTTGCAGAGCACCGGGTCGCTGGGCTCGCTGGGTTCGCTCTCGCCGGCCACGTTCACGGCTCGGATCCTGAACGAGTACTCCTGCTTCTCCATCAGGCCCTTCAGGAAATACTCCAGAAGGTTGATGTTCTCCGCCACGCGGATCCAGTCCATGGTCCCGCTCTTCAGCATCTCAATGACGTAGCTGTCAATCTTTGCTCCACCGTCATGCTCGGGTTTGGTCCACATCAGGAAGCAGGAGGTCTTTGCTACATCCTTCACCGAAGGCTTACCCGGAGGCCATGGAGGATCTGGAAAAAGAGCAACCATGATGGTTTTAACTTGCTGAAAGGTTCTGAAACACAGCTGAGATGAGAGGGGAAACACTCTGTACCGATGGGATCTTTGACGAGGATCGGATCTGTCTCTTTGCTGGGTTTTCCAGTTCCAGCCAGATTCTCAGCGAGGACTCGGAACTTGTACTTCTTTCTGGTGGGAAGTCCTTTGACTCTGCAGGGAAAAACAACAACACTAACTAGGACTGTAAACAGTTATAAACAGGGTCCAAGACCCTGCAGCACCACTACTCACCGTCCCCGACCAATGCTGCTTCAGGCACCCGTCATTCCAAAAGCAACAGACTGGCAATGACAATAGCAGGCCAGAAACTAACGGCCAGACAGGTTTTTTTCAGCTATTTCTCAAAAGTTTTACTATTATAAGCCACGCCCACTTTGTTCAGTTGTAATAAACGTGGAAACTCGTGTCCAATCAGGATGATAAATATCTTCATATCTTTCACCGACGCTGATATATGTACTAATACGCATTGGATGTACGTTTGAACGAACACTTTCACGTTTTTTATGAAGCAAAACAATTAAAATTCCACTCAAGTTCATTATTTCGTCTCTTTTCGTCTCAAAGCCAAAGCTGTATGTAGGTTAGTCAAAAGCCAGAGTTAGCAATAACAGGTTTTAGAAACTGCTAAGAAATAACCACTTCTAATCATCTGATTTGGCATCATTCAGAGAACCAGTAACTATTACAAACCAAAACATACTTTTCCTGAGTAGTGCACATAGATATATAAATATCGATCATATCGATACCAATGTTGGTATCAATACTTTAATGTGAGGCTTGAAAACAGTCAGAATCTTCAGAAATAAGGAGGTAAAAGGGGTTTTTGGTGGATTGGGTTCACTGCTGTGACAAAGCAGCTACACACCCAAAATCAGCTTCTCTCGCTGAGACAATACAATAAAATATTCAGAAAAGATTCAGATTTTTATGGTATGAGTAATAACTTAGTTGTAGATGCAGCAGAAAATTAATCCATTAATTCCATAGATTAATCTCTTTGCATTAAGGCGTAAATCTAACAAGTATCAACAATACTGGCCTTTATTTACCTACTTGGTCAATACCACACATTGAAAATGTAAAATATTCATAGAGAATACAAGGTTTGCCTAAAAATAATAAGAATATTCACAGACGAAGATAGGAATTGTGTTTAGTCTGTTTTTATTTTATTTTTTGGTGAGACTCAGATTGATATTTGCTGAATTGAAAATTATTTAGTATCATGAATTTTAGAAAGAAATAGAAAGAAATGCTGTGTCATCATGCACTCACTCATTTTAACCTTGAATGGATTTCTAGAAGCTGCCAGCTTTCAGCAAGCTCCGTGATCAATGTAGATTTATCTACGCTACATAAATCAGAGTGAAGGAAGTGTTAAAGGCTCATTAGAGAAAAGCCTCATTTCTGGAAGTGGTTGATTTTCAGTGTTTTTTTCTTCCAAAGTTTGTAAGACGGAATTTGCTTAATTATGACGAAATCGCAAAATTTGAATCAGTTTTTAGATCCTGCTTTTAATATTTCCCATATTCTGTCCAGACCCTCATGCGGACATGTGTAATCAGGTTTACCAGACTCAGATTCATACTTTTTACCAACCCATTTTATATTTTATTAGTTGAAGGAAACTTTAAACATCAACGGTTTTTGGTCTATTAGTGTGGCTCTGTAAGCCAAAGTTGTACGTAGATCAGACTAAAGCCCTAGAAGGGGTTAACGAAATCACAGTTTGATTTTCTGTATCACTGAAAACTTTTTTAGGTGGAAATGGGCGTGGCCTATGAAGGGATTCAGCTTGTGAACATGAGGCTTATATCTGTGTAAGTACAGTTTAGGAGATTTGACCGTTTCTGGACGCACCTGTAGTTGGTGTCTTTGATGGGCAGCTTGTTGCAGCGTATCCACCTGTCGTGGTCGGGCTCGTATCGCTCCACCCAGTATCCTGTGATGGGACTTCCTCCGTCCTCTTCTGGCTCGTACCAGGTCAGAGTCAGAGAGTCCTTGGCGATGTCTGAACCTTCCAGCTTGTAGGGAGCTCCAGGAGTGTCTGGGGAAAAAACAGCCAAAGTCAGGTTTCATTCTGTTTCCAGGAAGTCAAACTGTTCCTTTAACCAACAGCCTGATGGTTGGGCAGCCTACCGAAGGGGTATCTGGCGATGATGGGAGCGTGTTCGGCCGGCGGACCAACACCGAACTGGTTCTCGGCAAACACTCTGAAGATGTACTCTTTGAACCTGATCAGACTCATGGCTTTGTATGTGGTCTGTTTGACGGTGGAGGACAGCCGGTGCCAGATCTCGCTGTCAACGGCTCGGCGCTCCACGATGTAGTTGGTGACCCTGGAACCGCCGTCATCACGTGGAGGATTCCAGGCCAGGAAGCAGGTTTCGTTGGTGATCTCAGAGATGTCAAAGGCAGCAGGAGGACCAGGTTTATCTGGTTTAAGGAACATATTTAACATTTAATCCAGCAGAACCCCAGAGTCAGCGTTTCCTCTGACGTTCTCCGGTCTTACCTAGGATGTTGACGTCCACGGTGGCAGTGGCACGCCCGCTGCTGTTGGTGGCCTCAATGATGTAGGTGGAGCTGTCGTCTCTCTTGGTCTTTGTGATGGTGACAGTGGAGTGTCCTGGCTTGGTGTCAATGGACACCCTGTCGTCGGGTTTGAGGACCAGGTCGGCTTTAGTCCACTTCACACGGGGCTCTGGCTTACCTTTCACCTCAGCAGGAAGTTCAATCTTGCTGCCGGCGTTGGCGGTCAGACCGGCCAACAGCTTGGCATCCAGCTGGATCTCTGGAGGCTCTGTGGGAACAACAAGGATGAGGACAGTTTAGTTTTTTAACTCTGGAGGTTAAAATCAGTAATCAGTTTGGGAAAGTCCTGTCATCACGAGTACCTTTGGGATCAACGGCCTGGATCTCGTCGGTGGCCTTGCAGGGCCGGCTGGCTCCGAGTCGGTTCAGAGCTCGGACTCTGTAGGCGTACCACTGGCCTTCGACCAGACCAGTCACCTGACACTTTAGCTCCGGCACCATGTCTCCACAGGGCTCCCACTTATCCGTTCCTCTCTGGCAACGTTCCACATTGTAGCCTCGGATGCCGGTGCCGCCATCGTACTTGGGCGGCTCCCAGGTCAGGAAGATGCCGCTGGCGGACTTGTCTCTCCACTTCAGGTTCTCTGGGGGGTCCGGGACGGCTGTGGGTGGACAGCGGTTAGAAGTTTGTTTAGACTCAAACTGAAAACAGGATGTCTGACTACGAATTCAATGTATGGACGAACACACAGTAATGACTATTACAACTCCACTGTGATTGGACGGGAGGTGAGCTAACAGTGAAATAGTGACATCTGAGTGGTCGTAGTCTTTTACAGCGGCTTCGACTCACTGGCTGGAGAAGAAACGTTGACGGGTTCATCGATGTATGCCGGCTCTCCTGGTCCACACTTGTTGCAGGCAGTGACTCTGAAGAGGTACTCCTTCCCTTCAACCACATCAGTGACGGTGAACTCCAGATCCAGGATCCCTGTGACCACCTGAGACACAGTTTGACACCTTCATCATCAAAATCATCAAGCTACAGTCTTCCTGACAGACTCTGGGATGCAGATGCTGATGCTGTACCTTGACCCAGGTCTTGCGGGACACGTCCCGTTTCTCCACCTGATAGCCGGTCAGAGGACTTCCTCCATCGTGTTCTGGAGCCTCCCAGCTCAGGTGTACATGCTGTCGGGTCACCTCCAGAACCTTGAAGTCTTTTGGAGCACTCGGTGCAGCTGCAGACGCAAACAAAAACATGATGAAATTAATGCTTAAGCTGAAAATAACATGAGAGATTTTTCAGGGTCTTTAGTTCTGTACCGATGACGTTGACGTCAATGTCTCCAGAAACTGAGGTGACGTCGTTTTCCAACTGCAGGGTGTAGGTCCCTTTGTCGGGGCGGACACTCGGCGTGACCACCAGCTCTGTGAAGGTGGACTTGGTTGTCATTGAGACCCGCTCGTCTGTTGTGGTCAGCTCCTTCTCTCCAAAGGTCCACTTGGCGACAGGGGTCGGGTATCCAGCGATGGGGACTCTGATGGTGAGAGGTTGCGGGACAATCACCTCAAGTCCGTCTTTGAAAGCGCTCTGGTCAAAGGTTGGGCCGACTGTAGAGGAAACAGACACCATGAGAACCAAAACAGACTCAGTCCAGTCACGTGGAGAAACTGGTCTCAGCGTCTCACCATGTGGGTCATCGGCCAGCAGAGGTCCGATGGTGTTGGACGGGTCGGAGACTCCAGCAGCGTTTTCAGCAAACACCCTGTAGTTGTATTTGGTTCCATACTTTAGACCAGAAACCTACAGAAGAAGAAAACATTGGAGCTTTGAGCAAAACAAAGAGACGGAAACGGACTGGATCTGTTCTGAGAAGGATCCTCACCTTGTAGAAGAGGTCCTGACAGAGGCGGGCGTTGCAGCGCAGCCACTTGTCAGTGCCGTCCTCGCAGCGCTCGATGATGTATCCGGTGATCATGCTGCCGCCGTTCTTCAGAGGAGTCTCCCAGCTGAGCTGCACAGAGTTCTTGTTCTGGTCGTGATAGGTGAAGTTCAGGGGGGGACTGGGACGCTCTGAAACATGAACATGATTGACGTTAACATCATAAACTTCTCCGACCGGATGAAATGTGCTTGACAGTGGCACCACTCACCGATCGGATCCATGATCTTGACAGGCTGCGAGGCGGCGCTGGGCTTCCCTACGCCGGCTTTGTTCTCAGCTTTGACTCTGAAGATGTACTCTTTGTTCTCGATGACGTCATTGACGATGGCACTCAGCTCGTCGGCTTTGGTCACCTGGACGGGTGTCCACTTCACCGACGTCCTGTCACGTAGCTCGATGATGTAAGAGGTGATGGGGGAACCTCCGTTAGACACGGGGGGCTCCCAGGAGACGGTACAGCCAAACTTGGTGACGTTTCCCACAATGACGTTCAGAGGGGCATCAGGAACATCTGAAAGGAAGACGGATCTATAACTGAGAGGATCAAACATAACAGAATCTACAGAACATGGTGGTGGTAACCCTAACCCTAACCCTACTCTGGGACCACTTCTGTTTGGGACCATCATCTAGAAGTCTGTTTATCAGTAAGTTTCAGTTATGAATGTAAAGTTCTGTTGATTTAAGTTCCTTCCCGAAGTAAAGTTTCGATCAGATGTCTCGTTTCAGAGAAAATCTTACCAAACTTGTTCTTGGCTTGCACAGCTTTGTCAGTTTCCAAAAGGGGTCCACTGCCGACCCGGTTTCGGGCACAGACCCTGAACAGGTAGAAGGAGTCCTTCTGCAGCCCGGTCACCGTATATTCAGGGCTCTCTGCGTGATCGGTGGCCAGAGTCCAGGTCTTCCTTTTCACGTCGCGTCTCTCCACCACGTAGGCGATCACCTTGCTGCCACCATCACTCTCGGGCTCGTCCCACGCCAGGCTGACCTCACCGTCGGCTGTGTCGACCACCTGCAGGTTCTTCACAGGTCCCGGCACATCTGGAAAAAATATTCATGAGGTTTAAGATCAATAAATCAGACAAGGTTAGCTGACGTCAACCAATCGTCAATGTAACAACAGGAAGCTCACCGATGACGTCCAGGCTGATGAAGGCTTCTCCTTCACCGTGTTTGTTCTTGATAGTGATCCTGTATCGGCCCTCATCGGACTTCTTGGGGTCTTTCAAGCGGTACTCTGTGCGATCGGCTAAAGTGTGGATGTTGTCTTTGGGCAGACTCAGGTTGTTGTACAGCCAGCCGGCCTCGGCCTTCGGGTAGGCACTGTAGGGGACGCCCATGACGATGGGCTTCCCTGCATCTGTGACGTAGCTCTGGTCTGTGGTCTTCATCTGAGGAGCAGCTGGAGGATGACGAAGGAGAGAAGAGACATGGTCAGACAAAAAAAAACTGTTTAAACCAGTTTAAAAATTTTGGACAGACTGCCCTCAGTTTTGTCTGTCAGGTTTCATAGAGACCTGCAGGGAAATGAAGAGCCACATTTTAACCCACAAACAAAAACCGATTCCGGGATAATTTCAGACCAAACAGACTAAAGTTTGCTGTATAAAAACAGGAAGTTCAGATCTTTGTGAAGTTTCCAGGGAAACGACGGACGGTTTCTCACCTGCCAGCTCCAGCTTGGCCTTGGCGTCTTTGTCTTTGGCGATGACTCTGTACTCTCCCTGGTCTCGTGGTCTGATCTCACAGACCTGCAGCCGATGAAGTTTCCCTTCGCTCATCATCTGGTATTTGTCTCCCTGGACGACCGTCATGTTGTTTCTGAGCCATTTCACCTCCACCCGGTCCTTGTTGAGCTCCACCTCGAACACGACGTCCGAGCCCGGAGGTTCGAACACATCCTGCGGCGGTCGTACGATCTCCACCGGCGTCTCTGCAGGACAGACAGGCAGTCAGCAGTGGGGTCGGTCTGAGGAGGAACAGAACAGGATCCTGGTTGAACAAATGATACGTACCTTCAACGAAGAGCCTGGCTCTGGACCGCTTTTCGTCCACACCGCAGGCGTATTCACACTCGTCATCAGGTCTGCACTCTTTGATACGCAGCGTGCAGCTCTTTCCATCTCTAGTAAACGAGTACCTGGTAAAAGAAACCAAAAGAAACTGAGTTTTTACGGGTTCAGGCTGACGTCAGTCAACATTTCCACAACATCAAAAGTCAAACATGCTGTATCAATGGAAACCGATTCCACCTTTAACATCTAGGTACCAACAGGTTACTCAAACCACGGTGACGTACCTGGGTCCTTCTCTGATCTCCCTCCCGTTCCTGTACCACTTTACTTCAGCCTTTTCTTTGGTCAGCTGGCAGGTGAACTCTGCATCTTCGAACTCGGTGATGGTCTGGTCCTTCAGCTGTGCTGCAAAGTCAGTGGGCGCCTCGCTGATGATCAGCTCGGCGGTGGACTTGTTGTCTCCGGCCACGGCGGTGTACTCGCCCTCGTCGGCCAGCGTGCAGTCTTTTATGGTCAGTGTGTGCTTGTCTTTGTCGACTCTGTAGGCGACGCGTTTGCTGAAGGTGATCTCCTGACCCGCCTTCATCCACTTCAGGGTGGCGTTGGGTCTGTTGACCTTGCAGGAGAAGCTGATGGTCTTCTTCTCCTGAGTGTCGATGTCCTCCAGAGGAACTACGATCCTCAGACTCTCCTCTGAGGGACACAGAGTTATATCAGATTAAAGACCGATTTCTGCTCAGCTGATTGACTCAAGGCTGATTATTGATCCACCCACCTTTGACAGTGAAGTTGCAGGAGCTCTTGGCATGTTCTCCTCTCTGATTGGTCAGAGTGATGCTGTAGGTGGCTTCATCTCCTTTCTGAGCATCTCTGATCCTCAGGGAGAAGACGTTGTCTCTCTGGACCATCACGTACTTGCTGCTCTCGAACAGCGTCTCTTCGTTCTTCAGCCACTTGGCCTTGGCTCCGTCTATGTTCACCTCACAGTTCAGGACCACCTCTTGACCTTCTTTACCCTCTGTGTCCTTCAGAGGCGTAATGATCTTCAGTTTCTCTGCAGGAAGCAGCAGACATTGATGAGTTTACACATCTAAAAGCACAGCTTTATCACGGCTGCGGCCATCAGTGGGCGGAGCTTACCGAGCACGGTGAGGTCTGCGCTGGCTCTGGTCGCTCCGATCCTGACCACATATCCGCCCTCGTCTTTGGGATCACAGTCCTTGATGACCAACGTTCGCCTCTTCCCATCACTCACCATCTGGTACTTGTCTCCCGCCTCCAGCTCCCTGTCGTCTTTCATCCATCTGACGTCGAAGGTTTCCTTGGAAACGGAGCAGGTGAACTCGGCCTTCTGGCCCTCCACCACCTCCTGGTTCTGAGGTCTGGAGATGAACTCAGCAGCCAGTTCTGCAGCAGAGAGAAGGTTTGACGTTCTGATCCAACAGTTTCATCACATTTTATACAGAATATAAACATGATGATGATGATGATGCAGGGTTTCATCATCATCATCGGGACAGATGGGATCCGTACCGTTAATCTTGAGGCTTCCGGAGGTTTTATTGGTGGGACTCAGCCTGCAGGTGTACTCCCCGGCATCAGTCATCTTCAGGTCCTGGATGAGGAGGATCCTCCTCTTACCATCCACAATTTGCTCGTAGCGGCCGCCCTCCGGCAGCTCCTCGTCTCCTTTGTACCAGGTCACGTCAGCACTCGGTTTGGAGACCTCGCAGATCAGCCTGACGCTGTCTGTCTCCGTCCCCTCCACGTTGGACAGGTTCTTGGTGAACCTGGTCTCCTCCTCTGCAGACAGAGAAACGGGAGATCTGATGGATCTCTGTGGTTAATACTGCTCAGAGATTCTGGTGTGTAAAACTTCACAGCTCCCTAAACGTAAGTTGGTTTATGAACAAATGAACATTTCTGAACCTTTAGCAGAATCAGCTGATAGCAGAAACTTTTTTTACCTCCAAAATTAAAACTGAGTTTCCATGCGGCGACTCTGTTTAGGGAGCTGTGACGTCATATCGGAGCTTTTCCAAACAATCGAACGTTTGCTTGTGTGCAGAGAATCTTAGGCTCCTTTCTCTGTGGCTGGTGAGGGATTCAAGAAATCTGGTTCTGGAAAAATGTGGGACGAATGTTCTGCTCAACTAACAAATATTTTCTGACTTGTGTTTTCTTGTAAAATATATTTTTATTTTCTGACCCAGGTGAAGCCTTCATAAGTTTAAGACTGGGCAGTTAAGGCCTTTTTCACGTTGGCTTCAGTCAGTCTTCAGTTTTACGTCTCCAGCTTGTACAGAACTCTACGTCCAGATTTTATCGAGTACGTTTGCTTTTAATGCCGTCAATGACCCTCCTGTCTGAGATTTTAATTATCCGTCAGTGGGACGAGGACGGTCGTTTTTCAGGTGTATTTACCCTGCAACACTTTCCACTGTTTCTACGTGTTGTTTATGTTTTATGCATGTTTTTATGACTCTGTTGTGAAGCAGTTTGAGTACGTTCTAGTTATTGTAAAGGGCTGCACAAATAAAATTTGACTGATTATTTTCTGATTTATTAAGTTTTGTAAAGTTTGCTTTATATTCTGATTAGTAAAGTTTATATTGTTGTCTGACTTGTAAAGTTAATTTTCTGATTTTTAAAGTTCATTTTCTGATTTGTAAAGTTAATTTTCTGATTTTTAAAGTTAATTTTCTGATTTGTAAAGTTAATTTTCTGATTTGTAAAGTTAATTTTCTGATTTTTAAAGTTAATTTTCTGATTTGTAAAGTTAATTTTCTGATTTGTAAAGTTAATTTTCTGATTTTTAAAGTTAATTTTCTGATTTGTAAAGTTAATTTTCTGATTTGTAAAGTTAATTTTCTGATTTGTAAAGTTTATATTATTTTATGACTTGTAAAATTGACATAATTGTCTGACTGGTAAAGTTTATTTTTTAATTGTAAAGTTTTTTTCTGACTTGTAATAAAGTTTACTTAATCTTTTTCATTGTAACGTTTATGTAATTTTCTGATTTGTAAAGTTTATTTCCTGATATGTTAAGTTTATTTTATGATCTGTAAAGTTTCTTTTCTCATTTGTAAAGCTAACTTTATGATTTGTAAAGTTCTTTTTTTTTTTAATGGTAAAGTTTGTTTTCTGACTTGTTGAATTAATCCACACTTAAATGGAGAATACACGTTATGAATCTTGCGTCCTATCCTGGCTCTAAACTATTGTGTCTGTGGTTCAGGAAAGAAGCGTTTGGATTGTTAAACACGGACATGAAACAAAGGACGAAGCATCCAAACTGAAAAACTTAAGCAGATACATCTAAATTCGTCTCTGTGGCCTTAGTCCAAAACAAGAGAGGCAAACCAAACGTGGAGCTCCAGGAACGCCCATCCTTTACGGATTGAAGGAAGCAGACTGAGTTAATCTCGGTTATATTCTTACCAACGACAGTGAGCATGCCAGAGGATTTGGAGGTCTTAGCGTCACATTCGTATTCAGCCTCGTCATCAAAGCCAGACTTGTGGATGAGGAGGATGTGTTGGCGACCTTGGGCGAGAATTTCATATTTCTTCCCCTTTCTGATTTCATTTCCATCCTTGAACCAGCGGACCTGTGAGGCAAAGAGGAAAAGAAGGTCTCAAAGAGGCTGGAGAGGGGGAAAGGCCTCTAAATGAAAAAAGAACAAAACGTGGGCTTACTTTCACGTCCTCTCTTGAGACTTCACATTCAAACCTGGCAGTTTCCTTTTCTTTGACCTCGACATCACGGAGCGGCTTCGAGAACTCGACCTTCGGAGCTGTCGACAGACAGAACGAGGTTCAGGATCCACCCAGAGTCACGGTTATCTCGTCTCAGCTGTACTCACGTTCAACGTTGAGGAAGCAGGACGTTTTGAAGTCTTTGGCGTCGCACGTGTACGTCTTCGAGTCGTCCAGAGTGCACTCATGGATGAGCAGAGTTCTCTTGCGGCCATCGGTAATAATCTCGTACTTCTTGCTCTTGCGGATCTCCTGTCCGTCTTTCAACCACTGCACCTCTGCGTTCTCTCTGGAAACTTCACACTCGAGGGTGGCGGTGGATTCCTCCTCCACCGTTTGGTCCTCCAGGGGCTTCGTGAACTCCACCGCTGGTTCTGTTCACACACAGGACATCGGTTTCATGTTTAGATTCTGTTAATGATCCTGCATCACACTCAGCTACAGAAGAGACTCTAAAAATGATGTTCTGACCCGGTCTAAGTAAACCCAGCAGAACCGATCAGTCCATCTCACCTTTGACAATGAGGTTGGCCTCGGTCTGGAAGTTCTTGGCGGTGAGTTTGACTTGACCGGCTTCGCTCATGTGGACGTTTCTCACCGTTGCGCTGTGGACTGTACCGTCTACCTTCAACACCACCTGTAGCAGCAACAGAGCTGGTCAGACCAGGGTTTCTCACCCTCCGCTTCGTCTGACAGGTTTAACGCCTTGATGCAACTCACCTGACTAAAATATGATGAGTTCAAGTGTCAGTTAGTGTGTTGGGACTTTAGCCGCTTTGTGAGTCTGATTTACAGATTTTCCCTGAGTGATGCCTGACAGGTTAAACCCTTATGTCCCAGTTTGGGTTCAATAATTATTCATAATAATTACATCTTTCTGTTCATCTTTTTATACATATAACTTGTTATCTATCAATCCATCTTTCCATTGTTCTATCTATCTATCTATCTATCTATCTATCTATCTATCTATCTATCTATCTATCTATCTATCTATCTATCTATCTATCTATCCATCTATCCATCCATCCATCCATCCATCCATCCATCTATCTATCTGCACAGCCTACCAGGTTGAGCTGAAACAGGAAGTTGTATGTGTGTTCCCTGGTTGTTGTCTACCAAGTCATCTCTCCAGATGATATGAGGACATTAAAGTTGCTGCAAACAGCGACGTTCAGCCTTAGAATCCTGCCCTGGGTACTGCCTGTAAGGTTTTCCAGGCTCAGTGAGAGACTGTTTGGGTCGGTGTTTCCTGCATGCACCACATCAGGCCTGAACACCGTCTATACGCTGAAACGATGCTCTGCTGGACACTTTCCTGTCAGCTGAGCCCTGACAGCTGAAACAGACAGCTGCTTTCCTCCCAAATTTAAACTGGAAGCCCTCTGACCCCCACAGATGAGTTTCCAGCACATCTCCTGCCTGTCAGAGCACCACACGTCGTCCACCGAGGGAAAGTAAAGAAGATCTTCATCATCTGGACGAAGCAGCAGCACAGGGCTCAGATTCTTCACTTTAAAATCATCTCTGCTGTCTGGAAAATGCATCAGGATCAGCTGATCAATGGAAACGTTCCCGTGTTTTTAACCAGAACTCAGTGGTGGGATGCTAAAGAAACCGAGCCTTTGTCCAGCCAGGCTGCAGGAAAAAGATGGACAGTTTCCACCAACAATGAGAAAGGAAGCAGTTTTAACGTCCCGTTAGCTTCCGCCTGCCATCAGCTGACATTTATCTTCCATGTTGTAGCTTGAAACTTAAATCTTTTATTTTCATCTCTGGTTTTGTGAAAGTTTTATGATTCATTGTTTTAAGTGAAATAAAAACCTGTTTGGAAACGTGCAGCAGAGAAATGCTAAAAGTTTTCTTCTGAAATGTGATGAAACGTGTGAAACGTGACCCGTGTTGACTCTAACATGCAGTAAATCAGACTTACACAACACCAGAGGTCAGGTTTCCTCAGAGGTTCCCAGGTCGTCTGATATAATCAAACTCTTAATACTGCGTTGTGTTTGGATCGGTTTCAGGGCCGGACCGACTGATTTCACCCTAAAAACAAGACGAGCGAAGCATTTCGGACACTTCCTGTGGTTCTGAAGCTGAAGAACTCCTGTTGCCACCTGCCGACGAGCTCGGCCCGGCAGCCGTTAAAAATAACCACAGAGAAACGCTGGCGGGGCACAAAGCTTCAAACCAGGATCGAATGCTCGGCTGGAATCCTGAACCTCATGCAGCAGGACCTTATATGAAGAGAAAACTCAACACTGAACCAACGGGACTGGGAAACAAAGGCCTGGACCAGAACCAGGACCAGGCCTGGACCGATGGGTGGACCTGAATGTGAGAGGTGTTGTGTTTCAGGAAGTGGACCCCTGCTCTGTCAGGTGTGTTTGGACTTACTCTGTCGCTTGGTCCCAGCATAGTGCCCCCCAGGAACCACTCAACAGGGATGTCTTCGTATGACAGCTCGCACTCGAAGGTGGCGGTCTCCCCCGCGGTGACGGTGACATCCTTCAGAGGCCTCATCAGGCTGATCTCTCGGGCTTTGGATTGGGGAGAAGATATCGTTAGTCCCCCCCCAGAAAAAGGGTCAATAGATCCCAACGAATCCCCAAAGAGAGTGGTCAGGTCCTCAGTGGTCAGTCCTCATGGTGTGGTTGAGGCTGCTGAAGCCCTGAGGAAGACTGAGGCCCGCCGCCCTGCGACTCGGCATTGGAGTCGTGCTCATTAACATACGACCTGCTGTGAGACCAACGCGGCCGGCAGAAACCAGTCAGACCCGGGGTCACGGCCCCCCTCTGCCAATCACTGAGGACCTGCTCTGGATAAGGCATGCAGATTCTAAAATAACTGAAGGGTCTGATTGGCCGACTGCCCACGTCTGCCAAAACCAGCAGGGCAGGAATCTGCTCCTGTCAATCAAAGGCCTCCTAATTCCCCGGAAAAGCAGAATGTGTCCGGAGTTTAGGTAAGAGCGTTTTCTCCGGGTTCTGCTGAGAGTCGAGCCGAGCATGGCTGCAGGCCTGAATCAAAGCCACAGTTAAAGCCCCGGACAGACAGCGTTTATCCAGGAGACGGCTCACCGTCGGACACCATCTTCAACTGCAGCCACAACCAGCCTCTAGTCCTGAACCTGAACAGGAAGGAGGGCTGGAGAGCCAAACCTGGACTAAACCAGCCACACGGATCAGGAACAGCTTCGGTTAGAAAGACCAGAACCCTCATACCAACTTCCACTAAACATTAAACCTTCTGATACACAAACAAAACTTGAAGCCAATAATCTGCAGTTTTCTCTTCATACAGCAGCAGGTAGAAGATTTAATGTGACACGTTAATGTTGTAAAACCAGGCTGAAACCTTCAGGATTAATCTAGTTAATGCTTTTAATTGTTAATACCAAGAGTTATTTAATCACATGTTAACAGTTTTTTAAACTCCACTCATCAGACATGTAATCTCGTTTCATAGTTACTACGGAAAGCATAAAGGCCCAAAACTCTTCATACAAATTCATATTTAATTTTAGGTTTTAAGTTTTAAAAAGTCGTTAAAAGCTGGATTTAAACCCCAGCAGATAAATCCTGAGATTATAGTTTTTATCCGTTTCCAGCAGTTTCCTCATCACGTGTTTTTAGGAGGGAAGCAGCTCGACAGCTTTAAACCCAACTTTTATTTTTAATTCAATTTATTTTAATTTAGCCCGAAACAAAAGGATCAATCCATCCTGAAAACCTTTAAACCCACCCCCTCCCATCCCTCCACCCAGTCCATCCCTCCACCCCCTCCCATCCCGCCACCCAGTCCATCCCTCCACCCCCTCCCATCCCTCCACCCAGTCCATCCCTCCACCCCCTCCCATCCCTCCACCCCCTCCCATCCCTCCACCCAGTCCATCCCTCCACCCAGTCCATCCCTCCACCTTGTCTATCCCTCCACCCAGTCCATCCCTCCACCTTGTCTATCCCTCCACCCAGTCCATCCCTCCACCCTGTCCATCCAGAGCCAGTAATAAACACACTGAACTGAACACCAGATAAAATGAAGGTGTTAATGAACTTAACGTGGCCGGTTCTGGTTATTACACCTTAAAAAATCTCTGATTAAGACGTTAAACCAGATTCAGACATCAGAACGTACCACGGTCAGGAAGATGAGGATTCATTACAGAGGAGCTGAGAGAAAACCATGACCACCTTCTACCATCATCAGATTCATTGAAAGTAAAACCAGGAGAGGCGGGGCTTTTCTCCGACGTCCTCCACTAACATGCATGTTAGGTTAATTAGTGCTTACATCACATTACAGTCATTTAGCTGACGCTTTTATCCAAAGCGACCTATAGAAGTTGGACAGTAGCATTAAGGGTCTTGTCTAAGGACCCAACTAGAAGATGTAAATATTCGTCCCCTTCTGGACTTGAACCATGGTCTCCCAGTGACGCTCTGCCAACTGAGCTAACCAGCTGCTTCTTTAATCGCCCTGGGATAGGCTCCGCCCCCCCACGTGACCCTGAGATTGATTTAGTGGAAAATGGATTAAATGATCATGTGAGTTTTTGTGAGCAGATTATCGAGATGTGACACCGACCAATCAGGATGAAGCGATTATCAGGGTGTGACAGCAACCAATCAGAGATTATTGGGAAGTGACAGCAACCAATCAGGATGAAGAGATGCTGGTTTCTGTTAGTTCCTGGGATGAAACTGTGATCAGAAACGAAACTTCTGTGATTGATGGTGTCACCTTTGACCCTGAGCTGAGCCGTGGATTTGGCGTTTGCCGCTGAGAAGTCGATGCTTCCAGCCATGGCCATCCTGCAGTTGAAGAGGATCAAGATGTGGCGAGCTCCTTCCTCCTTGATCTCCACATCCTGACAACAAACATCCAGAGTTCAGTCGTCATCCAGAGACAGGAGACACGGAGCTGATACCAGACATGTCCAGAGAAACACGGAGCAGAAAACCAGAAAAAGATCCTGAAGGAGACTGGAGGCGTTTCCTCTTACAGCAGACGGGTGCAGCGTCTCTCCCTGCAGTTTCCAGGTGGCGTGCAGGTCGTCTGCAGAAATCTCCGTCTCAAACGTGGCCGTCTCGGTCTCTGTGACCTCCACGCTGTACAGCGGGCGGACGAACTTAATGTCGCGCTCTGTGGAATGTCAAACAAACGTTAGAAGACGCCAAAACATGGCTGACAGGTTCAGCTGTGGACAGAAGAAGAGACGGATGTGTCTGAGGATGACAGACGGTGGACATGAAGATACGTGGAGACACAGAAGGACACAGGTGAAGACACGAGTCTCATTCAGAGCGACTCAAACACAGACACTGATGACCTAACAATGATGGATGATAAACAGAGAGATGGAGGGTGGAGAAAGAGGAAGAGTCCAGCCAGAGGCGGGGTTTGAGAGGCTGAAAGTGGGCGGGGCCTGCAATCCTGACGAGGTCTGGAGAAGGAGCCGGAAATCTGCTGGATTTACCTTCAATGTTCAGGTCTGCGGTGGTTTTGTCGGTGCCGCAGTCGCAGGCGTACACTCCCATGTCCCTCTTTGCCGCCTTCTTGATGACCAGCGTTCGCTTCTTTCCTTCCGACTGGACGAGAACGTTCTTGGAGGGAAAGATTTCGTTCCCGTCTTTGAACCATTTGACCTCGGCGGAGGCCTTGCTCAGCTCGCAGGACAGAACCACCTGGTCCTTCTCAACAGCGGCATAGTTCTGGAGTCTGACTGTGAAGTACAGGTCGCCCTCTGCAAGCACACACCCGTCACATTCAGCAGGAACTGGTCTACACTGGGATTTCCTGATACACAGAAGACAAGTGAATGGGACACAGGGGTGGACGTCCTTCTGGAGGACAATACTAACCGAGAACCGTGAGCATGGCCTCTGACGTCTTTCCCATGGCCTCCACTTTGATCATGGAGGTGTCATCGAGTGTGACCTCCTTGAAGGCCAGTGTGTGGACCTTTCCCCCGTCCAACATGTGCACCACCTTGCTGGGGTGCAGCCGGATGTCATTTTTGTACCAGACTACTGGAATTTTCTCATGAGAGAGTTCCACGCTGAACTCTGCAGTTTCACGTTCCTTTACGGTCACATCTTTGATCGGCTTGATAAATTCAAGGCGAATACCTGACAAGAAATTACATTCATACAGAAGTAAAACCAGAACTGATTATGTTTGCAGGGAATGTTTCCTTAAAGCCGGTAGCAACATTTCCAAAAGAGAAGCAGGATCAAGAAGATTTTCCTCTAACTGCCTGCAAGATTTAACCCTTAAAACTCCTCCAGATCTCCCCGAGGTCCATCTCTTCTACTATCAGTGTCTCAGGAACGGTGGTGTGTAGCTCTGTGGGGTAAACTGTGATGGATAGCTACCCTTTAGCTTCTACACACTGGTTTATACTGGGATTAAAAGCTGTTACAGACTGGTTTATACTGGGATTAAAAGCTGTTACAGACTGGTTTATACTGGGATTAAAAGCTGTTACAGACTGGTTTATACTGGGATTAAAAGCTGTTACAGACTGGTTTATACTGGGATTAAAAGATGCTACACACTGGTTTATACTGGGATTAAAAGATGCTACACACTGGTTTATACTGGGATTAAAAGATGCTACACACTGGTTATACTGGGATTAAAAGATGCTACACACTGGTTTATACTGGGATTAAAAGATGCTACACACTGGTTTATACTGGGATTAAAAGCTGCTACAGACTGGTTTATACTGGGATTAAAAGCTGCTACAGACTGGTTTATACTGGGATTAAAAGCTGTTACACACTGGTTTATACTGGGATTAAAAGATGCTACACACTGGTTTATACTGGGATTAAAAGCTGCTACAGACTGGTTTATACTGGGATTAAAAGCTGCTACACACTGGTTTATACTGGGATTAAAAGCTGCTACAGACTGGTTTATACTGGGATTAAAAGCTGCTACAGACTGGTTTATACTGGGATTAAAAGCTTCTACAGACTGGTTTATACTGGGATTAAAAGCTGCTACAGACTGGTTTATACTGGGATTAAAAGCTGCTACAGACTGGTTTATACTGGGATTAAAAGCTGTTACAGACTGGTTTATACTGGGATTAAAAGCTTCTACAGACTGGTTTATACTGGGATTAAAAGCTTCTACAGACTGGTTTATACTGGGATTAAAAGCTTCTACAGACTGGTTTATACTGGGATTAAAAGCTTCTACAGACTGGTTTATACTGGGATTAAAAGCTGCTACAGACTGGTTTATACTGGGATTAAAAGCTTCTACAGACTGGTTTATACTGGGATTAAAAGCTGCTACACACTGGTTTATACTGGGATTAAAAGCTGCTACAGACTGGTTTATACTGGGATTAAAAGCTGTTACACACTGGTTTATACTGGGATTAAAAGCTGTTACACACTGGTTTATACTGGGATTAAAAGCTGTTACAGACTGGTTTATACTGGGATTAAAAGCTGCTACAGACTGGTTTATACTGGGATTAAAAGCTGTTACACACTGGTTTATACTGGGATTAAAAGCTGTTACACACTGGTTTATACTGGGATTAAAAGATGCTACACACTGGTTTATACTGGGATTAAAAGATGCTACACACTGGTTTATACTGGGATTAAAAGATGCTACACACTGGTTTATACTGGGATTAAAAGATGCTACACACTGGTTTATACTGGGATTAAAAGATGCTACACACTGGTTTATACTGGGATTAAAAGCTGCTACAGACTGGTTTATACTGGGATTAAAGGCTGTTACACACTGGTTTATACTGGGATTAAAAACTGTTACAGACTGGTTTATACTGGGATT
The DNA here is from genome assembly GCF_017639745.1 of Melanotaenia boesemani. NCBI lineage: Eukaryota > Metazoa > Chordata > Actinopteri > Atheriniformes > Melanotaeniidae > Melanotaenia > Melanotaenia boesemani. The sequence continues at coordinate 1,187,122 of NC_055693.1, read as the reverse complement.
AAAAGCTGTTACAGACTGGTTTAAACTGGGATTAAAAGCTGCTACAGACTGGTTTATACTGGGATTAAAAGCTGCTACAGACTGGTTTATACTGGGATTAAAAGCTGCTACACACTGGTTTATACTGGGATTAAAAGCTGCTACACACTGGTTAGAGTAAAAAGAACAAATACAGCAGAAACTGGCTTGTGGAGTTTTAAGGGTTAGAGGCTTTAGAGAAACACTCCGACCCTCCACGGAGCACACAACCCTCTTTACCTTTAATAATCAACTTCCCAGAGGTCCTCTTGTCTTCAGCCTCAAACATATATTTGGCTTCGTCTTCGTATCTGGCAGATTTTATAACCAGAATGTGTCGTTTTCCCTCCACTTGGAGCTCAAACCTCTCGTCGTTTGATAACTCCTGAGTTCCTTTCAGCCAACGGAAACTTTTAGGCTCTCTGGAAATTTCCAGCTCAAACTTTGCCGTGTCCTTTTCGTACACGTGCACATCAGCCAGCGGCGTAATGAACGCGACTGGGATCTCTGTTGGTTCAGACAGACACAGTTAACATCCAGCGCTCGGGGGACATGACGGAGCAGACAAGACAGCCCAGAAGTCCAAAAGGACATCTCAATGTAATAGCATTTATCTAAAGAAGCTGTAAATAACTATTACATTTCTGTGGATAAAAACAGGGGCTCCAGCTTTTGTTTCCATAGAAACCAAAGCGTGTGAAACCTCAATGAGGTAGAGGAGGAGGTGAACGCTCACCCTTCACTCTCAGGTTAGCTGAACACCTGGCGTTAGCAGCCGTGAACACCAGCTCGCCCGTCTGAGGCACTTTGCAGTTGTAAAACACCAGCGTGTGTTTGGTGCCGTCCTCCACGATCTCAACGTCCTGCAGATGGTCGACAAACTTCAGCATTTCACCAAAATCACTCAGACCAGGTCAAAGTTTGGCTCAGTTCACTTTTATCTGCCAGACGTCTTCAAACCTTCACCCGAGACGTCCAGATGAAAGTGGACTGAACCAGATGCGAGACATTTGAAGGGGACGTACGGCGGATGGACTGAGGACTTCTCCGTTCAGCTTCCACTGGCCGTGGATGTCGTCCTCGCTCAGCTCGACCTCGAACCGAGCCGTTTCTCCGTGGAACACCTCGATGCCGTACATGGGACGGACCACCTTGATGTGGCGGGCTGACGTTCAGGAGAAGGAGCAGAGTTCTTGTTCAGAGTTTAAAGCTTCAAATAAAACCAACAAACACTCAGACAGATGGAGGTGCGGAGTTACGGAGAATCCACAGACACAAACATCACAGAAACCTCAGACACTGAGATGGAAGACCACCTCTGGTAGGACCACCAACCACACAGCGGTTAGAAGGTCATCCATTTGGGTCTAAATGGGACCACCAGAAGGTTTGTTACAGGAAACAGACACAGTTTTGGAGGAAGACCACTACAGGACAGATGTAGCGTCTTCCTGCCACTGACGGAGACAGAGACCACACAGAGAACTTTTGGGGGGGTGGAGTTAGGAGGCGGTGCAGGAGCGTCCAGATGGGTGGAGGTGAAAAAAACCCAGTCTTTACCTTCGATATGAAGCGCCGCCGTCGTCTTGTCTGTCCCACAGTCACAAACATACTGTCCTCTGTCTTTGTCTCCCGCTTTCTTGATGACGAGGGTTCTGCGTTTGCCCTCCGCTTTGATGGACACCATCTTCGAAGCCTTGACCTCAGCCTCGTCGTGGTACCACATCACGTCTACGTCTTTGCTGAGCTCACAATCTAGAACCACATCTTCTTTCTCCACTGCGGAGAAGTCCTGCAGCTTCACCGTGAAGTACGGATCTCCCTCTGGAACGTGAACATGCTGGTGATTCTCAACATACAACACGCAACATACAACACAACAAATACACTACCAAGACAAACACCACCAGGTCACTCTGGACATGGACAAACATGGACAGACTGAGGCGACGGGGATAAAGGATGGTGAATGTTGTCCGTTTACCTATGACTGTCAGGTTGGCCATGGAGGGAACTCCTCTGGCCTCAGCCTTAATCTGACAGGTATCATCTAGAGTCACCTCCTTTATCTCCATCAGGTGTTTCTTCCCGTCCATGTGGAACAGGACGGTTCTGCTCGGGTGGATTTTAATGTCGTTCTTGTACCAGGTGACGGAGATGTTCTCATGAGACAGTTCCAGCTCGAAATGAGCCGTTTTACCTTCCTTTACAGTTTGGTCCTTCAGAGGAGAGATAAACCTGAGCCTGATACCTACAGGTGAGACATGGCCGTCAGTCAGCCTGCAGAGAAAACACCAAAGTTCTGCCGCCGCGTCCCGACAGCCGCTCCAGCACTTACCCTCCACCGTCAGCCTTGCCGTCGAGGTTTTACCCACAACCTCCATCGTATAGTCATCCTCATCATCAAACTCACAGCCGTTAATGACCAGCATGTGCTTCTTTCCATCGTCGATGATGTCATACTTCTGGTCTGCTGTGATGATGTCAACACCTTTGTACCACATGACCTTAGCCACGTCCTTGTTGATGGTGCATTCAAACTTGGCCTGTTTCTTTTCCGGCACACAAACATCCTTCAGCGGGACAACAAAGTCCATTTCCAGCTCTGGTGTGGAGGATGACACAGGGACAGCACAAAAACAAGACAACAGTGAACAACAACAACAAACAGAGAGGCAGGTTCATGTGGACCCACGCCGGCCTGCTGGAGACACCAGCTTGGGAGGAAAATGTTCAAGGACCCCTGGTGCTGAAGGAACTTCTTCTTTTGTCTTGATGAGTGTTTCAGTTCCAGGACTCGTCGTCCTTCCTCTGCTATTCTATCAAACCTTTGTCATATTTTCATTCTCTCTTGTTGCTGGAAGTAAGGCGATGGATGACGGAGCTGCTGGAACTGATAAATTCATCCACTCGCATCAGGAAATGTTACGAGACAGACCAACGAACAGACACTCCATAACGGACAAACAGATACACAAACACAGTGGAAGCAGCCGCCATCATTCTTTCTCGCCTTGTTGGGCTTCATGAAGTGGCACCAAGAGCAGACAAGAATCATCGATCGGTTCGGTAAAGATCTAAGGTCCGCCCTCGCGGCCTTATGGCTTTATTCAACCAGACACAGACCTTAGACCTTTATTCTAACAGCTGATATCCTGGAAGGAGACTCCAGTGACGGACACCAAGAGCGATGCTTACCTTTGACAGTCAGCATTGCAGTTGTTACGGCGTTCAGAGCCTGGTAGGACACTTCTCCAGCCTGATCCAGCCGGCAGCTTTTCAGCATGAGCCTACGAATTGCCCCCTCCATCTGGATGTCACACGTCTGAACGTGACGAATACATTATAGTGGTGAGTATTATATAATAACATATAATACTGTCCTGATCCAGTCCTCATGTCTTCATCTCTCACTTTGTTCTAAAGTGGTCTTGATCATTAGTTCTCCAGCTTTCTGAAGCTTTTTCTGCGTTTTGCTCCATTTCCAGTTCAGTCCGTGTACCGGACCAGCTCCAGTCCGTGTACCGGACCAGCTCCAGTTCTGGTAGCGGAACAGCTCCAGTCCTGGTACCGGACCAGTTTCAGAGGAGCTTAACTCTGACCTATGAATCATTCAAAGGTCAGAGTTTAGCTGGGTGGAACAGAAGTCGTCCACCAACCGGAAAGTCGGTGGATCGATTTCAGGCTTCCCCTGACTCCATGCTGAAGTGTCCTTGGGCAAGACACTGAACCCCACTTTGCGTCCCAATGTGTCTTTCGGGGTATGATTGTGTGTGTGATTGGGTGAATGTGACATGCAGTGTAAAGCGCTTTGATTAGTCAACATGACTGGAAAAGTGCTATATAAGTACAGTCCATTTACCATTTAAACTAAAAAAAGCCTGCTATGCTAACATAGTGGCTAACGTTATCTTGTTGAGGTTAAAGTTATCTTCTGCGGACAAACATAGTGACTGATGTCACTTTGTTTTTGTTTTAACTCTCCTTTAAATTAGTTGCTAATGCTAACATAGCAGCTCATGGTATCTTGTTTATGCTAACATTGCAGCTAAAATAATTGGTAAAGCTAATCCAGCAGCTGATAATGTGTAGGCTAATGCATTAGCTGACATTTACATGTTCATGCTAACATAGCAACAAACATTAGCTTCTTTAAAGTAATGCTTTGTTATTAGACTCATTTAACTGTTAAAATTGCTGTGTTTTGGCAAACAACACACCATATTTATGCTAACATTAACAGCAGCTACAAGCATCTTGCTTTGTCTAAAATAGCAGCTACGGTAATATATGTCAGGCTAATATGTTTAGACTAGCATTGTCACATTTAGATGAAACTAACAGTAGTTATGTTTTTATGCTAAAATAGGAACAACAGATTGATCTTGTTTAGGCTAACACTGCAGCTAATGACATATTCATAAAGCTAGCTTATTTAGGCTAAAATAGCTGCTAAAATGATCCAGTTAATACTAATATAGTGGCTAATAGTATCGTGTTAAGGTTAATATGAATTGAATGTGTTTTTTCTTTCTTCTGCCACTAAACTCTGACCTGTGATTACTTCAGACAGGAAAAAAGGCTCCTAACTCAAGAGATGAACCAGAGTTGTGTCTGCACATAACAGACAAATTAGCTAAGTTCATAAAGGAATCTTCAGGCTCTTTGTCACAAAGACCCATCATTTGGTCCCTCTTTCCAAAGAAGAGCTTTGGAAAGTCCTTCAGGAAGTCTGGAGAACTATTCCTGAAGACAACTCAAAGGAATGATGGTAAGCTTCTCTAAGACGATGAAGGATAGAGCTGCTCAGACCAAAAATTCATTTTAAGACACTGACTTTATATTTATGATTAAAGACGTGTCAGTAAATGAACAGTTTCCTGTTTAACTGGACATATAAAGACACGAGGCTGGATCAGGACTTTCTTTTTAAACAGAACTCTTTGTTAAACTTTAATGGAGGTTCTGTAGCTCATACCGGGGATCTGGTCAGAACCTCTCCTTTGAGTTTCCATTCCCCTGGAACATCATCCTCAGAAATCTCCGTCTCAAACGCAGCATCGTCCTTCTCGACCACCTCCGTGCTGGTTAGGGGTCTCAGGATCTCAGCCTCCCGCTCTGAAAACATCAGCGCTCAAAATTTTAACCCGGTTAGAACGAACCTGTTTAAACTGAAGGACGGTAGTTAAAATGAGGAAAAAGCAGGTAAACGGATAAACCTCCTAGCGTTAGCTTGGCGGTGTAGATGCGTCCTTCCACCTCCATGGCGTACTCCGCCACATCGTCCGGCTGACAGTTCTTGATGGTCAGAGTCAGCTCTTTTCCCTCCTTCTTGATCTCCACCTTGTCAGATGGTGTGATCTCATTCTCTCCCTTCAACCACTTCCAGTTGGGAGTTTCCTTGAAGAGCTCACATTTAAATGTGGCAGCAGCCTTTGGCTTCACATGCTGGTCCTTCAGTGGTCTCACTATCCAGTCTTTGATGATCTCTGTTGGAGTTAAACATCACTTGATGATTGATCATTAGCTAACTATAAATATATGGGTACCAATGCCAATATCTGACATGTAAATCCAACAAATTCTGCTTCTTCCATTCATGGCTGTGTTTCGAGAAAAGCCAAACGAAAAATACATCAAAACATACAGTTTGATCAGGAGAAATGTGCTATGACTTTTGAAAGCGAGTCATCACACAGTTTTTACAAAAACAGCAAAAACTGTGAAATTTCTCCCAAAGACATTTATCGGCTTCTACTAAAAAGAAAGGAATAACGCCCACTTTGCCTCATAACTCAGGCAAACGTTTACATAGAAACTTCTTCCAAACTTCAAAAAAGCTCATAAAAAATAAATTTTTCATATTTAATGGTTTGGAAATTTGATAAAATCAGAACTACCCTCAGAGTCTCCACACTCTAGGGTAACTTCTCATTCCTGCCCATAATTTCTACTGCACATTTACAGTTAAACCATCGAAGCGTAGGCATTTTTCTCTTCCTCACCCAGCATGACCATCATTGTGAAAGGCCTCACAGTTCTCTCTCAGACTGCCTCAGAGCACTTAGGACACCCGCTGCTGGCTTCATTGACTTCCATTCATGTTTTACTCAGGTTTTCCTCTTCAAGTCCAGAGGCTAGGGGTGTTACTAACCCGCCATAAAAACCACATAGAGGACAGATTTCTAAATGACTTATTGTTTTGGATCAGTAGCGTTGAGCCTGAACTCAACGGAAATACGAGCCTTTGACACTGGGTATCTCTGTGGTAAAACAAGACACCACCGTCATAGCAACGCCAACTATCAGGCTCAGACACCATCGTCATAGCAACGTTAACAATCAGGCCCAGTTCTGTGTCTTGTTGGAATCACGCACACAACTCCACATTGTGAGGACGTCATAACATCATTCCAAATGTCCCTTTTGCTACAAAATCAGCTGGTCCTAATTTCTAAATAAAATATTCCATCATGGCTGCCCTTGTAGGGCCTGTATCATCTGATCACCCCCACCCATTCTGTCCACCAGGTAATTGAGTATCTCACCACGTGGCAGCAACATTACCACCCACCACAATTCCTTCTGAAACGTTCCGGTTGAACAACTTTAATCTCACCGATCACTTTGACATTGGTGGTGGTCTTCACGTCCTCCTGGCCATCCACCTCACAGGTGTAGGTGCCAGCATCTTCCTCATTGGAGTTCTGGATGGTGACGGAGTGCTGCATACCGATGACGTTGATCTGAACCTTGCCTTCCTTCTTGGTCAGGACCTGGTCGTTCTTCTTCCAGACCACGTCCTTCTCTTTGCTCAGCTCACAGGTCATGTAGATGGGTTGGCCCTTCATGGATGACGTCTCGGCATCCAGCTCCTTGATCCATTTTACCGGCAGCTCTGAAACAACACAGGGAGACAATGAGCCACTTCACACGGATAAAACTTCACCCCGACAGCAGAAAACAGGTCGTACCTTCCACGATGAGCTTGGCGGTGCATGTGATCTCCTTGCCGGCGTTCTTGGCGATGCAGGTGTATTCACCGGTGTCCGACAGCTGGACGTCAATGATGTGCAGCTTGCGATCTTTGCCATCAGAGGTGAACTTGTGTTTGGGACTCTCACGCAGGTTCCCGCCATCTTTCATCCAGGAGGTGACAGCGGTGGAGGGCGACACCTCGCACTCGAACACAGCAGACGAGCCGATGGACTCGGCCTCCTTCAGAACGATGTCCTGAAGCTTCTTGATGAACTTCAGAGGGACGGCTTTGAGCTTGAATCCTCCAAACCCTGGCTCTTCTGGTGGAGGTGGGCCCTTACCGGGCCTCAGTCCACGGCCCCTACCTTCTCCGGGGGACGGCGTCTGTTTGGCTGAAAAACAATCAAAAGCTGAGTCTGACATCACCACACGGTAGGAGGAGCAATAAGCTCATTTGTTTAAAAAAAACAATCAAGTAATAACACAACTAACTAAATAAATAAATAAAATACACCATTTCTAATTTTTTTAGTTACCCTAAAAAATATTTATAATTAAACAACTTAAAAAAACACTTTTATTTATTTATCCAAAGATGTGAAATAAAAAGAATAAAGAGTAAAACATAAGACAAATTTATAAAAAATAAAATTAAGAAAAGACAAAATATTGTAATTATTATACATGATATATTTAGTTATCATTAACTAAATTAAAATAAAAAAGACAAAAAGTGACGAATAAAAAAGATTTATTTTAGTTATCGTTTTCAAAAAATAAAAATTAAATTAGACAAACCATCTTCGTTTTATTTTTTTTTAAAATATAGAAATAAAGAAATAAGAATTTGTTAAATTATGTATTTAATAAATGTATTTACTTTAATATATTCAATAACAAATCGAAAAAGATAAAGACCAACTTTTCAAAAATTATTTTTTGTTATTTAAGCACATAAAAATAAAAATGAAATAATAAAAGAAACGTACGTTTCAGCCCTCTACCTCGGCCTGGTCCCGCCTCCTCTGCTGGTTGTCCCTCTGTTCAGAAACACTCAGTCAGTTTCCTGCTTATGACATCATCACGTGTTTATAAACATGTCAGAGAGACCATGAGGTCATGTGGATGAGCTCTTATGAAGTGATGAGAGTGAGATGAAGGCAGACGAGGGATGACACAGTTTTTACGTCATGAAGAACACGAATGAGATGATGTCATCACACACACACACGCGCGTGCACACAGTTGACATAACGGAGATGTGGGGAAGTGATGAACATGACCAGACACGTGGATGACAACAGAAAAAGAAGAGATGGCGTGAATCGCATCACAGTGAAAATATGGCGCTTTAGATGGCGGGATGATTGACGGCACACGGGGGAGGGGGGGTTTACTGGTCGCCACCCAACATGTTGGGGCTGCCACCATCTCACCTCTCCGGGTCACCCCTGGGACCTCCAGAGCTCCTTCCTCTCCTTCACCTTCCCAGTCCTCAGAGCCGTAACTGTCCCGTGGAACCAGTTCCCAGCCCCAGGCCTCCTCCTCCTCCTGCTCTTCAGCCTCCTCTGCTTCAAACTCCTCCTCAAAGACCTCCTCCTCTGGCTGGGTGGCAACCTTTTTCACCTGCACTGCTCCAGGTGAGACCTCCTTCACCAGAGGAACCTTCTTGTCGGGCCTAGCCTCCTCCGGTGAGGTTTTCTTTGGGACCTTCCTGAGCGTCACGGCTTCAGCTGAGTCTTTGGGTGAAACGCTTTTAGGAACCTTCTTCAGCTTCTCGATGCTCGGCCTCCTCTCAGCTGAAACCGCCTCAGCTTCTTTTAGCGTCTCAACTTTAGGAGATGGTGTCTTCTTGAGCTCCACCTTCTTAAGTATCTCCACTGGCTTCAGGACCACCTCGTCCTTCTCCTCCTTGGGCTTTGGTACCACTCCCTTCTTCAGCTGCAGAGCTTTGGGTTCCTCAGAAACCTCCTCAGGTTTGCCAACAGGAGCAGGAGTTTTCTTCTGCTCAGGAGCTGCTTCCTTCTCCTTCGGCTTGTCCGGCTTCACCTCTGGAGCCTCTGGGACGTGGTGTTTCTTTGGCGTGACCTCTGGTTCTGGTAATTTTGGTTTTTCTTCTGGACTTGTGCGTTGACGCTGCAGCCCATCGACCGGCTTCCTCTCCTTCTCTTCGGCTGGCTTTTTCCCCAGCTCTGCAACCTCTTCTCTGTAAGGTTTGGAGGTGGGCTTAAGGCTCACACTCTCCATCTCCTGCTCAGCTGTTGGGATTTTCTTCACCTTGGTGGGTGCTGTGACCTCCTCGGGCTCCTTCTCTGTAGGTTTCTTCTCATCTAGAGGCTTTGGGACCTTGGCAGGAGGCCCCTTCACCTCCAGAGGAACCTCCTCCGCAGGTTTCTTAGCAGGTTCTTTGGGTTCTACCTCTCTGGGGATCCTGTCTCCCTTCTGGAAAGGCCCTATGTCTCTGTCCGGCCTCTCTTTCTTCTCTTTCTCTGGTTCCTCTGATGGTTTAGGAGGCTTCTCAAAGGGTTTTAGTTTCACTACTTCTGGTTCCACTTCATCTAAAGGCAACTTCTTCACCTTTTTCAAGGGAGCAGTGGGTGGAGAAGGTTCTTCCTTTTTTGGTGGTTTTGGAGTTTTTTTCAGAGAAAGTTTTTCTTCTGGTCTTTCATCTTTAGGGACCGGTTTCTGGCGGGTCCAAGCATCTTTAGCTGTCTCTTTTTCTTCCTGTTTCGGCTGAACAACATCAGGTTTTTTCACCACGTCGGCTTTATCCCGAGGCTTCTTCTCCTCCGCGGGCCTCCTGGTGATGACGGACATCTCCACAGCTTCTTCTTTATGGACCATCTCCTCCACGTGAACCACGGTGGTCTTGGTGACCCTCTGAGGTTCCTCCTCCTGTTCGGGTTCTTTAGATGGAACCGAGGGGATCTTCTTCAGAGTGACAGTCTCCTGCTCCTCTTCCACCTCCCTCACCACTCTGCTCGCTTTCCTCAGGGTGGGAATCTCAAACGTCCCGTCTTCTTCCAAATGAATTTTACCTTTTCTGTGCAGAACCGGTTCTGAAGCAGCAAAGGTTTGACATCATTTACACTTAACAGACATCACCACCGCTACGAACACAAAAAACACACACCTGACAACACACAATTAAAAATATACAAATCATAAATTAATTCAACCTTCAGACAAACAAAAAACTCACTTTTATCTTTGATTCAGAAAAGTCGAATAAATGATTAAAATAAACCCTGATTCTAAAAAGGTCAGGACTCTGTAAACTGGAAATAAAAAGTCATTTTCTATTCCCAGCAGGGTTAGTGAGGTTTTATTTACATTTCACACACGAGTCCTGAATGTTTTACAATCACGCTTCTAATGTGACATAAAACTAGTTGAGTGGGGATCGTCTCTGTAGATCAGTGTGTTCTGAGTGTACTGAGGTGGAGGCGGAGGTGAGGGGCGCTCCTACCTTTCTTGACTCCTCCTGGTGCCTGGATGGGTCCTTTGGTTTCATCTAACACAGAAGTTCAGAGAGTTGTTAGTTCAGCTATGAAAGCAGAGATTTAACACTATAAACATGATGAAGAAAAATGAGCTCAGTTCTGTCCAAACGGACACGATCATGTTGGGTTCAGGTTTAAAGGATCAATGGCACATAGAACCAGACAGAACCAGACAGAACCAGACAGAGGCAGACAGAACCTGACAGAACCAGATAGAACCAGACAGAACCAGACAGAACCAGACAGAGGCAGACAGAACCTGACAGAACCAGACAGAACCATACAGAGGCAGATAGAACCAGACAGAAACAGATAGAACCAGACAGAACCAGATACAACCAGACAGAACCAGATACAACCAGACAGAACCATACAGAGGCAGATAGAACCATACAGAGGCAGATAGAACCAGATAGAACCAGACAGCACCATACAGAGGCAGACAGAACCAGATAGAACCAGACAGAACCAGATAGAACCAGATAGAACCAGACAGAACCATACAGAGGCAGATAGAACCAGACAGAAACAGATAGAACCAGACAGAACCAGATACAACCAGACAGAACCAGATACAACCCGACAGAACCATACAGAGGCAGATAGAACCATACAGAGGCAGATAGAACCAGATAGAACCAGACAGAACCAGACAGAACCTGACAGAACCATACAGAGGCAGATAGAACCAGATAGAACCAGACAGACACAGATAGAACCACAGATAGAACCAGAAAGAACCTGATACAACCAGACAGAACCATACAGAGGCAGATAGAACCAGATAGAACCAGACAGAACCAGATAGAACCAGACATAACCAGAGAGAACCATACAGAGGCAGATAGAACCAGATAGAACCAGACAGAACCAGATATAACCAGACAGAACCTGACAGAACCATACAGAGGCAGATAGAACCAGATAGAACCAAACAGACACAGATAGAACCAGACAGAAACAGATAGAACCAGAAAGAACCTGATACAACCAGACAGAACCATACAGAGGCAGATAGAACCAGATAGAACCAGACAGAACCATACAGAGGCAGATAGAACCAGACAGAACCATACAGAACCAGATAGAACCAGACAGAACCATACAGAGGCAGATAGAACCAGATAGAACCAGACAGAACCATACAGAACCAGATAGAACCAGACAGAACATGCAGTTGACGGGCTGGACTGAGCTGCTGCTAAACTTCAGCTGGGAGCATCAGCGGTGGAGAAATAAGAGGATGAAGCATCTTCTGTGGAAGCCGATGGATGGACCTCTACCTGTCTCAGGAGGAAGCTGCTGGGTCACAGCTGCTTTGTCTTCTGGTTTCGCTTCCTTGACCGCCGGCTTCATGGCTTTAAAATAAAAAGCATATCAGCTGAGGTTGTGTAAACGCTCACTACAACAGAGTTTGTGTGAGATGACCGTCTACCTGGCCTGGTTTCTCCCGGTGGAGACGTTTTCTTCTGCGGCCTGGTTTTATCTGGAGCTTCTACAAAGTAAACATGAACAAAAAGCTTCCTGACTTCTTACAAGAATTCACACTCTTTAACGAATGCTTCAACACACACATGAAGATGGTACCTTCTGGCTGTGTTTCTTTGACCTGTGGCGGCTCAGTTTCCTTCACAGGAACTTGGAAATAAAAGAAGACAACAGTCAGCGAGTGAAAACACAGAGCTGGAGGAGGATGCAGCCTCAACAAACAAACAACAACGAGGGGTGAAGTGCTGCGAGTGAAAGGATGCGAGCTCCTTCAGGTGAAGCAGTGTGCTCACACAGGATGGGTGACATGAGATGAAACCCCATCATGAACATGAACACTCTGAAGTGAACGTGCACGGCAGCGTTTGGTGATGGCGTGCTCCGTGTACCTCTGGAAGCTTCCTTAAGAAGGACGCTTGGTTTCCTGTTTTCTGGAGGAGGTGCGTGAACCTCTTCAGGCTCGGTTCTGGGGCCAAACGTCCCGGATTCGGCTCTATCTGTTACTGAGGGCTCTCTAACCCTGGACTCCCGCTGAGGAGTATTGGACTGAAACTTTCCTGTCAGACGCTTGACTTCTTCAGGTTTCTCTCTGACCGTCTCTGAATGGGTTTCTGCTGCTGGAACATTAGATTCATCTCCACCACACAAGACCTGATCCATTTCAGCCTTCAGCCTGATCGTCTCCTCACCTCCAAGTAATCTGTCTTCTCCAGAAACGTCCCCTGGCCTGTAAAGCTTCTGTCCTCTGGATGGATCAGAAGAGATAAACCTCTGTGGCGTATCTACCATCACATCCATTAGCCGCTTCAAAGAGTCTCCAGAAACACGATGAAAAGCCTCAGATTCAGACTGAAGTCTGGCTCTCACAGAGTCGACTTTAACTCGTCTAGTCTTAGCTGTCCTTTCCTGAACAGAGTCTGGACTCTCTGTCTGTCCACCTGCTACTGGCTCATCAGTGCTGATGTATCTGGGACTGTCTGGTTCCTCCATCACAGCTGCAGCTGAGCTCCATCCCTCAAGCTGTTTAGTTTCTGTGTCTTCTAGTTCAGTCACGCTACTGTGTTCATCCTTAACCGCCCTGTATCGAGACATTTCTCCTTCTTCGTCCGACCTTTTTCCCAAACTGGATTTCTCAGAGTCCAGGTCAAACGAGGAGGTTTTATCTTGAAGTGACGTCACGTGTTCAGACAGGACAAACCGCTGGAGTCTGCTGGGTTCATCCTCACAGTACTCTACAACCTGAGATCTTCCAGATGCTACCTCCATCACAGGTGTTTCAGATACCCTGTGGACCCATTCCTGTTCGGTCCCAGCTTCTTCACAGGAAGTAAAATGACCATATGTCTGCTTCAAAACAACCGTCCTGGACAGCTTTGTGTCTTGATCTGACCGTTGTTTAAACATCTTCTGTTCTGTGGTGGCACCACCACTTTCTCCTTGTTCTGGTGCATCACCAGCCTGCTGAATCAGATCTGATCCTGGTTTTTCTGTCTCCACTTCTTTATGCTTTTCAGACTTTGGTCTTTTTTCTTCCAGAGCTTCATCTGTCCCATGAGGAACCTGTTCTGGTGAGTCAAACTCTTCCTGGGTAAGAGGTCCAGGAACTGTTGTCCTGTCCTCTCTCATCTCTGTTTTACTCTGCAAAACATCTGACACTTGAAACAGCTTTTCTCCTGATTGTCTGGTCCTGTCTGTTAAAAAGCTGATCGTCTGAGGTTTATCTTCGTCTATTTGAGGTTTAGCCTCATCAATCTGAGTTTTAGCGTTGTCTGTTTGAAGCTTAGCTTCATCTATCTGCGTTTTAGCTTCATTTAGCTGTGGTTTAGCTTTGTCTATCTGAGGTTTAGCCTCATCTATCTGAGGTTTAACTTTATCTATTTGAGCTTTAGCTTCATCTATCTGAGGTTTAGCTTTGTCTGTTTGAAGCTTAGCTTCATCTATCTGCCTTTTAGCTTCATTTAGCTGTGGTTTAGCTTTGTCTATCTGAGGTTTAGCCTCATCTATCTGAGGTTTAACTTTATCTATTTGAGCTTTAGCTTCATCTATCTGAGGTTTAGCTTTGTCTGTTTGAAGCTTAGCTTCATCTATCTGCGTTTTAGCTTCATTTAGCTGTGGTTTAGCTTTGTCTATCTGAGGTTTAACTTTATCTATTTGAGCTTTAGCTTCATCTATCTGAGTTTTAGCCTCATCAATCTTAGGTTTAGCTTTGTCTGTTTGAAGCTTAGCTTCATCTATCTGCGTTTTAGCTTCATTTAGCTGTGGTTTAACTTTGTCTATCTGAGGTTTAACTTTATCTATTTGAGCTTTAGCTTCATCTATCTGAGTTTTAGCTTTGTCTGTTTGAAGCTTAGCTTCATCTATCTGCCTTTTAACTTCATTTAGCTGTGGTTTAGCTTTGTTTATTTGAGGTTTAACTTTGTCTGTTTTAAGCTTAGCTTCATCTGTCTGAGTTTTAGCCTCATCAATCTTAGGTTTAGCTTTGTCTATCTGAGTTTTAGCCTCATCAATCTTAGGTTTAGCTTTGTCTATCTGAGGTTTAGCCTCATCTATCTGAGGTTTAGCTTTGTCTATCTGAGTTTTAGCCTCATCAATCTTAGGTTTAGCTTTGTCTATCTGAGTTTTAGCCTCATCAATCTTAGGTTTAGCTTTGTCTATCTGAGTTTTAGCCTCATCAATCTTAGGTTTAGCTTTGTCTGTTTGAAGCTTAGCTTCATCTATCTGTGGTTTAACTTTGTCTATCTGAGGTTTAACTTTATCTATTTGAGCTTTAGCTTCATCTGTCTGCCTTTTAGCTTCATTTAGCTGTGGTTTAGCTTTGTCTATTTGAGGTTTAACTTTGTTTGTTTGAAGCTTAGCTTCATCAATCTTAGGTTTAGCTTTGTCTGTTTGAAGCTTATCTTCATCTATCTGCCTTTTAGCTTCATTTAGCTGTGGTTTAGCTTTGTCTATTTGAGGTTTAACTTTGTTTGTTTGAAGCTTAGCTTCATCAATCTTAGGTTTAGCTTTGTCTGTTTGAAGCTTATCTTCATCTATCTGCCTTTTAGCTTCATTTAGCTGTGGTTTAGCTTCATCTATCCGAGTTTTAGCCTCATCAATCTTAGGTTTAGCTTTGTCTATCTGAGGTTTAGCCTCATCTATCTGAGGTTTAGCTTCATCAATCTGAGTTTTAGCCTCATCAATCTTAGGTTTAGTTTTGTCTATCTGTGGTTTAGCTTTGTCAATCTGAGGTTTAACTTTATCTATTTGAGCTTTAGCTTTATCTATCTGAGTTTTAGCCTCATCAATCTTAGGTTTAGCTTTGTCTATCTGAGGTTTAACTTTATCTATTTGAGCTTTAGCTTCATCTATCTGAGTTTTAGCCTCATCAATCTTAGGTTTAGCTTTGTCTATCTGAGTTTTAGCCTCATCAATCTTAGGTTTAGCTTTGTCTATCTGAGGTTTAGCTTCAGCTATCTGAGTTTTGGCCTCATCAATCTTAGGTTTAGCTTTGTCTGTTTGAAGCTTAGCTTCATCTATCTGCGTTTTAGCTTCATTTAGCTGTGGTTTAGCTTTGTCTATCTGAGGTTTAACTTTGTCTGTTTTAGCTTCATCTATCCGTGTTTTAGCATCATCAATCTTAGGTTTAGCTTTGTCTATCTGAGGTTTAACTTTATCTATTTGAGCTTTAGCTTCATCTATCTGAGTTTTAGCCTCATCAATCTTAGGTTTAGCTTCATCTATTTGAGGTTTAGCCTTATCAATCTGTGGTTTAGCTTTGTTTGTTTGAAGCTTAGCTTGATCAATCTGTGGTTTAGCTTTGTCTGTTTGAAGCTTATCTTCATCTATCTGAGGTTTAGCTTTGTCTGTTTTAAGCTTAGCTTCATCTATCTGAGGTTTAGCTTCATCTATTTGAGGTTTAGCTTCATCAATCTGTGGTTTAGCTTTGTCTGTTTGAAGCTTATCTTCATCTATCTGCGTTTTAGCTTCATTTAGCTGTGGTTTAACTCTGTCTATCTGAGGTTTAACTTTATCTATTTGAGCTTTAGCTTCATCTATCTGAGTTTTAGCCTCATCAATCTTAGGTTTAGCTTCATCTATTTGAGGTTTAGCCTCATCAATCTGTGGTTTAGCTTTGTTTGTTTGAAGCTTAGCTTGATCAATCTTAGGTTTAGCTTTGTCTGTTTGAAGCTTATCTTCATCTATCTGAGGTTTAGCTTTGTCTGTTTTAAGCTTAGCCTCATCAATCTTAGGTTTAGCTTTGTCTATCTGAGGTTTAACTTTATCTATTTGAGCTTTAGCTTCATCTATCTGAGTTTTAGCCTCATCAATCTTAGGTTTAGCTTTGTCTATCTGAGTTTTAGCCTCATCAATCTTAGGTTTAGCTTTGTCTATCTGAGGTTTAGCTTCAGCTATCTGAGTTTTGGCCTCATCAATCTTAGGTTTAGCTTTGTCTGTTTGAAGCTTAGCTTCATCTATCTGCGTTTTAGCTTCATTTAGCTGTGGTTTAGCTTTGTCTATCTGAGGTTTAACTTTGTCTGTTTTAGCTTCATCTATCCGTGTTTTAGCATCATCAATCTTAGGTTTAGCTTTGTCTATCTGAGGTTTAACTTTATCTATTTGAGCTTTAGCTTCATCTATCTGAGTTTTAGCCTCATCAATCTTAGGTTTAGCTTCATCTATTTGAGGTTTAGCCTTATCAATCTGTGGTTTAGCTTTGTTTGTTTGAAGCTTAGCTTGATCAATCTTAGGTTTAGCTTTGTCTGTTTGAAGCTTAGCTTCATCTATCTGAGGTTTAGCTTCATCTATTTGAGGTTTAGCCTCATCAATCTGTGGTTTAGCTTTGTCTGTTTGAAGCTTATCTTCATCTATCTGCGTTTTAGCTTCATTTAGCTGTGGTTTAGCTTTGTCTATCTGAGGTTTAACTTTATCTATTTGAGCTTTAGCTTCATCTATCTGAGTTTTAGCCTCATCAATCTTAGGTTTAGCTTCATCTATTTGAGGTTTAGCCTCATCAATCTGTGGTTTAGCTTTGTTTGTTTGAAGCTTAGCTTGATCAATCTTAGGTTTAGCTTTGTCTGTTTGAAGCTTATCTTCATCTATCTGAGGTTTAGCTTTGTCTGTTTTAAGCTTAGCTTCATCTATCCGTGTTTTAGCATCATCAATCTTAGGTTTAGCTTCATCTATCCGAGTTTTAGCCTCATCAATCTGTGGTTTAGCTTTGTTTGTTTGAAGCTTAGCTTGATCAATCTTAGGTTTAGCTTTGTCTGTTTGAGGTTTAGCTTCATCTATCTGAGGTTTAACTTTATCTATTTGAGCTTTAGCTTCATCTATATGAGGTTTAGCTTTGTCTGTTTTAAGCTTAGCTTCATCTATCCGAGTTTTAGCCTCATCAATCTGATGTTTAGCTTTTTCTATCTGAGGTTTATCTTCGTCTATTTGAGGTTTAGCTTCATCAATCTGAGATTTATCTTCATCTATCTGCGTTTTAGCTTCATTTAGCTGTGGTTTAGCTTTGTCTATCTGAAGTTTAGCCTCATCTATCTGAGGTTTAACTTTATCTATTTGAGCTTTAGCTTCATCTATCTGAGGTTTAGCTTTGTCTGTTTGAAGCTTATCTTCATCTATCTGCCTTTTAGCTTCATTTAGCTGTGGTTTAGCTTCATCTATCTGAGGTTTAGCCTCATTAATCTGAGGTTTAGCTTTGTCTGTTTGAAGCTTAGCTTCATCTATCTGCCTTTTAGCTTCATTTAGCTGCCGTTTAGCTTTGTCTATCTGAGGTTTAACTTTGTCTGTTTGAGCTTTAGCTTCATCAATCTGAGGTTTATCTTCATCTATCTGAGGTTTAACTTTATCTATTTGAGCTTTAGCTTCATCTATCTGAGTTTTAGCATCATCAATCTGTGGTTTAGCTTTGTCTATCTGTGTTTTAGCATCATCAATCTGTGGTTTAGCTTTGTCTATCTGAGGTTTAACTTTGTCTGTTTGAGCTTTAGCTTCATCAATCTGAGGTTTATCTTCGTCTATCTGAGGTTTAACTTTATCTATTTGAGCTTTAGCGTCATCTATCTGTGTTTTAGCATCATCAATCTGTGGTTTAGCTTTGTCTATCTGTGTTTTAGCATCATCAATCTTAGGTTTAGCTTTGTCTATCTGAGGTTTATCTTCGTCTATTTGAGGTTTAGCTTTGTCTATCTGAGGTTTAACTTTATCTATTTGAGCTTTAGCTTCATCTATCTGCGTTTTAGCTTCATTTAGCTGAGTTTTAGCTTCATCTATCCAAGTTTTAGCCTCAGCTATCTGAGGTTTAGCTTTGTCTATCTGAGCTTTAGCTTTGTTTGTCTGATGCTTCACTATATCTGTGACAAAATCTGATGGACTTTGTCTTCCAGCTTCTGTAATATCTTTCTGGGATATTATTTCCTCAGTTGCTTCATGAAGTCTCTCTTTATCTGCTGTAACATCAGTTCCTCTGATTTCTGCTAGCTTTTCTGTTAAAGTTTCCTCCTTCATGGCTTCAGCTTCTACAGCTTTACTGTCTTTAGGAAAAGAAATGTTAACTGTACCCGTCTTCCCTTTAACAATAAAAGCTTGATGTTTGCTTGTTTTGTCTGTTTCTTTGTCAGCTGTTGGATGTTCTGAGATTAGCTCTCCTTTAAATTTCTGAGTTTCCTTCTCAGGGGATCTGGTTTCTAACAGGATCTGTTTTTGTCTTCCTTTCTTTGATTCTTTCTGGAAAACATCACTTTGTTCCTGACGTGTTACAAAATTTGCTTCTGGGATTTTTTCAGAATCAACATAAGTTTCCTCCTGAAACGATGAAATGAAACACTTTGTTCCAGTCTTATCCATCCTTGTTTTTATTCTTGCCTCCATCTGCTCATCATCTTTACTTGCCGTTTGCTGCACCACTTCCTGACTCCCATCTTTATTCACAGTGTTGATCGTAGAGTCAGTCGTGTACTTTTCCTCCACTCCCCGACATTCAACGATTTCAGGTTCAGACGAAACTTCTTTAGTTTTAATAAACCAACCTTGTCTTTTTGAAGCTGTTTGAATATTTTCAGCCTCTAAATATTTTCCATTTTTATCAGGTGGCTTCAATTTAATGTGCTCGTCCTCTGAAGGCTGATTAATAGATGGATGTGTTTCGCTAACTTCCTGTACCATAATACCACTTTTCTTTGCTTCGTACTGTTTCTGATCAGGTTCGACTGAGACGTCAGATTTTCTTCTGTTCTGTTTTTTAGTTTCATATTTCATGTTTACTGTTTTAACAGCTTTAGAGCCCAGTGTCTTTAAACCATCAGTAACAGATAGTTTGCTTGTTTCATGCATCTCTGCTGCTTCTTGGATGGTCCTTAAAACCTCATCTTCTGGCACAGATTCTTCATCTTTTTGGAAAATAGGAACTTTTCGTTCACCCTCTTCTCTTTCTGCATCCTTCTCAGCCCAGAATTCTGTTTCCTCGTCCGTTGAAAGAGAAGTGAAAGCTGCTTACGGTTGGAAAAATGTAAGAAGGTGTGAAGAGAGAGCACCATGAGGCGGTGCCAAGAGATTAGGACAAAACAACACAGACACAAACGTTAAACACAAGAGATAAGAAGAAGTAAGAGGATCTGAAACCAGAGAGGAGGTGTCGGTGTTGTACCTCTGTCTGGTCTTTTTCCTCCTGTTACTGCTTGTGGATCAGCGGCAGGAGCGGTGGTGGGAATCTTCTCAGATTTGGTTTCGGTTTCTTAAAAGAATCAGTGTTAGGGATGTGATATTTAAGAAAGAAGAGGAAGAAAGCTTGAACAACAAAGACTTAAAAAAAAGACATAAGAACAGAGCGAAGTGATCTGAAGATGCAGTGAAATTCTGACCCCTGGTGGTCAGGCAGGGTATTACTGATGGAAGTGTTAAAAGATGAAGATGATGTTAAATTTTCTTTTGGTACCTCTGGCAGCTGGTTGTGTGGAAGTCTTCAGAGGGACTGAAGGTTTAGTTCGATCCTCCTTCCTCTCCGTTTGCACTCTCTCAGGAGGAGTTTTCTTGGATTCTTTGAGTTCAGGCTGAACTTCGGCCTCCTGTGGGATGTCTTTTGGCTTCCTCAGCCCATCACCTGTTACTGACTCTTTTACCTTGTCAGAAACTTTCTGCTTTTCTGGGCTAAAGATCTGAATCTTTTTCTGTTCAGCTGCTTTGTGCTTTTTATCTGGACCTGTTTCAGCTTTCTCTACGTTCAGGTGAGCGTGGATCATTTCTGCTGCTCTGCTCTCGTCTTTCTGCTCATCATCACATGTTAAAGCTGCTCCCTCATCCTTCCCCCTATCAGGATGTTGTCCTGCTTCTGAGCTGCTACCAGAGACAGACGTGATGTTCTCTGTCCTCTGGAGTTTAAAGCTAGTCTTTTCTGACCTGACTGATGTGCCATGTCTTCTCTCATCTGAACCCTCCTCAGCTGTTTCCTGCTGCAGTCTGACCTCGGTCGGCCTTTCGTCTCTCCTGTCTGACTCAACAGAAATCTCTCCTCTCAGCTTTTCTACCAAACTAAAATCTTCTTTTTCTGATGAGGCTTTGACCATCTCACTGCTGGGAGGCACTTCTCTCCTCGGAGCTCCATCTTTTTGATCAAAAAGACTTTTGGCTTCTTTTCAAATAAGTTCAAGAAGAAGGAAGAAAAAAAGAAGAAGGCGTCATGAGGCGACGCCAAAAGGTGACAATGAGACACAAAGACAAACATCAGTGTTAGAAGAGACCACAGCTGACTTCCTGTTTTCAGATGGATACCTGTCTGAGGAGAAGAAACTCTTTTCTCCTCGTCTTTGGGACGAAGCTTCTCCGTCTTCTCAGCTTCGCGTTCTTTTAAAGACTTTTTCTCTTTTAATCCAAGATGGCGAGTGAGAAGAAGATGGTCACAGAAAAATATTCAGTTAGTAAACAAACAAAAGGCATCTGCAAACATTAATTTACACAAGAGAAGAAGTCAGACCTCAGAGAAGGAAGAAGTCATGAAACCGTTTAAAGCAGCAACAGTCGCCACGGCAACAGGACAATGAGACATTCTGCTCGTCCTTTACCTCAAATCACCTGGAAAAAGTTTCTGACTCGTCTAAGTTTTTATCTTTTATCTTTTATCCAGTAAAGTTTGACAACCTTTAGGTTTGTTAGTTTCAGCCAGCAGAGGGCGCCATGTTGACACGATAAGGCTGCAAAAGCTTCTCCTTCTGGTGCCATGATTCCCGACTGTAGGCAGTTTGAACCACGCTCCGCTCCGATCCGAACCGCTCTGATCCGAACCGCTCTGATCAGAACCGCTCTGATCAGAACCGCTCTGATCCGAACCGCTCTGATCCGAACAGCGCTGATCAGAACCGCTCTGATCCGAACCGCTCTGATCCGAAACGCTCTGATAAGAACCGCTCCGATCAGAACCGCTCCGATCAGAACCGCTCCGATCCGAACCGCTCCGATCAGAACCGCTCCGATCCGAACCGCTCCGATCAGAACCGCTCCGATCCGAACCGCTCCGATCCGAACAGCGCTGATCAGAACCGCGCCGATCCGAACCGCTCTGATCAGAACCGCTCCGATCAGAACCGCTCCGATCCGAACCGCTCTGATCCGAAACGCTCCGATCCGAACCGCTCCGATCAGAACCGCTCTGATCAGAACCGCGCCGATCCGAACCGCTCCGATCCGAACCGCGCTGATCCGAACCGCTCTGATCAGAACCGCGCCGATCCGAACCGCTCCGATCAGAACCGCTCCGATCCGAACCGCTCCGATCCGAACCGCGCCGATCCGAACCGCGCCGATCCGAACCGCTCCGATCCGAACCGCGCCGATCCGAACCGCGCCGATCCGAACCGCTCCGCTTCGATCCGAACCGCTCCGATCCGAACCGCTCCGATCAGAACTGATCCGAACCGCTCCGATCAGAACCGCGCCGATCCGAACCGCTCTGATCAGAACCGCTCCGATCAGAACCGCTCCGATCCGAACCGCTCCGATCCGAACCGCGCTGATCAGAACCGCTCTGATCAGAACCGCTCCGATCAGAACCGCTCCGATCCGAACCGCTTCGATCCGAACCGCGCTGATCAGAACCGTGCTGATCCGAACCGCGCCGATCCGAACCGCTCCGATCCGAACCGCTCCGATCCGAACCACACTGATCGGAACCGCGCTTTGCACTGATCCGAACCACGCCGCTCCGATCCGAACCGCGCTGATCCGAACCGTGCTGATCCGAACCATGCTGATCTGAACCGTGCTGATCTGAACCGGGCTGATCTGAACCATGCTCCGCTCTGATTTGGACCCGGCTCTGCTCTAATCCGGACCACGTGCCGCTCTGATCCCGACCACGCACTGATGCGGACCATGTGCGGGGTGGAGCTCCTGGACTGTTGCTGTTCATGAGGAAAGGAAGAGGCGAGGTCTGCCTCGGTTGTACCTTCAGGAGGAACTCGTTCACCCGCAGAGATCCCATCTGTTGGCTTTTTCTCAGGTTGAACAGAAACCTCCTCAGATGGCTTCTTCCCTGCTGGTTTCTCCGGAACTTTCTTTGCAACCATCTTTGGAATTTCCTCGTCTTTCCTCCCAGGTTTGGATGTCTCAGAGATCTTCGTCTCCACCTCAGGCTGCCTCTTGGGGACGCTTTCAGCTGTTTTATCAGCAGGTTTGGTCTCCAACACGACCACCTCATCACGCACCTGCTCAGGTGCTTTCTCAGGAACAGGTTTGGGTTTCAGAGCTTTAAGAGGGGTTGACAGAGACACATAAGGACCATGAAGACCAGGACAACATGAGGACACAAGGGCTGCAGTTTACTCTGATTCTCCATTTTCAACCAGATCCGACTGTAACCAGACCCGTGGGGTTCGGGTCGGTTCTGGTTCTGGAGAAATCTTTATAAACCACCAACCTGTAAGAGACGAGGAGGAGGAAGCTGTTCAGATACCTTTCTGCTTCTGTGCCGGTTCTTCTTTGGGAGGAACCTCGATGGCTTTCCTGGCTGCTTTAGGAGGTTCGGGAACTTTTTCCTCTTCAGGAACTTTAAGAGCATCAAAGACGAGCAGAAGGCAAAGAAGTTTGTTAGAAACAGGAAACACTCTGTCGAGTGAGAGCGCAGTGATTAGTCCCGCTGAAGGTGGCCAGGGTTTAGTGGGCGGAGCTTCAGGTACCTTTAACTGGCTTCCTCTGGACTGGTTCTGGTTCCTTCTGTGGTGCTGGTGGAGGAACCAGCTCCTTCTGAGGCGGTGCTTCTGGTACTTCAAAAGAAGACATTTAATGTTAGAACAACACACAGCAGGTTCTGTTACTGCTGCCGACAAACGGGCCGAACCACACAGCTCTTTGGGTTAGAGACATTTAAACCCACAAACCGGGTCAGTAAGCAGAACTGCAGCCACAGATCTCTGGTACCTTTCTTCTGAGGCTCCTTCGGTGCCGCTGCTGGTTCTGCTCGGGTCTTGGGTGGTTCTGAAACCACAGCTTCTGGTTCAGCCTTCTTGGCTGCAGGTTCTGGTTTTGGAGCTGCAGGTTCTGGTTTTGGTTGTTCTGGTTCTGGTTTGGTCTTCACAGCCTCTTCGGGGACTTAAAGTGACATTCAGACGGTTTCAGAACCAACACAAAGATTCGCCTCCGAGCTGGAGACCGTTTCAGAACCACAAACAGAAGCAGAGACACACGGCCAGAACAGGAAGTACCTTTTGACGGCGGTGTGGGTGATTTTACTGGCGCCGGCTCGGCTTCGGGACCTGCTTTGGGAGCCGGTGCAGGTTTAGGCTTTGGTTCTGGTTCCAGTTTGGCTGCAGGTGCCGCTTTTTGGGGCTCTGCCGGAACCTGAGGCACATCTTAATGCGACAAGAACATGAGCTAATGTTAGCAGGAAGCTGCGGACGCTTCTGGAAGGAGTTTAAAGACGTGATGAAGATTAGCAGCAGCCTGACGTGGAAAACACAGACATTCCCATCGGGAACAAACAGGAACAGAAGCTGCTGTGGAGACCACGCCACACACAGGAAAACAAACCTTTCTTTGGAAGTCCGGGCTTGGCGGCGGCAGGCTTCTTCGCCTCCTCCGCTGCGTTTAGAGAAACATCCAGACAGAATAAACTCAGAGGAATGGAGGTGAAGAAGAAGAATCTGACCAATCATTAAAGGAGATGGAGGATGGTACCTTTGGAAGCTGGAGCTTCCGTCTTCTCCGGGATGGAAACCACGGGAACCTGCTCCTCCACCGGCTTCCTGGCCTCCGCTGCTTTAAAAGTCCAGGTGAGAGAGATTTTACAAGGTGAAGCATTAAAGGAGGTGATGAAGATGAGGCAGGTGAGCATGTTCGTACCTTTCTCCAGCAACAGCTCCGTCACCATCGGCTTCTCCTCCGGCTGTTTCTCAGCTTGGAAAGTTTAAATAGAAAACAAGACGCGTCAGCGTGGGAAGGGACGGGAGGAAGTTAAACAGGAAGTAGATCACACGCTCAGCCCGGCTTTACCTTTAGACGGAAGCTCCGCCCTCAGCTCCACTTTCTTCGTTTCTATCTTCTCCTCTACAGCAACTCTGACAGCTGGAGGGAAACACACACACACACACACACACACTATCATCATCATCATCATCATCATATGAATATTTATGAAACACATATATGAAAAATAAAGATAAAATACGATGAATTCCTAAACGGTTAAGACACACGAGCTTTCCAACAGATAAATGTTCATGAATGATCCTTTTTAATCATTTAAGTTAAAATTATCGCTTCTAACACGTAAAAAACACAAAACTAAAAACACAAACTTCCCAAAATGTTTCATTTACAAACATTTTTAACATAAAAATGTTAAAATAAATAGAATTAAAAAGAAAAGATTAAATATCAGACACATTGAAAAGTAACTTGACTACAGATTTAATCTTTAGATGTGAACTTAGATGTTAATTAACACGTTATTAACTAAATATTTCATTATTCTGTTTTTATCCAGACGTCACCGGAGCGTCAGGAAGCGGAGAGAACAGAATCTTCCGGAGGTGAAGAATCAAGAAACAAGAAATGATGAAATTAATCGTCTAAACTCATAATTTCCACAAGAAAATCCACCATTTCTGCGTTTAAACTGAATTTAAACCGGTTAAACGTCACAGCTTCTGGAAAATAAATGTTCGTAAACATCCGAGTTTCTCTGGAGGAAAGTCAAAGATCAGGTGGACACGGACCCGAAGAGGTTAATGAAGTCATCACACACAGAGTCCAGCTCAAAAGCACACACGGTTACCTGTCGCCATGGAAACCTGCTGTGTCACCGTCTCCTCCGTCCGACTCTGAAACTCCACTGAAGATGCGACATCCACAAGAAACAGAAGACAAAACACACGTGAGACAAATGGGAGAGATGTCTCCACGGAAACGCCCTCCTCACACACACACAGTGCATGAAGAAGCCGAATTCACACACACACATACACTCGTTTCTGTGAACGTCTTCAGACAGACATGAGGATGAGGAGGATGAGGAAGATGAGCAGAGCTGAGCGGAAAAACGAAGTTCAGCTTGAAGAAAAGCTGCTTCAGATCAAATAACTGATCTTTGATCCTCATCAGATCACAGATCCAAACTTCCTGTTTTTCCCAGATCTGCTCGGATGGACTGATGAAGATGAAGATGATGAAGAGATCTCGTACCTCTGTGCTCCACCTCCTCTTCCTCTTTGTACTGATACGAATATTCGGCCGATTCTTGAGAAAACAGGAAGTTTGGTGTTAGAAAGATCAGAGGATGTCATCATGGTAACGGAGTTAGGGAGATGCTGGGAACCTGCTGTGGTTAGTTCAGGGGCTGTAGGATGATGCGTTTAAATACCTCTGTGCTGGATCTTCTCTTCGCGCTGATAGAACTCAGCTGATTCTTTAAAAGAGAAAACACGTTAGAGGACGTCAGAGACTCGGTCTGAATCCTGCTGGAGGATCCGGTCTTACCTCGGATCGCCACGGATGACAGGACCTCCGGCTTCTGGACCGACGAGTCCGGGACATCTACAGAACATGGAGCATGGTTCAAACCAAACTTTATTCCTACTGTGAAACAGACAACACCGGCCCCTCCAGGATGTTCCGACCCAACATTAAACTGGGATGTTTCTGGGTTTCAGAGCAGAATAAACCGGATGCTGCGTTCACTGTCGGGCTTAGTTGGACGTGAAAAGATGCAGATTTGTCTCCGTCGGAGTTCGGTGGTTTGATTTCCAGCTGCTCAAATATATACTTCCATCCACCAGGATGTCCGAGCGAGGAAGACCACATAGACTGAGTTCGTACGAAGAATCTAGACCATGATAGAGGAAACAGCCGATCGCCATAGCAACAGCGCTATGAAACACAGCCAAAGTCGTCCTTCCAGGGCCGGCAACATGGCAGGATCTATCGTTTTCTCAAAACTGATACTGGTCTTCTGCCCCCTGGTGGACACCTTCTGCACTACAACAATTTAAACATCACGCGGTGATAAACTGTAAAAATACTAAAATTATTTCTGTTTTTTATTTTTTACATTGTGTCAAAGGGTCAAACAAAGACTTCAGATTAAAAACAGAGTTTTCTTCTCATTGTTTCTTGTGTCGGGCTCTAAAGGGTTAAAACACGCCAGGAAGCTCTAGACTTCCAGGAGCTTCCATGTTTCCATCTGCTGGTCCGTGATAAAGCCGGTCTGAAGCTGCAGATGGTTCCAGAGGCCAGGACCCGGTTCAGATGTCAGGACCCGGTTCAAAGTTCAGGACCCGGTTCAGAGGTCAAGACCCGGTTCAAAGGCCAGGACCCGGTTCAGAGGTCAGGACCCGGTCAAAAGTTAGGACCCGGTTCAGAGGTCAGGACCCAGTTCAGAAATCAGGACCCGGTTCAGAGGTCAGGACCTGGTTCAGAGGTCAGGACCCGCTTCAGAGATCAGGACCCGGTTCAGAGATTAGGAATCGGTTCAGAGATGAAACCTTTACTGGATAACGTAGGAGGATCTCTGTTGTCACATAGATCCACCTCTGCGGAGCTCAGCTCGCGTTTAAACTGGGGCAGGATGATTAATCGATAAAATCGATAAATCGAATTTTGCATTTCTGGAGATTTATTTTTATGAAAATCTGGATGTTTTTTCCATAGTTAACAGCAGACTTCGCCTTCCCTCCACACCAGAACGGTGTTTGACAGATGTTCAGTGAAGTGACCCTCCACTCAGTCCTGGGATTTATCTGTGTGTATAACTGCAGTAAGAAATGCTGCTCTCTACGAGATGCAGAAGCCAACTTAACCCACAAACCCTCGTTAAGAGACAACCGTCATCAGGGGAATTATTCCTGCAGTGGATCCTGTACGACAAGGATCCAGATGGAAAGAGATCACAGATGCATTGTGTCTCATATTTCTATGTAAGACATGAAGTCGTTTATATGGTGGAAAAGCTACGACATTAGGACTGCAACGATTAGTTGACGTCCATTTAATAATCATGGGAGACATAATCTGATTGGTCGACTAGTCGTTTTAACAGTCGGTGACTAATCGACCATCAGAATTAACTGCAGCCCTGATGACATGATATGCTTTATTTTTATCTATATTTATCTATATAAACAAATAAATGTTTTTAATAAGTTTATTTATGTTTTGTAAAAGAAAAGAAAAAAAATCGATTAAAATCGGAAATCGGATTTGGTTATAAAAAAATCGGAGATTTTATTTTTAGGCCATATCGCCCAGCCCTAGTTTAAACTATTTTTTTTTCCAGTTCTTAACAGCTTTAAAAAAAAACTAAAATTAATTCTGAACATTAACAATAAATGTTCAAATAAATTAACATTTTTAATTTTTTTACAAAAAGTAAAATATATAAAAACAAACTGTAAAATGAAAAACACATGAAAGACTTTTTAAAACTAAAACAAATAAATAAATAAAACTGAAACCATAAAATGAAAACCTTAAGTGGAAGACTTTCTTTCAAAGTTCTCGGCCACATTAGAAACCGACGTCCTTTCTCAACATAACGAGTTAATCTGGTTTGACTGACAGACGTGAGTCACATGACTGAAAGCCACCAATAACAAGCCAGAACTCCTGAAACGTCCGGTGAACATGGACAACAAGAGGATTTTCCCAGTGATTAAAAGCTGCTGAAATCGGTGAAGATGCAACTTACCGAGCGGCACCATGGCCAGCTGGATCTCTGTGGAGAGAAGGAAGACGGGCGGCGTTAGAAACAGACGAGCTGGGCGGAAGCAGCGAAGGTGTCACCTGACTGAAAACTGTACCTTTGCCAGACAAATAAAGCTCAGCTGTGCTCTTAGCCTCTCCTCTGGGCTCCAGCCTCACAATGACTGAATACACGCCTACATGGGATTAGTAACGGACACTCAGGTCACAGAAACAGGGGAAAGAAATCTGCGGGCTTTGTGGCGGCCTCCACGCCGCTCTACACACCTTCGTCTTCGATGGTCACGTTTCGGATGACCATGAAATGTCTTCGGCCCTCGCTTCGGAAGTTGTATTTGGGGCTCTCTTTCAGCTCCCAGGTGTCTTTGTACCAGGAGACGACGGCGTTGTCGAAGGACACCTCGCACTCGAAGGTGGCGGACTGGCTCTCGTTGACTTGGACGTTGTGGATGCGTTTCGTGAAATGAATTTGTTCAGCTAGAACAGACACAGACAGCAGCTGAGAGGCAGTTTTCACTGACAACATCCACCCAGTTAGACATGACCGGCAGGTGATGATGGCGGCTTGGTGATGATGATGATGAAGGGTTTAAGGTGATGGACAAAGACAAAAACTGAGAGGATGGAGGGTGTTTTTGCAAGATAATCATGTAGAAGAGGCAAAAAAAGAAAAAAGAGGCACCGTTAGTCTCAGAGCGATGAGTCCAAAGAGGTTAGTAGGCTGGAAGCATCCAGAAGGTTCCTGGGTACAAACCTTCCACCCAGAGGTCTGCCGAGGACTCCAGGTGCTGGTATCTGCAGGTGTATCTGCCCTGGTCTTCAGACTTCAGGTCTCTGATCAGAAGCTTCTGGACCTTGTGTTTGACCTGGGACGAGTACCTGCCCTTCATCTCTAACTGCTGGCCGTTTTTAAACCACTGAGCCTGGACGTTAGGGACGGACAACTGACAAGACAGACAACAGGACTGGCCTCTCTTACCCGACGTGTCCTGCAGGTGCTTCTCAACCTCCACGTCTGAAACACAGACAGGAGAACAGCTTCAGGTTTACAGCGCTGAGGTGAGGGGTGTCAAACATACGGCCCGGGGGCCACAACTGGCCTCTAGCATGGGGTATATATATATATATATATATATATATATATATATTTATATATTGTATTAAATATATATATATTATATATAAAATAAAAAGCTTTACTACCTTAATGAATGTATTAATGACCAAATTTATCAATTTATCTAATTCAAAAGACTTTCAATAAAAACATGTGACCAAAAATTATATAATTTATTTTAAATACATATTTATATGTGACTAAAAATATATAAAACATTTTAATATATATTTACATATTTTAAAACATGTTTAACCGAAGGAATAACACAGGAATCAAGCTTTTAATCCTAAACTATGAAAATAACTTCTAAAGACGAAACAGGAGACATGATGGGAAACAGGACGGATGATCTGACGGAGGAACCTGAAAACCAAGGATTAAATACTCTGAGAGACTAACAAGGTGCTGTCAGCTACAACTAATCCAAGCCCAAACCACATACACACAAGGCACGACAAATATTTTCTAAAAGGATCATTCATAAGTAATATTAAAATGTACTTTTACTTGTTTGTACTAAAATATTATTATACTGGTATTTTACTGGTCTGACCCACTGGAGAGCAGACTGTTCTGGAACCTGGACTAGGATGAGCTGCGTTACGACGTCACACTTGTGGTACTGACCCGTGACGGTGAGCTTGGCGCTGGAGATGTGCGGGCCACACACCACCCGGTAGTTGCCCTGGTCGGACGGCTGGCACCTCTTGATCTTGAGCAGGTGGCGGTCGCCGCTGATGCTGATGTGGTACTTGTCGCCAGTGTCCAGTTTGAGCGTGCCCTTGTACCAGGACAGCGTGATCTCTGGGTAGTTGATCTTGACGTCGCACTCGAACACTGCCTCCTCATTGGTGAAGACAGACTGGTTGGAGATGTCCTTCAGGACGGTGACGGGCTGCAGAGCGACATGACAGTGAAGATCCAGATGGGAAATAACAGTATCCATGTGGGGTTCTGCAGAAACAACCTCCTGCTGCATGTAGAACTCCAGCAGAGATGGAGGCTTGCAGTCAGAACCAGAACAGCTACAGGTTCTACTCATATCTTACCAAAACATAACTCAGAGGTTTTTTTCTCACCAGGCTTGTGAAGGATGGGCCGTGTAACACAGCTATTACTACGGCGGCCATGATGGAATCAGTCAGAGAGAAGGAGAAGCTGTGTAACTGGTTGCCATGGTGACTGGTTGCTAATGAATGTGAGGGAGGGGCTACGTGTAACTGTATATGGTGTGTGTGTGTGATTCCAATAAGACACAGAACTGAGCCTGATCATTAATGTTGCTATGACGTGTGGAAGAAATTGAACTTATTATACTCTATATATTTTATTATAATCACGCT
This sequence comes from Melanotaenia boesemani, assembly GCF_017639745.1. NCBI lineage: Eukaryota > Metazoa > Chordata > Actinopteri > Atheriniformes > Melanotaeniidae > Melanotaenia > Melanotaenia boesemani. The sequence continues at coordinate 1,156,508 of NC_055693.1, read as the reverse complement.
TATAATCACTTCCTTTATTATATCCATTCATTTATTAATTATATTCACACTGTTCCTATACTACACCCATCAGCATTTTATCCATTGTTCATTGTGTTCTGTTAAAAGTGACCCCCAATCCCCTTATCTCCTGGGAACTCTGATAGTGGGTGCAGGCTGGTACTTGTGAAGACGCATGTCTGGAACATAGCTTAATTCTTTGAAGATCATATAGGTTGTTTATGGCACCAGATTTACGCACCCACTCCAGATTCTGAGAAGGGAGGGATTCGGTCTCTCAACCCTATCGAGTCAGGATGACTTCCAATTGTCAACAGAAAGACATAAAACTTTTTGTCTTTTCCTGGTCCGGCAGAGACTCTCCTGACGTCAGGACGACCACTCTCATTACTTGCAAGTAATTTTCTTTGTTCATTTCCCTTTAATATTGCTTCCTGCTTTGCTGCCGTGCGGACGCTTCCTGCTCTGCTCTCCTTTCTGCTTGCATTTTTCTTCTTTTTTTCTTCTTTTTTCTTATCTTTACCGGCAAGAAATTTAGGAACAAGGACTCCTGGTCACTTATAAATCACTGGAACGAATATATTTTTTGATAAATTTAGTTGATTTCCATCGGAGAACTAGTGGAACGATGTCTCCTAACCCTGCAGTATCAGTGAGCTGCACTGAGTGTGAGCAACTTTCTTTGAGGATAACACAGCTGGAGAGGAGGATTGAAACACTGCAAGACATTCGTGTGAATGAAGAATTTATTGACTCTGTAGTAGCTTCTGTACATGCTACTGAGTTGTCAAATGGATTGAGTCACATCTTCATACGCGAAGGCATGTCGAATGTGGAGCCTCCCGCTACAGACCTGGCTGATACACTTCCCTGGATGTGTTCAAATGACATTGGAATAGCTGAGGAAAATCCCAAACCGGACCATCAGACTGATCTCTCCTTCTGGAACACTGTTGGTGCCAGACCAAAGTCATCAACCCCGGCCAGAACCTGGTCTGATGTTGTTCGTCGCAGAGGTAAATCCAGCAGGAAATTTAAAGCTCCAGCACTCACTCCACCATCTGAAGTCTCACTGCATAATAAATATGATGTGTTGAGTCATATTAAAATGAATGATGATGAATGTAATGCAAGGATTTATCAAAATTCAAGAAATAGCCCTAAAACTCAGCCCAGGGCTAACCAGACCAGGAGGAGAGGCCAAAATCCCACAAACAGGAGGACTAGAGAAGCTATCAGCGCCTCCACACAAAAACAAATAGACACAATTCTGATTGGGGACTCTATAACACAGCATGTCAGGATGGCAAAGACGGAAAATTTAACACTTTTTGATACATCAGTCAGGGAACTGACAGAGATGTTGCCGACCATTCTGTCTTCACATCCAGATGGTATGAAGATTATTGTCCACACAGGGTCTTTTGATATTCTGAGGAGGAAAATTGGCTCTGAGATCCTGAAAAAAGATTTTTCTCTGCTGTTGGAGAGACTGTGTCAGTTGGGAGCACACCATGTTTACATTTCAGGACCCATTCCTACAGCGGGTAAAGGAATTGAACTTTTCAGCCTGAACACATGGTTATCAAACGCATGTATCACCCATGGGATAAAGTTCATTGATAACTTCAATATCTTTTGGAACTGTAAGGAGCGATTCAGACCTGATGGTGTGCATCCAAATCTAACTGGATGCAGATTACTTGGTGCACACTTGCGTCATGCTGTTGGGACGGCAAACCCAAACATGATGTACAGATAAGAGCGAAGGACACAGCAGAGAAGCGATCAACTGCCAGCTCTCCCCCCTCACCAGACCCTCTTCTCCACATCACCCAAGGTCTTAAAAGGATGTCTCTATCCATGTCTGAACCCCAGCGACCACCATCTACCAAGAAATACAGGGCTCCCCCCCCTCCCCCTCCTCATCCTCCTATTAGATCATCTGTCCTGACCGAGCAGGGCATGGGAGGAGGTTCCCAGAGCAGCAGAATTCACAACAAAGATAACATGCCATGATGTGTTCAGGGTCCTTGCTATAGTTTTGCTACTACTGACAGCTGTTCTGAGATCAAGCCTGGACCCAGTAGGATTCCTGTGTTAGTAAAATAAGGAATCGAACACGGTCAGCTTGTGGGGTGAATCGATCTAATCTGTTAACTGTACCTTGTATAACTCAGAATACAACAGAGACCAGAGTAAACTTCATAAAGCTAGCTGTACTAAATGTTAGATCTCTGTCCAACAAGTCACTGTTAGTTAATGACTTCATCATTTCTCACAGTTTAGATTTTCTTTTTCTGACAGAAACATGGTTAACAGAAGACACAAGTGCTACAGTTCTTAATGAAACAGCACCCCCTCATTTTAGTTTCATGAATAAATGTCGAAACGGGAGGAAAGGGGGAGGAGAAGCTGCCTTATTTAAAGATTCATTCCAGTGTAAAGAAATGTCATTTGGTGATTTTACTTCTTTTGAATATCTTAGTTTTATTTTAAGGGGCATTCCTAAAATCCTATTTCTAATCATCTACAGACGTCCAGGACACTGTGTAAATTTTATTGATGAATTTTCTGAATTATTGTCGGTTATCTCTACTGATTTTAACCATTTCATCTTAACTGGGGATTTTAACATTCACATAGATAACATGACGGATGGTAATGTCAAGGAATTTTGTTCCATATTGGACATGTTTGGTTTGTGGCAACATGTTAAACAACCGACCCACATTCGAGGTCACATTCTGGACCTGGTTATTTCAAAGGGTGTTAATATTTCTTCTGTTGCGGTCACTGACTTGGCCTTGTCTGACCATTTTTGTATTTTGTTTGATTTACTGATCACTCAGAATGTTCAACCAACCTGCTTCTCCGTTAGGAAGAGGTACATTAATGAAAGAACAAGTGCTAAGTTTGTGGAGGCCATAGCTATGTTACCAACAACCAGTGCAGAGTCAGTTGATAGACTCCTGGATAATTTCAATCTGAAAATCTTGAATGTAATGGATGCTGTTGCACCGATAAGAATCAAGAGCAACTTGAGCAAACAGAAAACACCATGGAGAAACACCACTGTGGTTACCAGCCTAAAAAGAGAATGCAGAAAAACTGAGCGGAAATGGCGGAAAAATAAACTTCAAATTTACTATGAGCTGTACAAACAAAGCCTGCGTAACTATAACAATGAGTTGTGCAAGGCCAGAGAGCTGCATTTATCTGAAATGATTAACAGGAATGTCAACAATTCTCGCACTCTGTTTGCTATGATTGAAAAACTTACAAATCCTCCTAAACAGATAAGCCCAGAGCTCCTTTCCACTGAGAAATGCAACCAATTTGCAAACTTTTTTAGCCAAAAAATTAAAACAATTAGGCAAAATATTAATTCCACACAGTCAAACAAGAAAATTAGTCTGTGTCTAAAACCCGGAAATAATTCTGATGTCATGTCACAATTTAAAATGGTGAATTTAAAAGTCCTACAAGAAACAGTTTGGCATTTGAAATCAACAACATGCACTCTGGACATGATACCATCCGACTTTTTAAAAACAGTTTTTACCTCAGTAGAAAGTGGTCTCCTACTGATAGTTAACAGCTCGCTGGCATCAGGCATTTTTCCCAAGTCACTAAAGATAGCTGCTATTAAGCCACTCCTAAAGAAAAGGACTCTAGACGCCTCTATAATGAACAACTATAGACCTGTCTCTAACCTCTCTTTTATTTCCAAGATTATTGAAAAAGTTGTATTTCACCAGCTTCATGACTTTTTAAATGAAAGTGGAAATCTTGATAAATTTCAGTCCGGCTTCCGACCTCATCACAGCCCTGAAACAGCTCTGGTCAAAGTGTTAAATGACATTAGGTTGAATACTGATTCTGGTCAAGTATCAGTCCTGGTTCTGTTGGATCTCAGTGCTGCGTTTGATACTGTAGATCACAGAATCCTGTTGCACAGGCTGGAAAACTGGGTTGGACTTTCTGGAGCGGTCCTTAACTGGTTCAGGTCCTATTTAGAAGGCCGGAGTTATTTTGTTACGATCGGCAGCTATGAATCCGAGCGAGTGGCCATGACTTGTGGAGTCCCCCAGGGGTCAGTCCTTGGACCTCTTCTGTTCAACTTGTATATGCTCCCTTTGGGTAAAATATTACAAAACTATAGCATTAGTTATCAAAGTTATGCAGATGATACACAACTTTATGTGTCTCTGTCACCAGATGACTGCAGTCCAATAGACTTAATGTGTCAGTGTCTGGAGCAAATAAACACCTGGATGAGGGAGAATTTCCTACAATTAAATGAAGACAAAACTGAGATTATTCTGTTTGGTAGCAAAGAGAAGAGGGTCAGCATTGGCAAACACCTGGAGACTCGGGCTCTTAAAATTACCAACCAAGTTCGTAACCTGGGAGTGTTGATAGACTCAGATCTGACTTTCAGCAGCCACATCAAAGCTTCACTAAGAAGCTTTTTACCAGCTCAGAAACATCAACAGAATTAAAAGTTTAGTCTCCCAGAAAGACCAAGAGAAACTCATCCATGCATTCATCTCCAGTAGACTGGATTACTGTAATGGTCTTTAACAGGACTTCCTATAAAGAGCATTAAACATCTGCAGCTCATCCAGAACGCTGCTGCTAGAGTTTTAACCAGGACTAAGAGATCTGAACACATCACACCAGTTTTAAAATCTCTACACTGGCTTCCAGTCAGTCACAGAATAGATTTTAAAACCCTTCTGATCATTTACAAATCCCAGAATGGTTTAGGCCCAGAATACATCTGTGATATGTTCAGAGAATATAAACCTAGCAGAGCTCTTAGATCCAAAGACTCTGGTCAACTAGTCCAGGCCAGAGTCCAGACTAAACATGGAGAAGCAGCATTTAGCTGTTATGCTGCAAACAAATGGAACAAACTGCCAGTGGAGATTAAACTTTCCCCAAATGTAGACATTTTTAAATCCAGGTTAAAAACTTTTCTTTTCTCATGCGCCTATGCATGAAATCTGCACGGTAACTTTTTTTTTTTAACTTATCTTGCTTTTAATCATTTTAATGTAATTTATTATTTTATTGTGATTATGTGTTGATTATGTGTTGATGCCTTTTACTATTCTAAATATCTGTAATGTCTTTGTTTTATGTAAAGCACTTTGAATTGTCCTGTACATGAAATGTGCTATACAAATAAACTGCCTTGCCTTGCCTAATAAACTTTGTTACACTTCTACTCATTCCAGACTCTTGGTAATTCATTTTTCTACAGCAACTGGCATCAACGGACAGGATTTGGCGAATGACCAAGCAGAACCCAGCGACGGTGTGTCTGATTGACCTGAACCTGATTTTCAGGCTCCGTTTTTGAAAGGGGGGCCCTCGTTTGGTTCTCTGGAAGTCATCGCCGAAATCAACAAACTCAAAATTATATAAAGAATAATAAGTCTGGTGAGTTGAAGTGATTTTCAAACAGGGCTTTTGTTTCTTAAATAGTAAAAGGAGAGGATTGTGGGCTGTCGGATACAGCAGGTAAAGGTAAATTCCTCTGTGGAGCCACAGAGGTCCCCAGTAAAGGCGCTGGGTTAGGAGTGGTCGGATAAACGTATTATCCGAGGTGTGTAAAGACGTTCAGAAGACGTTCAGAAGACGTAAAAGTAGGTGTCCCCACATATCTATTGGTAACGATATGTAATTAAGACTCCAGCAATAACCATCAACCGAAGGGGAAAAATTTTTAAATTTATGGAAGACAAATATGGGACAATGGTGTCTTCTCTCCCCACAGAGACACAGTTACAAAGTCATGTAATTCAGTAGATTTCAGGCTGTTCAACACGTTTCAGAATAACGAGCGCGACTGGAACATGGACACCCAGAGAACACCTGGAGCGGAGCCGTTTGATCCGAGGGTGGAGGACTGGACACCCAGAGAACACCTGGAGGGGAGCCGTTTGATCCGAGGGTGGAGGACTGGACACCCAGAGAACACCTGGAGCGGAGCCGTTTGATCCGAGGGTGGAGGACTGGACACCCAGAGAACACCTGGAGGGGAGCCGTTTGATCCGAGGGTGGAGGACTGGACACCCAGAGAACACCTGGAGCGGAGCCGTTTGATCCGAGGGTGGAGGACTGGACACCCAGAGTAACACCTGGAGCGGAGCCGTTTGATCCGAGTGTGGAGGACTGGACACCCAGAGTAACACCTGGAGCGGAGCCGTTTGATCCGAGGGTGGAGGACTGGACACCCAGAGTAACACCTGGAGCGGAGCCGTTTGATCCGAGGGTGGAGGACTGGACACCCAGAGTAACACCTGGAGCGGAACCGTTTGATCCGAGGGTGGAGGACTGGACACCCAGAGTAACACCTGGAGCGGAGCCGTTTGATCCGAGGGTGGAGGACTGGACACCCAGAGTAACACCTGGAGCGGAGCCGTTTGATCCGAGGGTGGAGGACTGGACACCCAGAGTAACACCTGGAGCGGAGCCGTTTGATCCGAGGGTGGAGGACTGGACACCCAGAGTAACACCTAAGGCGGAGCCGTTTGATCCGAGGGTGGAGGACTGGACACCCAGAGTAACACGTGGAGCGGAGCCGTTTGATCCGAGGGTGGAGGACTGGACACCCAGAGAACACCTGGAGCGGAGCCGTTTGATCCGAGGGTGGAGGACTGGACACCCAGAGTAACACCTGGAGCGGAGCCGTTTGATCCGAGGGTGGAGGACTGGACACCCAGAGTAACACCTGGAGCGGAGCCGTTTGATCCGAGGGTGGAGGACTGGACACCCAGAGTAACACCTGGAGCGGAGCCGTTTGATCCGAGGGTGGAGGACTGGACACCCAGAGTAACACCTGGAGCGGAGCCGTTTGATCCGAGGGTGGAGGACTGGACACCCAGAGTAACACCTGGAGCGGAACCGTTTGATCCGAGGGTGGAGGACTGGACACCCAGAGTAACACCTGGAGCGGAGCCGTTTGATCCGAGGGTGGAGGACTGGACACCCAGAGTAACACCTGGAGCGGAGCCGTTTGATCCGAGGGTGGAGGACTGGACACCCAGAGTAATATAATTCAGGTTTAGTTGTTGTTTTCTTGTTGTTTTATGAACACGGTTATTTTCATGGTTTATATTCAGGTATTTTTACAAACTGGACAAATGTGGATCATATGATGGATTAGTTTTATCTGGACTAACCGTAAAAAAGCCACTTCAGATGACTTTGGTGTGAACGTTGTATAAATAAAGCTGATTTGAACTGAAAGTAAATTTCTAGTATAAAAGCTGGAGTGATGTTGCATGCAGAGAAGTGATTCTACAGAACCTTCATCAGAACCGGTTCTGGCTGAGCCCGCGTTCTGTACGTTATCAGGTCTGAGTCTGAATGTGTCCTGACCTCCGTCCTCTCCATCCTCTTCTGCAGGTCGGCTACCAGTCGGGCCAAGTCCTCGTCAGAGTCTTTGTCTCCTCGTTCCATTTCCTGTCAACAACAACAGCAGTGTTACTGAGGACGTCCCGACCCAGAGCGACGGGACCGAACGGGCCAAGCCTCACCGGTCTTCCACTTTCTTCTGCTTTCTCCTTCTTCAGCTGCTCGATGGCCTGCAGCAGGCCTCGGTAGTCGGTGATGCCGTACATTCGGGCGTATTTCTCGTACTCTTTGGGATCCACGTTTCTCAGCAGCTCAACGATGTCGACGTCCTTCTCCTCCTGTGGACTCTTCTGCTTCGATGGCGTCCTGAGAAGGAGACAAAGGAGACGTGAGACGTCCTGAGACGGTCATGATGGAGGCTCCATCCAACAGTTAAACTCTGCTTCATCTGAACTCACTTCTTGAGTTTGGCTCGGAGGTCTCCCTCCAGCTGAGCCGCCTCCTTCTTTTCGTCCACATGCATGTCGGCGCTGCTCTCGATCTCGCCGTGCTTGTTGGAGGCGACGCAGCGGTACTGACCCGAGTCCGACTTGGTCACCTCTCGGATCTCTAGCTTGGCTTCCTGACCTTTCTGCTGGATGGAGATCCGGCCACCGTGGGTCAGCTGCCGCCACTTGCCCTTCATCCACTTCACGCTGGGGATGGGGTCTCCGCCCACCTTGGCGATGAAGGTAGCGGTTCCCTCTGTGGAGCAGAGGGTGAAAGTTAGGACAGAGACGGGAAAAGATGAGGATGATGAGGATGAGGAGGAGGAGGAGGGTCTTACTCTCTGTGACGTGTGCAGTTTTGGGCTCCTCCATGAAGAACAGATTGTCCAGTTTCTTGGTCAGAGCAGCAGCTGGAGCTTCAGCAGGAGAAGGAGCTGCTCCTGGTTTCTCTGCAACACATGTTAAACCAGGGGAGTCAAAAATACGGCCCGTGGGCCAAAACTGGCCATCCAGAGGCTCCAATCCGGCCCGCAGGATGAATGTGTGAAATATAAAACACAGAAGACACCAACTGTAATATTTTAATCAAAGTAAGGAGGTTTCATTGGTCAGGGTTACTACACACGTGTGGAAATGTACATGTATGAACATTTAAAATAACTTCTAGATCTGGAAAAGTTGCTCTGATCATGATGGAAAACTTGGATTTTTCTCTTTCAGATACCTGAAATGAAAGTTTTTTTTAGATCCGTGCTCGTCTGGAAGCTGGAATAAATGTGGAAATGTGTCAAATAAACAACTAAATAAATGAAATAAATATTATAAATAATAATAATAATAATAAACATTATAAATTAAAATAAGGTCATTCAAGTTGTTTTTATATTTTCTAAATGTTCTCTGTAGTAAAACGTTATTTCCAGGTTATTATGGTGCTATTTTACTGGTCCGACCCACTGGAGACCAGGTTGCATGTGGAACCTGGACTGGGATCCTGACTTTCTGTCTCTCAGACCTTCTTCAGTTCTACCTGTGACTGTGACTTTGGCCTTGCAGAACTCGCTGCCGGCGTCGTTGGTGGCCTTGCACAGGTAATCGCCAGCATCGTGCCTGGAGGCGGGGCTGATCTCCAGGGAGGCCGTGCCATCAGAGAAACTGATCCTGGTGCTGCCGGCGGACGTCAGCTCCTTCCTGTCCTTCATCCACTGGATCTTCAGAGGAGACGACCCACATACGTGACACCTGAGGCTCAGCTTCTCACCTTCGTCCACGGTCACTGGCTTCAGTGGGACATCAAACACCGGAGGCTTCCTGGACTCTGAAGGTCAGAAAAACCAGTCTGATGTCAGCAGGCTGGACTGGGTCAGGACTCAGGTCCACAGAACAACATCTAATACAGACAAGAAATCCAAAGATATTTGGATGGATTTCCTAATATGGGAGCCCGCGGTCTTAATGTTACCTGCTAATGTCTTTGAGCTTACTGAATCGGTGTTGGATTAACTACATTTTAACCTGTTAAGGCCCGACCCATGAAAAAAAGGTAGGAAAGTCTAATCTTTTAAATATGAGGTCTTTATTTGACCCTTTAACAAAATGTAACAAAAAAATAAAATTTTTTGGGGGGAATCTACCATTTATTACTATGTGATGTACTAAAGATATTATGTGGTTTTCTGCTTCTAGATTTCACCCATAGAGCCTGACGTGACGCTCTATGGTGATAGCTCTATGGTGAAAGCTCTATGGTGAAAGCTCTATGGTGAAAACTCTATGGTGAAAGCTCTATGGTGAAAACTCTATGGTGAAAGCTCTATGGTGAAAGCTCTATGGTGAAAAGCTCTATGGTGAAAGCTCTATGGTGAAAACTCTATGGTGAAAGCTCTATGGTGAAAACTCTATGGTGAAAGCTCTATGGTGAAAGCTCTATGGTGAAAAGCTCTATGGTGAAAGCTCTATGGTGAAAGCTCTATGGTGAAAAGCTCTATGGTGAAAGCTCTATGGTGAAAACTCTATGGTGAAAAGCTCTATGGTGAAAGCTCTATGGTGAAAGCTCTATGGTGAAAAGCTCTATGGTGAAAGCTCTATGGTGAAAACTCTATGGTGAAAGCTCTATGGTGAAAGCTCTATGGTGAAAACTCTATGGTGAAAGCTCTATGGTGAAAGCTCTATGGTGAAAAGCTCTATGGTGAAAGCTCTATGGTGAAAGCTCTATGGTGAAAACTCTATGGTGAAAGCTCTATGGTGAAAGCTCTATGGTGAAAAGCTATATGGTGAAAGCTCTATGGTGAAAGCTCTATGGCAGGGCTATTCAATTCGGTCCTACGAGGGCCGCAATCCAGCAGGTTTTCCATGCATCCCTGCTTCAACACACCTGACTCAAATTAAATGGATCTAACAGCCAATCAAGTTCTGAACAATGACTAATTAATTTTCCTTCTCCTTCATTCATCCTGACAGAGTCCCAGCTGAGGGTCCGTCCATCAGAAACAGCCCACCCACCGAAGATGCCCACAGTGACGTCACAGGAGGCTTTCCCGGCTTCGTTGGAGGCGTGGCAGCGGTACCTGCCGCTGTCGGTCACCTGGCTGCTCTTTATGACCAGCACCGCCACATTACTCTTAAAGCTGATCTCATATTTGTCCGAGCTGCAGATCTCCTCGTTGTCCTTGAACCAGCGGACAGACATGGGCTGCGAGCCAGTGACTCGGCCCTCCATTTTCACCAGTTTGCCCTCCGTGTCCTCGATGTGTTCTGAAGGCTTTTTGGTGAACACTGGAGGATTTTTACGCTCTGAAACCAAGAGGAGAAAGTAAGAGTGAAGAGAGGCAAAGAATCGCCCTGTGAGGGCTGGGGGGGTTTAGAAGAGGGGCCGAGATGGCCTGAGGGGCCCAGGATTAAATACCTTTGACTGTGATATCAGAGGAACAAGAGTCCTTCCCCATGTCATTAGAGGCATGGCAGAAGTATCTCCCCGTGTCGGCTTTATCTGCCTTCACTATGGTCAGGTGGGGCGTGTGATCCACACAGCTCATCTTATAATTCCCCCCGGAGCGAATATCTTTATGGTCTTTGGACCATGTGACCTTAATGGGGGCAGAGCCGGTCATGTGACACTCCAGCTCAACGCTGTCGCCCACCGTCACCTCCTGTGGTGACAACTTCCTGTCAAAGACCGGAGGGTATCGGGGTTCTGCCGGGCGACAGAGGAAGAAGAAGAAGAAACAGGAAGTCTTTAGACGTCTCCACAGATCAGCCATCACCACTTCAGACCAGGATCAGGGCCTCATTTCTAAAGCTGGCGTAGGTACAGAAACCGGCGTTCGCCAGTTCTAGTCAATTTCTGGGAATTATAAAAACCAAACTTGGCGGGAAAATGTTTCTACCTCCACGGCAACTCTGACCAGGCGTACGCACAGAATCTAGAGAAACAGGAAACGTCGACACCAACGGTTCAGAATAAAATCAAGGAAATGATGTGAAATGTGAGACGTTTGTACACAATCCACTATTACCTTCCACACACCATGTTAGATATTAAAGCTGTTTGCAGACATGAATAAAGACACATTCCATATTAATCCTCCTAAGAGCCACGCTCAGGAAAACCAGGATTTCTGATGTTAATAAGAAGCTCAACCAGTAAAACATGTTCTGTCATTGTAAAACACAACTTCATGTTATAAAACCCATCCAGATAAATAAGGAGCCAGTCTGCTGCCAGCGTGTAGCAGTCAGTAAAAGAACAGGCGGAAAGTAGCTTTGGTCCTTCATTCCAGCAGAGCGGGACCAGACTGGAGGCTGGAGGTCTAGAAGTGATGCTACACTAATGAAACACACAAGAGGAGGATTTCCTTTATTTATTCTTACACAATGTTTTTATTCTTGTCCTCATTTCTGTCCACACGTCTTTATTTCCTACAACTCCTTGTCCACCTGGTTAATAGCGGTGATGGTGTCCTTCTGCACCGCCCACCCAGCTGAAGCACCGCCCACCCAGCTGGAGCACCGCCCATCCAGCTGAAGCACCGCCCACCCAGCTGGAGCACCCCCCGCCCAGCTGGAACACAGCCCACCCAGCTGGAGCACCGCCCATCCAGCTGGAGTACAGCCCACCCAGCTGGAGTACAGCCCACCCAGCTGGAACACCGCCCACCCAGCTGGAACACAGCCCCCCAGCTGGAGCACCGCCCATCCAGGTGGAGCACCACCCACCCAGCTGAAACACCGCCCACCCAGCTGGAGTACAGCCCACCCAGCTGGAACACCGCCCACCCAGCTGGAGTACAGCCCACCCAGCTGAAACACCGCCCACCCAGGTGGAGCACCGCCCACCCAGCTGAAACACCGCCCACCCAGCTGGAGTACCGCCCACCCAGCTGGAACACCGCCCACACAGCTGGAACACCGCCCACCCAGCTGGAGTACCGCCCACCCAGCTGAAACACCGCCCACCCAGGTGGAGCACCGCCCACCCAGCTGGAACACAGCCCCCCAGCTGAAGCACCGCCCACACAGCTGGAACACCGCCCACCCAGCTGGAGTACCGCCCACCGAGGTGGAGTACAGCCCACCCAGCTGGAACACAGCCCACCCAGCTGGAGTACCGCCCACCCAGCTGGAACACCGCCCACCCAGCTGGAGTACCGCCCACCGAGGTGGAGTACAGCCCACCCAGCTGGAACACTGCCCACCGAGCTGGAACACCGCCCACCCAGGTGGAACACCCGGCAACTAGAAAGAAATATTATTTAACACTGTGTGAATGCTTATAAATCTGGAGGTTTTTGTGCGCCTCCGTTCCTGTGTTCCCGCCGTACGCCACCTGTAATCTGCTTTGCTACGTTCAGGTTTATAAATGAGGCCTCAGATCTTCTCAACCTCTGGGTCAGAACCCCGCTGGGCTTCAGGAGACATGTGGGACATGTAAACCGGGCTACATGGTACAGCATGCAGCCAATCACATGCAAGGAAACACTCAGGATAACATTCTGGTACAAAGAGATGAATATTATTAGAAAAGTAACTGTAATAATATAGTAAAAGTAACTAATATAGTAAAAGTAAATATATATATATATATATATATATATATATATATATATACACACATACAGTAAATACATAAATACATATGTAAATGAGCTAAAATATAGTTGAAACTTATTTTTTCCAGAAATTCACATTTTCATAAAGGATAGTTTATTTAATGTAAACACCTGGTTTTATCTTCTGCACTAAAACACTATTTCTAGGTGTTATTTTACTGGTCCGACCCACTGGAGACCAGATTGTTCTGGATGTGGAAGCTGGACTAGGATGAACTGGACTCTCCTGGTCTTCATGTTTGTTCCCTGCAGGATCACCCGTTGATCCAGTTTCAGTCTGAACTGAAGGAGGAACCTGAAGAGATGGGTTAGATGTTTCCTGCAGACAGCAGGAAGACGATATGTCCCTCGTCATGAAGGGACAGGTTGGGAAGTTCTACCCCAGAACCTTTCAGAACCACCAAGTTAAACCTAAACATCAGAGGCAGCCTAACGAAGCCTGAAACCGACCTTGCAGGGTGAGTTTGGCTCTGCAGGAGGCGGAGCCCACGCTGTTGCTGGCCGTGCAGGTGTACTCTCCAGAATGCCTCATCTCTCCACGGCTGATCTGCAGCACGGCCGTGTTGTCGTCGTACAGCATGCTGTACTCGCCGCCCTCCCTCAGAGGCTCGCCATCTTTCAGCCACTGCACCTGGATGGGGGACGAGCCGGCCACGCGGCACTCGAAGCGGATTGGCTGGCCTTCCGTCTCCTGCAGGCTGGTGATCTTCTTGGGGAACGATGGAGGTGTTTTGGCCTCTGGACACAAAGAGACGCCATTTCCTCAGATTCCAGCAGATTTATCTGTTTATTACTCTCACGGCTGTTTAACCAGATTATTACTGGACTAAAATGAACTGGACTGAAGTGAAAAGTCTTGTAGAAACGACTTGAGATGACTTTGTTGTGAATTGATGCTGAAAAAATAAAGACTGAATTAAATCAAAATTGAACTGAACTGAATTGAACCAAATTAAAATGAACTGAAATGAATTAGACAAAAGCTGAACTCACCTAAACTGAACTAAATCAAGTTGAAATTAAAATGACCTAAAAAAGAAAGAAGACAGAACTGAACTGAAACGGTGAAAAACAGGTGTTACCTAACACACTGAGTCTGCAGGTGGAGGAGGCAGAGCCAATCCTGTTCTCGGCCTTGCAGGTGTACTCTCCGACATCGGCCTTGGTGGCTTTGCTGAGCTTCAGACAGGCCACGCCCTTCGAGTACTCCAGCTTGCAGTTCGGACCGGACCGGACTTTTCCGTCGGCCTTGAACCAGGACACCTTGATCTCAGATGTTCCCGCCACCTGACACTTCAGACACACTCCGTCTCCTGCCGTCACCTCCATGGGCTCCAGAGACTCGATGAAGTATGGCGGCTCTGTGGATGCAGAGGAAACACGACCCCTGCTGGTCAGACCAGGAACTGTTCTTATATTCTGACATTTATCAGCTCGTTTCCTGCAGCACCTGATCAGACCAGGCCACCTCTGTATGGCCTGCTTTATGCTGAAATCATCCACAGACAGTGTAAGGAAATAAATTCTTATCTCTCCTTAAATGAACAATTTTTCAATGCATTGATTTTATCTAAAAGACTGACGAGACTGGAAGCAACAGGAGTTACAGAAACTGGGAACCAACCAGAACGAGATCAGATTTTTAGTCTCTGAGCTGAAGGATCCAGGATTTAATGACAGAAAGACAAACAGGGAGACTTGTAAGGCTGCTGGGACCTGTGGGTTTAATTAGCATAAAAATGATCATTTCCATCATTCTATATTCTATTCTATTCTGTTCTATTCTATTCTACAATCATGTAGCAGATGCTTTTATCCAAAGCAATTTACATCTGAGAGGAAGAGCAACTCCAGCAGGAACCAACCAGGAGGGACGTCATTAAGTGGTAGTCAGACTGCTGGAGTCCAGGTGGACCCAGGTGATGTCAGGTAGAGCTAGAGGTGGAGATTTTTTCCCCTTCTCCTCTCTACAATAGTCCTTTGTTTAATTACGAGATCATGATTTCAACCCACAACATCATCTTGGGTTTAAGTGCAGCAGCTTCTTCAGTACCTGGTTGAACCAAAGATCTGGACAAATCTTTCTAACTCATTCTGAGTAGAAGAGTTAAGCTAAGTGTGGAAATGCTCCTTAAACAACTGAGTCTTTAGCTTGCTTTTAAAAGTGGATAAGGACTCTGCGGATCGGACGGAGTTTGGTAGATGGTTCCACCACCGAGGAACAACAGAGGAGAAGAGTCTAGCTACTGATGTGGCGCCACCTTGTGGTGGGAGCACTAGGCGTCTTTCACTGGTAGAGCGTAACTGTGGAGAGGGAGTGTAGCTCTGGATTAAGGAGTGGAGGTAGACCGGAGCCGTTTGGGTTATTGTTTTGTAAACCAGAAGCAGAGCTACGAGGTCCATCATGGACCTGAACAAGCTGTGGTCATACAGAAATGATTTGTTTGGGATATTTCCATCATCTTGTGGACTGGAACTTTTCATTGACTGTGAAGAACTTTCTAAATGCGTTGTATAAACAAGCTGCACCAGGTCTATGTGCACAGCAGGTGTACAGCATGAGGACTAACCCAGGATGGAGACTTCCGCCTCACACGTGTCCTTCCCGGCATCGTTGGAGACCTGGCAGCTGTACTTCCCGGCGGCGTCCTTGTCGTCGGTGCTCAGATGCTCCAGGATGCAGGAGCTCTCTGTGGTGGTGATGTTGTATCTGTAGGAAGCAAAGATCTGCTGGCCATCTTTGAACCAGCTCACGCTGATCTTCGGAGTCCCAGTGTACGAACACTCCAGAGTTAAAGGTTTTCCTTTCTCCACCGACACGTTCTTCAGCTTCTTAGAGAAGACTGCCGGCTCTGATGGACACAACAAACCTTATGTTTAGTTAAAACCGCAGAACAAACATTCTCCCAGTCAGAAGCCATGAAGACGGACCTTTGACGGTGAGACTGACAGGACAGCTCTCCTTTCCGGCATCGTTGATGATCTGACAGGTGTACTCTCCGGCGTGGGAACGCTCCACTTTGTAGAGCTCCAGAATCACCTGGTTATCCTTCAGGGAGAAATCGCAGCCCTGTCCTGGCTGGATCTCCTTGGTTCCCCTGAACCACTTCAGTCTGAGCGGCGCACTGCCTTTCACCATGGCCGAGAAAGTCACGTTGGAGCCAGGCATGGCCTCCACCGGCTGGGGTGGAACCACGAAAGACGGAGGTTCTGGAATAAAGAGATGGCTTAAACGTTAGAGGAGGAGATATAAACAGAACCGACATTCCTGGACCAACAGAAAGGTTCTGACCTTTGACCACCAGGCTGGCCGTGGTCTCACTGGACCCCGCCTTGTTGGCGGCTTTACATCTGTACACTCCGGAGTCAGATAGCTTCAGAGTTTGGACTCTGAGGATGCAGCTGTTGTCGCTGAAGGAAAGCTCACAGTTCGGCCCGCTTCTTATCTCCTCCCCATCATGGTACCAGGAGATGGTGAGCGGTGGGGAGCCCGACACTTTGCACTCCATCTCTGCAGCTTCTCCTACAACCATGTTGAGATCCCTCAGCTTCCTGGAGAAGGTTGGAGGAACGGTCTTATCTGTAGAGGAGGGAAACCAAGATCAGCTGCAGAACATGGGTTTCTTCTTCTACAGAAGATTTACAAACAATAAATGTTTCAGATGAATTCTCCCTCCCAAATTAAATTTTTCTATGCTGATGATACAGTGATGTCCTGCTCTACATCTTCTGATCAGGTTCGTCTTCAGCTTTCATATCGTCCAGAAAAGCTTCTTTGATTTGAAACTCGTCTAAAGGACTAAACATAATTTTTCCTTGAACTTTTCTCACCATTTACAGCCACAGAGTCCTGCTGGATGATCAATCCTCTTTCTCTCTTTAAAACGTTTTTTTTCTTCCAAACTTTAAAGTCTAATACGTAATTTCTGATACATACAGTTTCTGACCTACTGCATCACTTCACGGTAAAAACTTTACTCCAAACCCTGTTGTATACAATCTGATCCTGCTCTTCTGCCCCCTGGTGGACACCTTTTGCAATACAATAATGCTGATATACCACATGCTAATGAACGATACATATAATTATTTTGGGGGTTTTTTTCGTCATTGTTTTGCATTTTGTTAAGGATCAAATAAAAAAAACTATCCTAACTATCCTTTATGAAAATGTGAATTTCTGGAAAAAATGTTTCAACCATATTTTAGCTCATTTACATATGTATTTATGTATTTATTGTATTCATTGTGTATTTATATATATATATATATATATATATATATATATATATTTATTTATTGAGTATATGACACATATTTATTTTCCTGGTCCGGTCCAGTTTAGATCAGTCTACACTGAATGTGGTCCCTGAACTAAGATGAGTATGACGCCTTAACAAATTTCCTTTTTTACGACTCCAAAAGGATTCAGAGACCTTGTGGTTGTAGAAATATACTATATGTTATTATGAGGACGACATTCTAAAGGGTTAATATTCTCTTATTTGATTTCTCCATGTAGATTTAATTTGGTTTTATTATGTTGTATTTATCACTGCTTATCTGATCTTGTAAAAGAGATTTTAATGGTAAATTGTCTGTACTTATATAACGCTTTTATCCAAAGCGCTTTACAAGTACACCACATTCAGCCATTCACACACACATTCACACACTGATGGCGGAAACTGCCATGCAAGGCTCTAAACACGTTTTAAATCTCAGGAGTTTTTTTTTTCCTGGTTAAATAAAAGCTCAGCTTCATGCCGGAGACACCAACCTAAAACACTGAGGTTAATTTTACTCAGGTCCTTGCCGACTTGGTTCATAACCTGGAAGGTGTATTCTCCAGAGTCCAGTTTCTCGGTGGAGAGCACGTTCAGGCTGGAGATCATCCTAGAGAAGGAGATCTTGTACTTCCTCCCGGTGGCCAGTTCCACGCCATCTTTGAACCACTTTGGGACAAGCTCGGGGGTCCCGCACACTTTGACCTCGAGGGCAGCCATGTCGCCGGCCGTCACTCTCAGGGTGTCGGGCTTGTCTATGATCTTGGCCGGTTCTGGAAGGAACAGAGAAGAAAGTTTTTAATCTGAGCTGCAGGAGGACGGCGGCCAGGAGAAAACTGAAAGAAAGAGAGAATTATCTGGTTACAAACCTAAAACAGTCAAGTTAGCGAAACACTCCACACTCCCAGCATCGTTTCTGAGTTGGCAGGTGTATCTACCACCTGTGGTCGCATCAGCCTTAAACACTGTAAGTGCAACCTGGTTGTTCTCAAAGGTGATTTTCCTGTTGTCACCGTCCCTGAGAATGCGATCCTTGTCTTGAACCCAGGACACAGTAATGGGTTCAGAGCCTGTAACAGTGGCCATAAGGGTCACCTCCTCTCCCTGTATCACTGTCATGTTTGACAGTTTCTTCACGAACGATGGCCGCTCTGAGGAGAGGAGAAAAACAGCGCAAAGGCAAGTCAGCAGGGTGACAAAGTCATCTGATCACTCTGATTTCATTGACTGATCGCAGTTACTACTGACCTCTGAGTTTAACCCATGTGTGGCAGCTGTCGCTTCCTACACTGTTCGACACTTTGCACTCGTATTCGCCGGCATCCAAAGCCTCTATCCCAATGACATGCAGCGTAGCCGAGCTGCCCTCGCTCACCATCTTATACTTCCTGCTCTCCATCAGAGGCTTCCTGTCTTTGAACCAGGTGACCTGGAACGGAGCGGTACCGCTCATCTCGCAGTACAAGCTCACGTCCTTCCCCTTCAGCCCTTCCACGGGCTGAGCTACTTTCACAAACGATGGGGGGTCTACAAAGAGATCAGGAGATGGTTAAGGAGGAACAGACGGGGGTGGGGGGTCTCCACAGCTGAGGGTTAAAGCTGAGAGGCGTAACAGCAGAATGGCGCCGGATGAGTCTGGCTTGTTACCAGCTGCAGTTAGTCGTGTTAACGTAGTGATTCAGGTTGGAGAATGAGATGATTTTATTAGTGAATGATGGAAATATGAAGTTTGGAAGGTTGGCGTTAAGATGGTGAAGTTGTTGGGGGGGTTAGACTCTGTGGAGGCCAGTGAAGGTTTGGGTTGTTGGATTATTAAAAAAAACAAGAAAAGTAAAAATTAAATTTGAGACTTTGTACCTTTTAAATGTTAAAATGTAATTTATAAAAAGGCTGAAAATGACTTGAATAAATCACTAAATTACTAACTAAAAATCAACAACCAGTTTTACCGTGCTTTCATATCATATTTATCATATTTTTCCTCCCACTTCCGATAGAAATCCCTGCAGACTCATTTCTGAGTCGGGTTCCAGTGACATTTTACTGTGTAAAACTAGTTCTTATAAAAGGGTTAGCTAACATTCGCGCCCAGCTCAGATGAGGCGATTTGGTTTGGTAAACCCTGATCTGTTTCCACAGCAACGTACCTTTACCTGGTAGGTGAGGTACCAGCTAGATAGCGATAGATGCGTAGCTACATAACAGAATGACATCATAGTGGTGCGACGCCTTCCTTGAATCAGAACGAAAAAGAACATGACGAAGGAGGAGGACGGAGGACATTCAGCAGCTGGTGTTTACGTCCAGGTAGGAGACACGTTTGGGGCAAGTTTCCGGGCTACTTCTGGCACTCATGGCTCAGTTATGGCACTGGAAAGTGTTGTGCGGGCCAGAAGTGGTCCTAAGATGGGAAACCTTCCTTGTGGGCCACATGTGGTCACATGACTGAATTTTGGCAGCTACACTCACATTTAGTCAACACTGTGATTCAGGGCCAAAATTGGGCCAAACAAAAACTGCTCATTTGGGCCAGATTGAGGTCAAATGAAGTTGGATATTGGGGTTCTTCTTGGCATGTGGCTTTAAACATGGAGCTTTCCACCAATCAGTGGATTGCAGCGTATCAAGCTCCACCCCATACCATCCAGTCCTGTACCGACTCCTCCCGACCTGTCCCGTCCCAACCTGTCCCGAACCGACCCGTCCTGTCCCTTCGTGACCCGACCCGTCCCATACCGACCCATCCCGACCTGTCCCGTACTAACCCGTCCCAACCTGTCCCGTACCGACCTGTCCTGTACCAACCCGTCCCGACCTGTCCTGTACCGACCTGTCCTGTACCAACCCGTCCCAACCTGTCCCGTACCGACCTGTCCTGTACCAACCTGTCCTGTACCAACCCGTCCCAACCTGTCCCGTACCGACCTGTCCTGTACCAACCCGTCCCGACCTGTCCCATACCAACCCGTCCCGTACCAACCTGTCCCGTACTGACCCATCCCGTACCGACCTGTCCCATACCAACCCGTCCCATACCGACCCGTCCCGACCTGTCCCATACCGACCTGTCCTGTACCAACCCGTCCCAACCTGTCCCGTACCGACCTGTCCTGTCCCAACCTGTCCCATACCAACCCGTCCCATACCAACCCGTCCCAACCCGTCCCGTACCAACCTGTCCCAACCTGTCCCATACCAACCCGTCACGTACCAACCCGTCCCGTACTGACCCATCCCGTACCGACCTGTCCCGTACCGACCTGTCCTGTACCAACCCGTCCCAACCTGTCCCATACCAACCCGTCCCGTACCAACCCGTCCCGTACTGACCCCTCCCGTACCGACCTGTCCCATACCAACCCGTCCCATACCGACCCGTCCCGTATCAACCCGTCCAGACCTGTCCCATACCAACCCGTCCCGTACCAACCCGTCCCGTACCAACCCGTCCCGTCCCGACCTGTCCCATACCAACCCGTCCCGTACCGACCCATCCTGACCCGTCCCGTACCACCAACCATCATTTACTGTCTGAAAATACAATCTTTTTTTAATTAGGTATTTTAGTGATTTTATTTTTAGTTCAACAGACTTTAAAACCAAAATTAGTTCATTTTCAGCCTTTTTGTTAACAACAACTAAAATACACGTTTGTTTTGTTTAATACTCACCTCTGATCGGAAAATCCAACGACCCAAAAACACACTGACCAACTACGATGGCGTCCTCTCTGTCAGATCATCTGCTAGCTGCAGTTAGTTGTGTTAACTTATTACTGGTGGAAAATCGGCCGGATTTATTAGTGAATTATGGAGAAATGATGGGAACAGAAGTTTGTATTAGAATCTCTGTGGAAATGATTTTTTTTGGGTAGTAAAACTAAGACGGAGTTGTTCCTGTCTGAGCTGTTGGGAGTTTAGAGATTGGAGTTAATTCTGGAGTTAGGATGGAGAAATGTGGTGGAGGGAAGGATGAAGGTGGTTGTAAGGACTCATTTGGGGGCAGATGTGAAATTTTTAACTTAAATATCTATTTTTAGTGTGAAAGGTGATTTGGGGGACTGTGGGAGAAGCTGTTAGGGGCTCTGTTGGAGCTGCAGTTAAGATGGCAGGTGGTTTACAGAGAGCTTGTCAGAGTTAAGTGGGAATATTATTGGGAGAAAGTGGGTTTGAAAAGGTTTAGTTTGGTTAACGTGATGATGGGACAGAATAATTGAACATTTTTCATCAGACCAAAGTGAAGATGGAAAAATGAAGGAATTCCAGCTGTTACGGATACCAGCTTTAAGCAGCGGGAGCATCAGACGGTGAGTGATGACGTCAGAGAGGCTGACCTTTGACCGTTAGCGTGGTGCTGCAGCTAACGCTGCCAGCATCGTTCTGAGCTTCACAGCTGTAAACTCCATCATCATCGAAGCTGCTGGACAGCAGCTCCAGGACCGCCACCGAGTCGGAAAACTGGGTCCTGTAGCTGCCCCCGTCCGAGACCCTGGTGTCATGTTTGTACCAGGTGGTTGTCAGAGGGGCGGTGCCACTGACTCTACACTCCAAACGGAGCGATTCGCCCCGTTTCACAAACTTAGTGGTGGGAAGTTTCAGCACAAACTCGGGTGGTTCTGGAAAGCCAAAACACAGAAACGTTAGCAGCCGGAAGCAGGAAGGAAAACTCCAGGAAGAGATGGGAAGCAGGCGGCGAATGAGCGGATGGTGATGGGTTAGCAGGAGATGCAACACAAAGAGGTGAGAGCTTTATGGATGAGGTGAAAGAAGCTGATCCAGAAGCTGCTTCCCAACCTTTGACGGTCAGCTCGGCGCTGCTGCGGACCGAGCCAGCCTCGTTGCTGACTTGGCAGGAGTAAACGCCGCTCTGGCCAATGGACACCGAGTACAGCTCTAAGAAGCAGGACGTCTCGTCCTGACCCGTGAAACAGGCGGGTCCAGTCATGAGCTCAGAGTCATCCTTGAACCATCTGACTGTGAATGGTGGCGTGCCTTTAAACGTGCTTCTGAAGCGCATGGCGGCGTTGGGAAGAGCTGCCTGCGACTCCGGCGGCGTCACAAAGCTGGGAGGCTCTGAAGACGACAAGACGGACCGGGTTAAAGATCTACTCACCTTGGTGTGGGGTTACAGAGAGGCTCAGGAGCTGACCTTTGACCCTGAGGGAGCAGCTGCACTTGCAGCTTCCTGCTGCGTTGGTCAGCCTGCAGGAGTAACTTCCTGCGTCAGATCTCTCCAGCTGCTCCATCTCCATGGAAACAGAGTTGTCCTGCTGGACGAGTTTGTGTTTAACGCCACTGGAGATTTTCCGGCCGTCTTTCTGCCACTCCACCGAAATGGGGAGGGAGCCGGAGATTTTACAGCAGATCTGAACGAAGGAGCCCAGAACCTCCTGCATGTCTAGCAGCGGCTTGATGAAGCTCGGCCCGATCACTTGTTCTGTTACCAAGACAACAGGAAGAAGGAAATGAGACGAAGTCAGGAGGAGGCGCAGCGGAGCGGCAGCCATGTCCGTCACACCGACCTAAGACCAGCAGCCGGACTCTGCAGGAGCAGCTGCTGATGTGGTTCTCCACCTCAAACACGTATTCTCCTTCGTCCGCTCTCTGAGCCGCCTGGATCTTCAGACTGCTCACGTTGTTCTCAAACATCAGCTTGTGCTGCCGGATGGACTGAAGCTCCCTGCCGTCCTTCAGCCACCTCACCCTGAGCTCGGGAGAGCCTTTCACCTTACAATCCAGGCTGACCGGGTCCCCCACCGTCACCTGCATCACCTCAGGTTGCTCTGTGATCTGAGGAGGCTCTACAACGCAAACAGAGTCACACCTTTACTCACCTTCTCACCTCACACTGCTAACCAGGACTGGTTGACCACAGGTTACCTTGCACCGTGAGGCTGGCCGAGCATTTATCCTGCCCCGCCTCATTCACCACCTGGCAGGTGTATTTTCCAGCATGAATCGCCTCACAGGCGGGAATCCTGAGAGTCGCCACATTGTTCTCAAATGTTCTGTCAATCTTTGGATCCTCCAGGATCCAGTTCTCATCCTTCTGCCACTGAACAGAGAGCGTGGGCGAGCCCACCACCACACACTGAAACTCAGCCTGTTTACCCAGAACAGCAACACTGCTCTCTGTCCTCCGGCTAAACCACGGCGGCTCTGGCAAACATTAATAAATACACAGCAAAGAAAAGGTTCAACGGTCAGATTTCACCACAAAAAGTTCAATTCAAGTGAATTAATTTAAAAGTCATTAGATAAAATAAAAATCTAATAAATTGAAATAAATAGTAGTTGTGATGGGACCAACCTTTGAGGCTCAGGGTGGTGTTACAGCTACAGCTCCCCACCTCGTTAGCGACGGTGCACTGGTATTCACCGACATCTATAGCGTCACATTTCTGCACCTCCAGGCCCAAGGTGCCGCTCACCTGGGAGAAGCCATGTTTAGCACTGGGCTTGAGCTCCTTTCCATCTTTGTGCCATGTGATCTCAAACGGACCGGTCCCAGCAACCTGACACTGAAAACAGGAGCTGGACCCTTTCACAACATCA
This sequence comes from Melanotaenia boesemani, assembly GCF_017639745.1. Taxonomy (NCBI): domain Eukaryota; kingdom Metazoa; phylum Chordata; class Actinopteri; order Atheriniformes; family Melanotaeniidae; genus Melanotaenia; species Melanotaenia boesemani. The sequence goes on along the minus strand of NC_055693.1, from coordinate 1,132,701 downwards.
GCCGGAGTCGGTTCTTTAATAAATGACGGCGGCTCTGAGGCGGGAGAAGACAAACCGTCACAGAAATCCTCTGCAGTTACTTCTGCTCTACATGTCAGAGTCTGGCTGCCTTTAAGCTCCATGGACCAGAACATCTCTACCACGTGAGCGTCCAGATTTAGCTCCACTGACCTTTGACCTTCAGCTCCATGCTGCAGCTCTCACTGCCGGCCTCATTGCGCGCCTCGCAGTAGTAAACGCCTCCATCTTTGGCGTCAGCCGAACACACTTCCAGCGTGGCCACAGAGTTAACGAAGGCTAGCTTGTAGTGGTCGCCAGGGCTGATCTCGCAGCCTTCCTTGAACCAGTAGATGTCTATCTCAGGTGTGCCAGTCACCTGACACTCAAAGACCTTATTCTGAGCGGGACGCACCACGGACACCCGGGGCGGGGTTCGAGTGAACGTAGGAGGCTCTGAGAAACCAGATAAAACCCAACAGAACCGTTACTGAGCTGTTTGGAGCACTGATGGAGAGTACAGCTGCAGGGGTGTAAAGCATCTGATGGTTTTGATTGGACGGGATTCAGGAGCTCCTTCATGGTCAGAGCTCATTGTGGGAAAGAAGAGTGAAAGAAGAAATTTCTATTGGTAGGTATTAAATTAGGATAAGGTGTAAACCCGGCTCCTGTTTAGAGCCTGAAACCAAATAGATGGTGAGTTTGCACCACTGAAGCGATGCTGTGTGTTTACACCCCCCCAGCTGTACGCTGGAACCATGTTAGGACCAGAGATTAATGAACGAGATAAGGACCTTTGACGAAGAGCGTGGCCTGGCAGGAAGCCGAGCCCACATCGTTCTGGATCTCACACACATATTCCCCAGAATCGCAGCTTTTAGCGAAGAAGAGCTCCAGACAGCTGGAGGAGTTGTCTTTGGTCACGCAGCAGTCGGCGCTGGATACAACCTCCTTCTGCTGTTTAAACCATCGGATGTTCAGCGGCGGCGTGCCGGAGAGCAGAACGCTCAACCGGACCTTTGAGCCCGGTAAAATGCTCATGGACTCGGGCTTTTCTAGAATAAACGGCGGTTCTGGAAGAGAAACAAGTCTTTAGAAAGCTGAGCTCCAGTCAGAAACCTCCAGTTAAAGACTACAAACCTTTGACCAACAAGGTCCCGGAGCACTGGACGGTCCCCGCTTTGTTAGTCGCCATGCAGGTGTAGCTGCCGCCATCTTTACCGCTAAGATCTGAGATCTCCAGAGAAGCAACGTTCTCAAAGAAGGTGCATTTGTGTTTGTCGTGGGTCTGGATTTCCCGCTTGTCTTTGTACCACTGCAGGGTTATGGGCAGGGAACCAGACACCAGACACTCCAGGTGAGCGAATGAGCCTTTAATACCTTCCACCTGCTTCAGCTTCCTGGTAAAAGATGGAGGAATGATTTGATCTAACGTGGAAAGAAGGAAACAGCCGTTAATGATCGAAGCTGGACCGGATAAACACCCCAAACCACGGATTCTTCTGGAGACGGGGAGAACTGACCCAGGATGGTGAGCGAGGCCTCACAAGAACTTTGGCCCACATCATTAGAAACCTCAAACATGTATTCGCCGCTGTCTCTTTTCTCCGTTTTGATAATCTTGAGCACAGAGCTGGACTCTGAGCTCCGAACTTTGTACCTCTGGCCCGATGTCAGCTCCTCGCCGGCCTTCAGCCAGCGGGCCTTCAGCGGCCTGGTGCCGGAGAACCGGGCCTCCAGCGTGGCCGGGTCCCCCTGAGTCACACTGATGGACTTGGCCTCCTCTGTGACCTTTGCCGGTTCTGGGATGTCAAGCAAAACAGTCAGCTTGAGCTAAACCAGGGGTGTGAAACATACGGCCCTGGGGCCAAAACCGGCCCAGCAGAGGGCCAGAGCTTCTCCATCCTGCAGATTTTAATGGCTGGTTCTGGTTTTAATGCTCGTTTAATGAGTGAATATAAAAACGTCAAATAAAGATGATAAATCATTTATTGACAAAAAGTACTGAATTAATGAAAATAAATACAATTTATAAGTTTAAAAATGCAAAAATAAATGTATAAAAACATCTATTTATATTTAGTTAATTAACATGCTGTTTATCTAAATTGACCTAAAATAAATCTTTTTATATTTAATATCGACACAATATATAAAAAATTATTAAACAAAATGAATATGAATAAAAATATGTTTATAATAAGTTTATAAATATGGTATCAAGTTAATAAATATATTAATAAACTGTACATTTAATTTCATAAATATATTTTACAAAAAACTTTAAATTTATGCCATTCTTTTAATAAATCTATATTTTTATTTACAAATATATAAAAAAATTCATTTTACAAATATTTTGTATAAATAAAATTAATATAATTACAATATGAAAATAAATCAAAATGAATTTAATAAAATAGATAAAAGTGAGGTAAAATATAGATTTCAGGTTGCTAATATTTTCTAAAAGGATCGTTTATTAAACGTGAAGACGTGGACGAGGTGTGTGTTTGTATTAAAACATGATTTCTGGTCATCGTGCTGGTGTTTTACTGGTCCCACCCGCTGCAGACCAGACTGGAACCTGGACTGGGATGAGTCTGACGTCTCTGGTCTAGGCAGATTTTTACTGGACCCTGACCAGACTGTGATTAAAGTGGAGCAAAGCGAGGCCCTCATGCTGGTCGGCGTTAGGAGGGAGCTGGGACGAACCTTTGACGGTCAGCTCGGCGGAGCAGGTCTGGCTGCCGGCCTGGTTCTGCGCCTGGCAGGAGTACCTGCCTCCATGCTGCTTCTGTAAGCTGCTGATGCTCAGCACAGCGCTGCCGTTCTCGTATGAGACGTGAACGTTTTCGGCCTCTTTCAGCTCGTGGTTGTCCTTCAGCCAGGACACGGACACGGGCTCGGAGCCCTTCAGCGTGCACTGCAGGCGGACATCGCTGCCCACCACCGAGCTCAGGTTCTCCAGCTTTCGGACAAATGATGGGGCTTCTACGAGGGAAGCAGGTGTCATGTTGTTATCTCAGAACCATCCCTGATGCAAACATTTGGACAAATCAGCTGGAAGCTCCTGATCCAGGTGAGGAATTTAAACGCAACTTAAACACCTGGACAGGTCTGTTGGTCCCTTCCATTAAAGAAAGGAAAACCCTCACCGGTCTCTGACGGTTCTGGCTCATCTGTTTGAGCCAAAGTGGATTTAACCCTTTAACGCCAGAATTTAGTCATTAATAATTAACAATTATATAAAGACTCAATAAATACAGTAAAAAATCTGGAGAAAAATAAAAGACTGGAATGAAATGAAATGCTATTAAATAAATTCATAACAGTAAATACATAAATAATAAATAAAATAATGGGATAAAAAAAAGGAGATCAAATAAAAAGATGCTTGTAGGACATTCTGGGGGTGGGGGGTAAACAGACGATCCGGGTTAATGTCCTCTGGACAGGCCAGACAACCTTTCTGGGTCTACGTTCAGACATGGAGGCTGCGGTGGCGTCAATCTGTCTGGGTTACGGTTAAATCACAACACCGCCTGGAGCCAAACGTGCGCCCAAGCTTAGTCTGAGTCCTCTGGCTGACCCTTCAGACCTGAGACAGCCACGAGGAGTCCACGTACCTGTGGACAGGTACTGAGGTCTCACCTTATTACAAGATCTGAAGCATCGTTTTTACAACTGCAGATTTTTCTGGGTTTTTCTTTCTTTAGCAGAAGGAAGCAGCAGTTTTATTCCCGTGTGTCCTGCATGACGGACCCTCTGGTACAGTTTAAAAAACCAACATGAACATGGAGCTTTGGGTGAAACTCAGACTGACTGCGTGTCTTAAAACCTCCTCAGACTGAGCAGAAAACTGAGCTCTACATTACAAAAACAAGGTCAGGAGATAAAACCAACCTTTCAGGGTTACGTGACATTCACAGGACGTTCTGCCCACTTCGTTCTCAACCGTGCACTGGTACAAACCGACATCCGAGGCCTCCACGGCCTGAACCTGCAGGACCAGCAGGTCCTCCTTCACCATGATCCTGTGCCTCTTATCATTTCGGATCACTTTAGAGTTTTTGTAGAAGGTCACAGTGAAGGGGGCAGAACCAGAGACCTGGCACTCCATCATCATCTCAGAACCTTTCACCACATCTCTGGGCTCCAGGCTACGCACAAACAGAGGCGGTTCTACAAGACAACAGGTCAAATTCTGAGACTCTGGCTGCATCCTAATGACACTAAAAACCAAGGTCAGGAACATCTTCACACCAACAGACCTTTGACCGTCACCGTGCTGCAGCAACGGTCACTGCCGGCATCACTGAACGCCACACACACATACTCTCCACTGTCCTCTGCCGAACACTGGGCCACCTCCAGAGCTGCCTCTACGTCCGTGCAGCTGATGGTGTGTCTGGGACCCGAGCTGATCTCCATCTCATCCTTCAACCATCTGAAAGAAATGACGGGGCTGCCCGTCACTGTGCACTCCAGCCTGGCCGAAGTGCCGCTGGTGACCAGCTTGGTCGCATCCATCTTCCTCACAAAGACGGGAGGCTCTGAGAGAAGAGGTTAAGACCGGTTACGAGACAGAAGACAGGTTAGTGTCACATGGTAGAGACATGCAGCTGGAGACGGGCACCTTTCACAAAGAGCATGCCGGTGCAGTCCACCTTCCCAGCATCGTTGGACACTTGGCAGGTGTATCTGGAGGAGTCGCTCGGCTTCACAGAGTGAAGCTCCAGAGAGCTGGAGGAGGCGTCTTTCTTTATGAAATACATGCCTCCAGTTTGGACCTCCTTCTCCTCCCTGAACCACCGGACAGCCAGAGGGGCCGTCCCGGTGAAGACAGCTCTGAAGGACACCGTGGTTCCTGGATTAACATCCTGGTTGTCTGGTTTCACCGTAAACACGGGAGGCTCTGGAGACCAGCAACAGGACAAGGATTCATTTCTGACACGCACCACATGGGACAACATGAGACAACATGAGACAACATGGGACAACATGGGACGACATGGGATGACATGGGACGACATGGGACAACATGGGACAACATGAGACCACATGGGACAACATGAGACAACATGAGACCACATGGGACAAAATGGGACAACGTGAGACAACATGGGACAACATGGGACAACATGAGACAACATGGGACAACGTGAGACAACGTGGGACAACATGGGACAACATGAGACAACATGGGACAACATGAGACAACATGGGACAACATGGGACAACGTGAGACAACATGGGACAACATGGGACAATGTGAGACAACATGAGACAACATGGGACAACATGAGACAACATGGGACAACATGAGACAACATGGGACGACATGGGACAACATGAGACAACATGGGACGACATGAGACAACATGAGACAACATGAGACAACATGAGACCACATGGGACAACATGAGACAACATGGGACAACGTGAGACAACGTGAGACAACATGGGACAACATGAGACAACATGAGACAACATGGGACAACGTGAGACAACATGGGACAACATGAGACAACACTGGACAATATGAGACAACATGAGACCACATGAGACAACATGGGACAAAATGGGACAACATGAGACAACATGAGACAACATGGGACAACATGAAACAACATGGGACAACATGAGACAACATGAGACAACATGGGACAACATGGGACAACATGAGACAACATGGGACAACATGGGACAACATGGGACAACATGAGACAACATGAGACCACATGGGACAACATGAGACAACATGAGACCACATGGGACAACATGAGACAATATGGGACAAAATGGGACAACATGAGACAAAATGAAACCAAATGAGACAACATGGGACAAAATGGGACAACACGGGACAACATGAGACAACATGAGACAACATGGGACAACATGAGACAACGTGGGACCACATGACACTAGATGGGACCACATGAGGCAACATGGGACAGCATGAGAAAACATGAGACAACATGGGACAACATGAGACTAGATGGGACAACATGAGGCAACATGGGACCACATGGAACACAATGGGACAACATGGGACAGTATGAGACTAGATGGGACAACATGAGACAACATGGGACAGACAAAGGACCTTTGACGTAGAGCGTCCCGCTGGTTTCTTTAGAGCCGGCGGAGTTGCTGGCTCTGCACATGTAAACTCCGGAGTCAGCCTTCTCCAGCCGAGCGACTCTCAGCGTGGCAGAACCATCTTTGAACTCCGCCTGGAGTTTCGCGCCAGACTGGACTTCCTGCTCGTCCTTGAACCAAACTACGGTCATTGGTTGGGACCCGGACACCTTACAGTCCAGGGACACGTCGTGTCCAACATTCCCGTCTATTCTTTTCAGGGATTTGGTGAAAGTCGGAGGCATTATCCGATCTGGTTGTTGAAGAAAAAATGTTAACTCAGTTTGGAAAATAACTGACTGAGACTAAGACTAAGTTAGTCAGGACTCAGTTAAACCAAGGACAAAGTCTGACCCGGACTAAGTCCGACCTAGGACTAAGTTACACCAAGGACTAAGTAAAGCCCAGGACTTTGTTAAACCAGGACTAATTCAAACTGAGGACTAGGTTACTCAGGAATAAACAGACTAAATTAGACCAGGGCTAAGTTACACCCAGGAGTACATTATACCCAGGACTAAGTCAGACTAGGAGTATGCTAAACCCAGGATTATGTTAGACCAGGACTAAGTCAGACCCATGACTAGGTTACATCTAGGAATAAGTTAAACCAGATGTAACTTACAGCCAAGATTAAGTTAAACCTAGGAATAAGTTAGACCATGACTAAGTCAGACCCAGGTATAGGCTAGAGTAAGATTAAGTTAGATCCAGGTCTAAGTTACATTCAGTAGTAAATTAAAACCAGGTCTAAATTAGACCAGGAGTAAGTTAGATTCCAGGAGTATGACAGACACCTAAGTCTGACATGGGACAAAGTTAAGTCCCAGGTCTAAGTTAAAAACCAGGACTAAAACAAAGGACTAGGTCAGACTCTGTGGTTGAGTTAAGAGGTTATTTAGTATCTACAGAAACCTGGAGCTAACCTAAAACCGTGACTGAGCATGTGCACTGGTCCTTCCCGACTTTATTGGACACCTCCATCCTGAACTCCGAAGTGTCTCCTCTCTCCGCTGAGAGGATCTTCATGGTGGCCACGTTCTCCTTCAGACTCATCTTATATTTACGGCCACTGATCATCTCCTTCCCATCTTTAAACCACTTCACTTTGAGTTCGGGGCTTCCAGAGATCATGCACTCCAATGTGGCTGAATCCCCTGCAGTCACACTGATGGACTCGGCGGGTTCTACGATTCTGGCAGGTTCTAGTATGAGACAGATCTATAATTTATTAAGAGAAAGAAGCTGTGGACGTCCACACAGTTTAGTCAGCAAGATGGAACTGTTTCTGACCTTGGACAGTGAGGGTGGCCTCACATTTCTGCTGCCCTGCTTCATTCTCTGCCTGGCAGGAATATGTGCCGCCGTGGCTGATGGCCACCGATGTTATGGACAAGCTAGCAACGTTATTCTCAAACAGCATCCTGATATTTGGGTCATCGTCTCTGAGCATCTCAGAGTCTTTGGTCCATTTGACGGTGATGGGAGCTGAACCCTTAACGGTTCCCTGCAGCTTCACCGTGTTTCCCAGCACCGCTGTTACACTCTCAACTCTCTTTGAGAAAGTCGGTGGTTCTACGAGAAGACAAAGGTAAAGTCAGGTCTGAAAGGAGGTCCGCTCTCAGCTAACAGCAGCTGTACTGACCTTTCAGCTTGGCCGAGGCCTTGGTGCTGACCTTCCCCACATCGTTGGATATAACACACTGATAATCTCCAACATCTGCACTCTCAAAGCTCCGGATCTCCAGCCTCGACAGAGAATCTTCTGAGATTATTTTATACTTCTGATCACTTGTGATTGCTTTCTTATTTTTCAACCAATTGATTTCAAAGGGGGAAGTTCCTCTGATCTCACACTCCATCTGAGCTGCGGCTCCCTTCACCGCCTCCACCGTCTGCAGGTCTTTTCTAATGGACGGTGGTTCTGGATGTCACAGGGTTAAAGTGTGTCAGTTTCTACCAAAGACCTCCTAAAGCTGGATGAGCTCCTGAGCTGGATGTTGATGAAAGACAGGACAAACCTTTCACTGCTATAACCGTGCTGCAGCCCTCGCTGCCGGCGTTGTTGGACACCTCGCAGGTGTAAGTGCCGCTGTCTGTGACCACCAGGTTCATGATCTCCACAGCAGCTACTCCGCCTTTAAAAGACATTTTATATTTTTCTCCATCACTGAGCTCGCGTTCATTCCAGAACCAGTGGATGTGAAGTTCGGGGGATCCTTTAACACTGCATTGTAAGCGTGCAGATGCCCCCTGTTTCCAGGTGATCTTAGGCTCCATTTTCTTGACAAAAGATGGAGGCTCTGAAAGAGTGTTCAGTTCAGAAATACAAAGACTTACAAACAGGAAGTGGTGACCCACAGAGAAGAGTGAAGGAATACAGAACCAGAGGACACCGGTGAGCGGTGTTAGCAGCAGCGTGCAGTAAAACCACCAGCTTCTGAACATCTACTGAAGCTTTCACCATGAAGATCTTACCTTGAACCGTTACCACAGCCTCACAGGAGGAGCTCCCAGCCTCATTCGTAGCTGTGCACACATACTTCCCACAGTCCTTCAGCTTGGACTTGGGAATCTCAAGAACAGCCACCTTGTCCTCAAAGGACAGTTTACAATCCATGCTCTGGTGGACCTTTTTACCGTCCCTGGTCCAGGTGACGGTCACTCCCGTGTCCTCGTCCACCTGGCACTCCAGCCTCAGCTGCTGGTTCACAGCAGCCGACAACGGCTCGCAGCTCCTAACGAAGCTCGGCTGTTTGATCACCTTCAGCTCGGTGGTGAACATGGCCGTGCCCACACCGTTGGAGGCCTTGCACAGGTACACCCCTTGATCGCTCAGCTCCAACCGTTTAATGTGAAGAGAATACCTGTTCTTTTCACACTTCATGACATAGTTCCCTTCAGAGGAGATGGCTATGTTGTCCTTGTGCCAGACAACCTCCATGGGTGAAGATCCAGTGAGAGAGCACTGGAAGATGGCCTGTTTGCCCACATATAAGGTCATTGGCTCTGGTTTTGATACAAATACTGGCGGGTACATCTCTATGGAGCAGGTAGAACATACAGAGCATTTTAACATGTTTGAAGAACAAACCAACATCACAAACACTCTGTCCTGTCCAGCTGGGTGGATCAGAGAAAATAACCGACCTCATCAAACGGGACTAAATTGTCAGAGCAATCCTTCCTCAATACAACCACATGACAATTCAGGATGGACATAATTCTCTCTCCCAACACACATGAGCTGCAATGAAGGAAAAGATTCCCATTGGGCTCTCACCAGTGACGATGAGCGAGGCGGCGCAGCTGGACGTGCCGTGCTGGTTGGAGGCCCTGCAGCTGTACTCGCCACTGTCGGCCTTCACCGGGTTCAGGAGCTCCAGAGACGACCCGGTGTGGCAGCTGGTGATTCGATACTTCTCACTCTGTCTGATCTCAGCACCAGATTTGTACCATTTGAAGGTCACACTCGGAGTGTCTTCAATCTCACATTCGAACTTGGCGTGTCCGCCGACGTTTATCTCCATGGGGGTGATTTTCTGCCTGAAAACCGGCGGCACTGAGCCGCACAGACAGCGAGACAAACACGTTAGTCAAGGCATCAGTTAATCACATAAATAAAAACAACAGATCAGGAGCGGGGATGGAGGGATGGTTGAAGGACTGACTGTGGAGGAGAAAAAGAGCAAGAACATTAGCCCCATGGTTTCTGCCTGACAGAAGAAGCTAACAAGCTAACATTGACTCTCATGGGGCTAGGGTTCCAGCTGAAAGCAGGAGAAACAGAAGGCTTTGTGAAAATGGAACGATGCCCTGGATGCATGCAGAAAAAAAACACTGGAAGTGTGGAGAGAGTGGCCCTGAAGGAAAGAACTTGCTGTGAACATGCTAACATGATCATGACAAGGCCATGAAAGTGTCCTGAAGGCCATCAACATGACAGCCACCCCAGAAAGATGCTAAACTAGCGTGGCTGTAATGCTGGGGTTAACGGTGACTATGACGGTGGGTTAGTACCATCCAGGGTCCTCTAACAGTGCTCATGCTGAGCTATGAAATGGAAATACAAACCAAAGTGATAACTATGTCATATCGAGGTGAGAACAAGGGCTTGAAATGAACCATTGTATGTGGATTATTAGTGTCTCTGGAGAAATGGATGAATGAATGAGTGATACGAGGAATGGTCCAGTTGTCAAACCTCTTAAGACCACAGTGAGTCTTGAAGACGTTGTTGTCCTGCCGGCTTCATTCTCAGCCTCACAAACATACTCTCCTTGATGCCTCTCCTTTACAACCTTGTTGATAACCAGTGAGTATGTGTCGTGCTCTTTGGAACACTTGAACTCTTTGCCAGATTTCACCAGTTTACCGTTGAAAAACCAGTTTACCTTTGTGACATACTTAATGGTTGTGCTAAAGGTTACCTGACTATCTTCTTCTATGGCTATGTCCTCCAGAGAGGTAAGGACTACAGGGGATTCTCTCTGTTCTGGCCTCGATACTGTGATCTCCTCTTTGAAGATCTCCTCCCTGAGCTCCTGCTGGATGCTGACATCCACAATCTGATCAGTGGGGGTGGTGCTAACAGGCAATGTGGTGCTAATGAAAGCTGCTGCTGCATCTTTTTCACTGCTTTTCATTGGCACTGACCTCATCTCTTGTTTCGTAACTCGTAACGACTGTTCGAACGCCAGGTGAGCCTCAGTGGAAACTTTGATCTGGGATGAGACAGACTCCATCATGGCTGCAGCTTCAGTCTTCAGCAAAGCAGCCTGAGACTTGACAGGGCTGAAGTCCACGACACTTTCTGACACGCTCACCGTCTCCACCACTGAGGACATCACCTGCTTTGACCTAGCAGAGGTGAGCTGAGCCCTCTGAGGGGTGTCCAGCTGCATGGTGCCCGGCTGCTCTGAGGTCAGGACGTGGGTCTCCTGGTAGACAACAGAGTGGAATGCCGCCTGGAGCTCGGTGCGGAGATCAGCTGTTCGAGGGAACTCACCCTTGAAAGCCAGAGTGATCTCCATGGGGGTTCCTGTAGTAGTGATCAGGTACGTAAACATGGAGCACTTGGGCTCTTGTTGAACTTTGACCTCCTGAACGTCTACAGCCTGTAACTGTCCCACAACATCCGCCAATAAGACCGGCTGGTCACTGGCCACAGCAGACTGAAGAGCTTCTCTGAGCTGACACCGTATGTTGATGCTAGATGGTTTGGGGATCTGAATCACAAAAGTCATCTCTTTGGGAAGAGTGGAGCTGTCTTCAAATTCTGGAGCCATGAAGGCCAGTTTGGGCTGCTTGCTGGCTGCGACCATGGTAGACTCGGACTTGGTGAACTTCTCAGAGAGTTCCCCTGTCAGCACTCGCTTCTCATCCATCACTATGGACTGTCTGACTGACTGACCCTCCTGAATCTGAACAGCAAAGTCCTGTTCTGCTGCCTCCAAAGAGACACTGGTCTCCGTGGAGATCTCTTTCTCCTCGATCTGGACCGGTTCTGTGGGGACTTTTGGTTCTACGGCTGTCAGACACTTAAATGAGTCCACTGCTGCAAGACTCTCTGTGTGACCCTCCTCTAACGCCGGACTTTCTGCCACGGTTGTGATTTGCATCACGTTCCAGTGATCCTCCTTCTGGACCAGAGCTCGCTGCTGCTTGAAGTCAACGCTGATGGGCATCTCTTTCGGCAGCTGCAGAGGCTGGTAAGACAGCTGGAGGACACTTTGAGGTTTAGGCTCGGTCCGAGCCTCAGACTGGACTCCAGTCACAGACAGATCCAGCTCCGTGTGGTAATCAGCCGTAAGCTCTTGTCTCTCTTCCGAGATGGCTGCATGGCTCCGGGATTTTTCCTGTTTCTGTGCTGCTAGCTGCTGGTCAGGCCTCTGAACCATGAGGATGCCCTCTTTGGGCAGCGCCTCCACAGACTGGGTTGACTGGATATGCAACAGAGCAGGAGCCTCGTTCTGGGGCTGGACCGTCACAGAGCTAGCCTTAGCCTCAAACTCTGACGAGTCCTCACAGACGACAGTCCTCTGCTCGTCCTGGCTGACGGTGTGCAGCAGAGTGGGACTCTTCCTGCTTCCTGCCTGCTCCGGTGCTGGTTTCTCACAACTGAAGCGCTCCTCAGATGGAAGGAGGTCCTGGTCAGTGATGACCTGCAGGTGCAGCAGCTGCTCTCCTTCCACCTGGGACTGAATGGACAGAGTGCTGTCCAGACTAGGTAGACGCTGCGTGGGCTCGGCCTGCAGCGTCTGCCTCTCCTCAACAGTTAAAGCTGTCTTCATCAGGCTGTCTTTGCAGAGCTTGGCTTCTTCCTCAGCAGGTCTCTGGATGGAGAACTCTGCCTCTTTAGAAAGAGTTTGTGTGGACTCTCTGACAGAAGCCATGACTGGCTGAGGCTGCTCCTTCCTGATGGAAGACATGGCAGCAGTTTCAGCCGTTTCCAGTACAGCCGTGTGACCTTCTGTCAGAACCTGCTTTTCTGCAGACTGAGCAGAGTATAAGATCTTAATTCCTTCCCTCAACTTGTAGCCCTTCTCCTCCGCTGGTCTGGGGATCTCCTCTGACTGTTCCCTCATAATGGACAGCTGAGACTCGACCTGGAGTCCGCTAACCAGATGTTTGGGCTCAGCGGTGGGTTTGACAGTCGCAAGCTTCCTGTCCATCAGAGGCTCTGCGCTAACGGTGGAGAGAGGAGTTAGCTCCTCAGCCACAGCTGACATGACCTTCGACCTTTTCTCTGTTGCCACCTGCAGCTGAATGACCTCCGGGCTCTGAATGCGATCGCAGTGCTGCTCCGTCAGGTCCTGACTTTCCTCCACGGAGGATGTAAATGCTGCCGTGTGCAGCTGTTTGGCAGGAACAGCTGAGACCTGAGGGGGGTGGGTGGGAACCACGGACACCCTCTCCTCCGTCTCTGGAGCCTGAAGCACCGCAGCCTGCTGGGTCAGCTTCTCACGGTGAACGGTGGCTGCGGAGACGTCCACCTCCCCGAGAGAGCCTACCTGCTCGCTGGGAATAATCTGCCTGTCCTCGGTGCCGATGGTGTAAACCATCTGGTCTGACCTGGATTTGTCCTGGCCAGGAACACTGACCTGGTACAGACGGGACTCGGTGGCCTGCTCTGACACTGAAACCTTATAACCTTTCTTCTGAACCACCGTCAGCTGCTCCTCTTTCTGAGAAGCGGAGACGGACTCTCTAAACACGACCAGCTCAGCGCTACAAGTCGCCTCTCCAAACTGGTTGGAGGCTTTACAGGAGTAGACGCCGCTGTCCTCCTGTTTGACGCTCTTAAATCTGATCAGACCGGACCCATCTGGGTTGGCCACAATGATGCAGTTTCTGCTGGGCTGTATCTGGAAAGCCCCCCTGAACCATTTCACATCAGGAATCGGATCACCTACAGCTTTGTAATGAAAAGAAACCTCTCGTCCCTCCAAGCACCTCACGGGTTGGATCTGAACCGTGAAAGTTGCAGGCTGACCTGTGACCTTAAACATCTTCTCCACCCACTTCTCTGCCTGGCTAATGTCAGGCTTTTTCACCTCCAGGTAAGTAGTGCATGTTGTCTGACCAAACCTGTTGGTAGCGGTGCACGAGTACTCGCCCTCATACTCAGACGTGACCTGAGTGATGACCAGCGTATACTCCTCCTCCTCCTCTATCAGCCGGTAAACCGAAGAGCTCTGGATGACCCTACCGTTATGGGACCACTGAACAGTCGGTTTGGGAAAGCCGGAAACTGTAACGGTGAACCTAGCTGTTTCTCCAGAGCTCGCGGCTGCCGGGGAGAGCTGGCTGAGGAAAACTGGTTTTTCTTTTTTCTTCTCTAAAGTGGAAGAGTAGTGTTTGGACTCTGGCTTGAGTTCAAGTGTTTTAGATTTTTGTGGTAACTGGACACCAGAGTAGAAGGTTTCCTCTTGTTCCTCCACAGTGGTGGAGCTCCAACTCTCTGTTGGGAAATATTGAGCAAGACTATAACAACATGCATAACACAAAAACTGTTCACATTTACTGAATTACAGAAAAGAGTGTTGCCATAGAGACAAAAATGTCAGGTTTTGTCAGGTTGAGACTCATATTAAAGTTTCTGCCCAGAATAAATGTGACTAGTTTCTAAATGAAAACCAAAGCTCCTCATGACATCAGATGTTATTGAGATGTTACCCTAACCAGCCCCACAGCAGCTGGATAAGAACCTCTGGGTGGTGCATGGGCTTCATTGTCTGACATCAGGAGCACCTGAAGTCTGGTGGCTGACCGGATGCATTCTCCAGACTTCAAATTAAATTACTTCCTTTATTCTGATTTAAAAAAAAAAACAAACAAAAGATCCAACTTCATTTCCAAACTCTCACACAAATGGGGGCTTGTCCGGGATTGGAGACTGAGGCTGAACAAATTGTAGAAATATATGGTTGTTGTGTGTGTGTGTTTTTAGAATAGAAAAAAGTAAATAAATTTAAACTCTAGAAGATGCAAAGGTCAAGATGTGGTGGGTCAAGCTTGTGCACCACCCAGAAAATCCTGACTCTGAAGCCAGTGGTTGTTTGTATTCAGTCAGTTTAGAGAAAAACAAAACCACAAGGATGTAAAAAAAAATACAAACGTTTTTCAGATTTTTATTCCTCTGGTTAGGACTTTCACTTTTTCTTCTTTAATAGTATTTCATAACTGTTGTCAACTGTCCATCCAAGTATTTATTTTCATTATTTGATGAATAACAAGGCTTCTTCTTCATTTCTGACTCTCAGAGACTGTATTCACATTACCAGCTGCATTCTTCATCTCTGAATGAACAGCAGCTGTTAACGACACGTTGATTTACATCCGTTCAGTGATCAATGATCAATCTAATATACAAATCTGGATTAACTATGGATCCAGTAACCATATGTAGACCTTCAGAAAGAACACATGGAGCCAAAGCAACCAAAATGTCTGATCGTAATCTGATGAGGAAAAATGTGGATATCCAATGGTCTGATGTGTAACAGACCATACAACAGACTGTACTAACCTGGTTATGATAACTAAGTAGTAAGAATGTTTGGTTGGAGACTAAACAGGGGCAAGGCTTACACCAGGTGTGCCCAAGTCTGGTCCTCGAGATCTACTATCCTACAATTTTTAGATGAACCCTTCTCCAACACACCTGAAATGAATGTCTCGTTACCAGGCCTCTGCAGAGATGAAAAACATGTGGATGAGGGGATTCAGCCATTGGATCAGATGTGCTGGAGAAGGGTTGCACCTAAAGGTAGCAGGATAGTAGATCTCTAGGACAGGACTTGGGCACGCCCGGATTCCTGTTTTAATGTCTGCAAATAAAAAAAGTTTTCTTTCAGTTTTCCATGATGTGAAATTTTTAGGGCGTTAATCGCACAGTAACAACTATTAATTAACGCCATTAATTTTTTTAATCACGTGTTAAGAATAGTTTTTGGGGTTTTTTTTGCCGCTGGCTTTGATGACAGAAACATGGCGTCCATGTCTCTCTTCCCTGCTGCAGCGGTGATGATGTAATCAGGAGAGAGCGGCTTTATTAACATGAAGAGACGTTTTCTGTCTGGAACTGAAGAAAGAAGAAGAAGAACCGACGTTTCTTTGTCTAAACCTGCAGATGGCAGAACATCCTGATTTGTGGATGTGAAACTGCTCCTAAAAGACGAGAAACTTTTTTTTTTTTTTTTAAATAAATGCTGTTTTAATTTAGGCAAGACAGCAAAGACATGTTTTCTGACTTTTACAAGCGTAAATGTGGCATGTGGTGTAAACATGAACAACATGACTGAAAAGCGCTGTATGACAGTCCATTTATACAGTATTAAATTATAATAGATCATATTTTAGGATGTTCCCGAGTACGTTTTTATTTCCTGTAAACATACAAATGACCAACTGAACCTTAAAAATAACTAAATAAAAGAACAGCCAAGCTAAATATAAAAACCGGATCTGAAGCCGTTCTTCTTTTTGACCGAATTTGTTTTGTTGTTTAAAAAAAGACAAGCAGAGTTTAACTGTCCATAATGAAATATTTTATTAAATAACCTCTGAGACAAACCAGTATAATGTCTGTACAAATAAACCACAGATTTCCATCTTACATCCAGATTTTCTCATTAAGCAGATTGTTTTGGCTGAACGCTGCTAAAATACAAATATTTACAAAACACCCAAACTTTTTTTTTTTCTTTAAAAAAGTTCACAGTATTATCAACTTTTAAAAAGTGGTTATCAGTCAACATATTCATCTGTGGATTATCCACTTTAAACTCCCACAGTTAGCAGTCACAAGCATCAAAACACACACACACACACAGCTGTATCTAAACACATCTGTTCATCAACAACTAAAATATTTCAAGTGAGCAATAAAATATCTTCATGATGTTTTCCTGATTGATTTCTGATACGATCACAGATTAAAAATCATGATGGAGAGAATAACTGATCAGTATCAATACTGCTGAGAAGCAGATCAATACACTCTGTTTGAACTGGAAACTGATGTTACCTGCAGAAATACCTGACTGTTTCACCATCTGCTGATCAATCAGAACTGCAGACTTGTTCAATAGAACACTTTAAATAACCAATATCTTAATTCGTCAACGTTTTGTCGTGACGAACTTCACGTGATATTTTTAGAAGCTTTGCATCTGATTTTTAGTGGAAATGATGAAATCAGCCTGTCAGATGTTCAGATTTTCCTGTTTGATAACAGTTTTATTTAATGTCTGACGTACGGAAGCCCAGAGTGGCCAGGCTTGAACATTTTTAAGCCTCGTAACCTCAAGACAACAGTTGTATTATTTCCCAAACCTACACTAAAACAAAAAGGTCTTTCTTTGTTAAACTTATCACCAGGAAACAAGAACCACACACGGCTCAACTTTATGTCATAGATTCTGACCAGATGTGACAATTATCCGTTAAATCAGGTGCTAGCTGCTCAGTTTTGACGCTTGTATGTCGTCATCTCCAGAAAAGGACAATTTCTTGTAACACCGTGAAAAAGAGCATCATTATCTAAAGATAACAGAACTAATAATCATAATCTGGAAATAATGGGATAAAAATGATTCTAGAAAAGGCCACTCTCGGCTTCGTCATGATGTGTTTTTATGTTAATTTGTAATGTTTGCTCACACACACCATCAAATCTGTTGTTACCAGCTTTGGTTTGTATTACTGAGTTACAAAGACCATTTCTTTCTCCATAATGTCTTTAAATTTCAACATTCATACACGAACCTTTAATGAGTTAAGAGAAAATAAAAAGAAACTAAATTCAGATATTTCTACCAAAAACTTAAAGTTTAAATAACCAGAAAGACTCACAGCAGACGCTCTGATGAACATTTCCACACCAACAGGACAGCGGGCTCATCACACAATGAAGACTTCAGCATTTCTATGTAGGCTTAGGATGAATATGTACTTGCTTTTATTTACTCTTATGCATGCTTTTCATGCCCATCTCATGTATTTTGCATTTGTTTGAAGCATCCTATGTGCACGTCCTCAGCAATTAATGCTGTGCAACTGCAAGCTGCAATATGAGCGCAACCAGTAGGGGGCAGTGTAAGGACTCGTTTGATCAAATGTAAGGTGACGAGGTCGACAGCTGTAAAAATTACATAAAGTTTTAAAGACAAGCTTCTTGAGCAAGTCTGAAATTACCCAAACCTTTATGACGTATTGCTGCTGCAGTGACAAATGTAACTGTCACAACAGAAGAGAGATCAGAAGTATTTTAGAAAGTAACGTGAAAACATGCAAAAGTACATAATTCGAAAATATTGATGTCTTTACCATTGTCAGCTTCTTGCATTGGCAACACAAGCGAGACATACTTGCGATTGTCGTGACATGTTTGCTTTAGAGCCGTTTTGTTTTCACTCTACAAATTCAGCATCTTTCCGGCCTGAGTTCTCTAATGCGCCCCCTAGTGGAATCCTCTAGTAACAGCCATAGTACACAAGCAAGAATGAGAATGATTATACTTACGATGATGCTGGGTGGCTATGCAAATGTGAGGTTAAAAAGCGTATATATATTCCAGGCCTTGGCTTAATTTAAAACCGGTCTGAATGGAGCGAGACATTTCAAAGTCAAACCTGAATCAAACAAGTTCTCATTTTCACGAGCTTCTGTCTAAACGAAGGTCAGGGAACAAAGGGAATTAGACAAAAAGAACGAGTTGGATTCATTCAAGAGAAACATGGGGACATGCAACCAGCACTAGAACCTTCCTCCTTAAAACACCTTAAGCAGTGCTGTTGTTTCCGTGAAGCCAGCAGAGTTTTGGATCATACACTTGTACTCCCCAGCATCACTCTGGGTCACGTTGGTGATGAGCAGATTGAAGTGCCCTGCAGTTTTCTCCTGGATTATACACCTACTGTCTTTGACGGGTTCTCCGTCTTTGAACCACTGAGCGATGGGGTTTGGTTTCCCGCCAACCAGACACTGTAGGATGACGGGCGTCCCAACTGCTGCCGTTACGTTCGTTAATGGGATGATGCATTTAGGGGGTGTTTCAGTCACCTGGAACTGAAAGCTACACATATCGGTGGACTTTCCTTTGAACTCTACCTTGTCATCCTTTGCTGGCTCAGCAAAGACATCGAAGTTAACACTAACATACTTCTCTCCCTGTTCACTTGTTTCGCTATTGGTGTTGGCCACCAACCTGACTGCTCGCTGCGACTCATCAGCCTCTTGCTCAAACTCAAACTCAAGCTCAATTTCTGACACCTGTTCGCCATCAAACGATGTGTTACCGACCATCAGGTCGAACTTCTGCGGCTGGACTTTGGCACCTCCAAGCGACACAGCGGTCAGCTCCCTGCCTCTGGTCTTCCCTGAGAAAGCCTTCGCATTTAAAACCACCAGGGAAGCCCGACACAGAGTCTCCCCAACAAGGTTAATCGCCCTGCAGGTGTACACCCCACTGTCCTGAGTCGTGACCTTGTAGATCTTCAGGAAGTGGTTGTCTCCATCGGAGAAGTGCAGGTATTTTTTGTTACTGTGTGGAATTTTTTTGTCACCTTTGAACCAGGACACGACAGGAGATGGAATTCCCATCAGAGAACACTCAAACATCACAGTGGTACCCTCTGGGGTCTCCATGTCACAGATGGGATTGATAAACCTCGGAGGCATCTCTGTGACCTCAAATGCTATTTTCAAATCATCATGCTCTTGGGTGACAAAGTCCACGGCCCCCTCCTCATAAATACTTGGCAACACATCCAGAGATATTACCATGCTCTTGTTGTCAGCCGTGTACTCGGGGATGGTGATGATCTTAACCTGTTTCTCAAACTCCTTCACCTCATTCTCATCAAGCTCTACCTCCAGCAGAATCTCCTGTGGCGATGGAGACCGGGAGGAGTCGTTTTCTTCCACATCGAACTCCATCACATGTTGATGGGTGACAGCAGGCGGAGCAGGCATGAACCTCACCTCCTGTGACACGACTCCAACCAGAGCAACGCTTCTGGCCTCGCCAACATAGTTCACAGCCTCGCAGATATACTCTCCCTGATCGGCTTTGGTGATGTTGCGAATCATTAGAGAGATGCTGTCACCATCTCTCTCCATCGTAACTTTGTCGTCCGCCACCAGCTGGGTTTTGTTGCAGAACCACCTCACCTCAGGGGAAGGGAGTCCAAACACCTCGGCGTAAAACGTCAGTGAATCATTTTCAAACACTCTTTTCTTAATGAGGGGTTTGAGGAAGGCCGGAGGGATTCCCTGCACTTTCTCCTGAAGTGTTCCTAGTCCTAAAGACCCTCTGTTCTGAGAGGCGAATCTATTTTCATCCATGTTTACTCCAGATGTTTCAAAACCTCTCTCAGCAGGAGAGGGCAGGAAGTGAACTGGTGAGAAGAACATCTCACTGGAGTCTGCTGTTGAGGGCCTCTGGTGTTTGACGGGGGAGAAGGGATATTCGTCAGGTGTTGTAAACCCAGGAGATATTTCAGAACTTGGAGTACAGAAGGATGTGGGAGATTTGATTGTGTGGAGGGACTCTGCGATTGGCTGCGAGACCTCGGTGGAGGAGCCTGGGGTGTAGAACCTCTCAGCAACCTCAGTGATCTCTTCGCTCATGGTGCTGCCTATCTCTATGGACATCTCAGACTCGGGGGACAACGGCCTGCCCCAATCTGTTGGAGGGTTGTAGTAGTCATACACAGCACCGAAAGTGACCTCCTCTTCTTCCAAGGAAGCCCGTGCTACTCCCCCAGCTTCAGCTGCCGAGGTACCGTCAACACTAATGGCAGCCTCTGCTGGTAGGTCAGGTGGTTTAATCGAGATCTCTACTTTGGGTTTTACAACTAACGGTTCAGATTCAGCCGAGATACTGATCCTGTCACCTTCAGTTTTTATTTTAGTCTCAGTTACATCAGCAGGAACCATTTCTGATGAAACTTTCATCACATCCACCTTGGAATCTGGCATACTGACAAAGATGCCGCTGTCCATAGACTGCTCTGGGATTGAAATCAGCTCTTTACCATCGAGTTCAGCCTCCTCACTCACCTGTTCTACCTCCTCTAACCCTTTAACCTCCTGATCCAGTAGTGTTCCAGTCTCTGTCAACCCCTCAACAAAACCACTTCCATGCAGACCAGCAGAGATGTCCTCCTGGACATCTTCAGCTGTCCTGTCTCTCTCAGGCTTTTCTTTAGTTGGACCTGAACTTTTAACGGAGTGTTTCACAGCAGGACCTTTTTCAGGCTTGAAAGGAATGAAGCTGCTGGTTCTGTCGAACATCCGTAAGACCTCCTCCTTCACCATCTCCACCTTACCTGCCTCCATCTGTTCAGGGAGAGCAGCAGCTTTCTGAGGCTGAGGTCTCAGCAGCTCTGAAAACTCCGGCACCTCCTCCACAAACTCCTTCACTACATAATGTCTCTCTGCTGCTCCTTCAACAGCCTCAACGGGCTGGGAGGTCTCAGAGGGAATGGGTTCAGGTGCCACAGGAAGCATGGGAAGTCCATCATCCTGGTCTCTGTGCATGCTGTCAGGTCCAGGTGCAGCCATCCAAACCTGCTGGTCAGGAGAAGTGTCCACAACAGGTATGAACTCCTCTGGGAACTTTGTGTCCTTTCTTTGCTCCTCAGGAGAAGGAGGTGGCAAAGCAACCGACGAGTCTGACTCAAAAGCCTGTTTAATCTGAGAGACTTTGATCACAGCAGCAGAACCCTGGAGTCCACATCCTGAGATAGTTGGGGTTACTGTAAAAAGACCAGGTCTAGATCTGGGAGGTTTCACATCTGAAGGTGTTTGTCTAATCTGAGGTTTATCTTCGGCAGCTTTCTGGACCATGGATGGCTCCTTGACATCCTCTGTTAATCCAACAGAAGATTTCCTCAGTCTCCCAGATCGAGTGAGGCCATCACGCTCCTTAACTTCACCAACTTCAGAAAACTGGACAGGTTCTCCAGCTTGAAACGACACCTCAGAGATGCTGGAAACCTCCCCAAGTTTATTCCTGGCAACACATTTGTACACTCCAGCATCAGAGGAGGTGAAACCACTGATAAACAGTCTGTAGACTTTAACATCAACCTCAGCTCTGTGTTTATCAGCAGTGACGTCGAGGCAGATGTCGTCATGGTACCATGTGACCTCTGGGGGGGGCTCACCAGAAATGACACACTGCAGTACTGCAACGCTGCTCTCAGAGCAGCTGATGTTTTCCAGCTGCATGACTACAAGGGGAGCTTCTCCAACCACATCGAAGGAGAACGTAAACTTATGTTTGACAGTCTGAGAAGCTCCATCATCGCTTTGTACGTCTGCTACCTGAGGTCTGTCCTCACCGCTCTCCTCACACATCTCAGGGACTGGAGTCGCAGCTGTGATCCGGATCTCTACTGGGGAGGGGGTATTGGACTCATCTAAAGACTGGTGTCTGTGGATGACAGCCTGGGGCACCTGGAGTGTCGCTTTTCCTAAATCCATGTAGGTCTGAAGTTCCTCCTCTATCAGACTCTCGTGGTGTTCCTCCCCTTTCTCTACCCCCTCAGTAATCACCACTTCTTGGGCAACGGCCGTCTTTCTCTGCGGCTTTTTATCAGAGATCTGGAGAATGGCGCTGCAGGTGGATTTTCCGTGTTTGTTGGTGATGACGAGGTCGTACGTCCCCTCGTGGTCGGTCGTTGGATAGAAGACAGTTAGCTTTGACTTGTTTTCTTTGATCATGATGTCGTAGTCCGGGTTGTTGTCCAGCGGATGTCCATCTTTGAGCCAGCCGACGGTGGGTGGAGGGTCTCCCTGGAACTGACAGGTGAACTCAGACATCTCACCGGTTTTTACCACCAGGGAGGACGTTTTTTTCACAAACACTGGACGTGAACCTGCAGCCCGTGCGCCTCCTTCATTTACCCTCTCAGACTCCACAGTTTTCATCGACTCCTCTCGGACTTTCCACTTCTTCGCAGCTCCTGGTTCGGAGCTTCTCGTGACACCGGCCTCTCTGGATCTTATTGAATCTTCTGCTTTGTCATCTTTCTTCAAACCTTCTGAAACCTTCTGTTCTCTCTGTTCGTTGCTCTTTCTTGTAGTTCCTATCTCCTCTTTCATCCCTCTCTTCTCTCTCACATCTGTCTGGAAGCGTTGGTTACTGGATTTATCCACTGTCACGACATGCTTCTCCCTGCTTGGTCTCCTCTCTGCCTCACCATCCAGCTCACCACATGGAGGTGAAGCTGGATGATCAGAGGGACCTTCTGCAGGAGCAGAAGGCTCAGCCACCTGAGGAGGAGGAGGAGGTGCTGGTGATGGCCTCTTTGCTGGAGAGGCTCCACCAGCAGCTGCTATTTGTGGAGGTGATGACCCATGAGAAAGCTCTGCCCACTCTGACTCCAGCTCAGCCACCTCCTCTTGTTCAACCACATCTTGTTGCCATTTCAGGATCCTCTGAGCAAGCGCTTCCTCCTCACTTACAAAGTACTCGCTGTCCCTCTGCAGCCGGGACTCACGGCCTTCCGCCGGCGGCCACTGCATCCTGTCCTCCTCCTGATCCTGGAAGCCAGCAGGACCCGAGCCACTCAGGAGCGGCTTCTCCTCCGCTGGTTGTCCAGGTGAAGGCTTCCTGCTGCGGACCACGTCAGATGAAGGAAAAGGTTCTCCGACCTGAGGGGTGGTGTCTGCCTGCAGCCAGTCTGATTCCAGCTCCACGGCCGGTTCTTGTTCCATCAGAACATCCTGCTGCCATTTCATGATCCTCTGGGTCAAGGCCTCCTCTTCGCTGACTAACTTCTCAGTTTCACTCTTCAGCTCTGAGAGATTCTCCATTGACAGCTGGAGCTCTCGTTCTTCGCTCGTCTTCTCAAACAACATCTTCTCTTCTCTGGGTTTGGTTTTCGGTGATGATTCCAGTTCTGCTGCTTTAGCCTTGGTTCTGGTTGGTTTCTGTGCAGGCACGCCTCTTGGTTCTGGTTCTACTGTCCGAGCTTTCATTCTGTCTTTCGGTGAGGGAACGCATGTTTTCTCCTGCTCCGATCCTCTCTGGACTTTAGTAGACATTGGTGTTGGTATGGCAGGCTGGACCAAGGCTGCTGGCTCCTCCTCCACTCCCTGCTGGGTGGGAATGATCTCCTCAGGCGTGTCTGCTGGCATTGGAAGGTCGGTTTCAGGGTGAAAAGTTTCCTCTTCTGACAATCGAACACCTTGCTGCCATTTTCTGATCCTCAGTGCAAGGAGTTTCTCTTCACACTCCTTCCTTTCAGCTTCCAGGCTCTTCTCATACTGAGCCCACAAAGACGGCTCGGCCCGGCCGTCGGATGGTTCCATTACTTCTGCTTCGCTCAGGAACTTCTCTTTGGCTGACCTGACTGACTTCAGTCTGGGCGACTCTGACTTCCCGTCTCCATCTGGTGCTCTAGCTGCTGTTCTGGGAGATCTTGGGGTTGGCACGAGCAGAACTTTAGGTTCTGATCCATCTGACCGAACTTCTTCTGTGGCTGACTTTGTAATGATGGAGGCGGACTTCACTTCTTCTCTGGTTTTAATTTTAGGTGACTTTGATGCTGCAGTTTCAGGATGTTTCTGGACCAAGGAGGGTGTGGCCTTGGCCTCCACCATAGTTCTGCTCTCCACCACTTCCTGCTGGGCGTAAACTTGACCCGCGGGACCAGTGGCCTCAACCGGATCTGGTTCTGGCTGAATTGCTTCCTCCTCTGACATCCTGCTTCCTTGCTGCCACTTCCTGATCCTCAGAGCGAGGAGTTTATCCTCACACTCTTTCCGATCAGCTTCCAGGCTCTTCTCATACTGAGCCCTCAGAGACCCTTCACCCTCCTCTTTCTCATCCAGCTCAGCTGCGACCTCCGCCACGTCCCTCAGGAACTTCTCCCGGATGGAAGTGACTGGCTTTGGTAGAGCCGACTCTGTGCAGGACATTTGCTGAAGAGCAGGATCAGTTCTGTCAGGTTCCCAGTTTTCTAAACCTTCTGCAGGACTTAGCTCCACCTCAGCTTTCATAGCTTCAGCAACCCTCTGCTTAAACCTAACATCAGCCTCTACCAGCCTCTCAGCTGATTCCTGCTCGCCTACTTTCCCTCCCTGCTGAGGAACCATGGTATCAACCAGCTTACCTCTCATGATCTGGATCGCCCTGGTTCTGGACTGAGGCTCAAATGAATGCCTCATCTGAGGCCGAGATGATTCCTTGCCTGACCTTTTACCATCCAGCTCCCCATGAGTCTCACCTGAATCGAAGGGTCGGTTAAAGTGCTGGACGTCAGGTAGAGAGGCCGGTTTGACTCGCAGCCTCTCCACGTACTCGGCGTAACTGGACTCGCTGGCAACGGATTCCAGCTCGAACTCGGACGACGACATGGTTGAGATGGAGAGCCTCTTTTTCTGCCTGACCGCCTTCTGCAGGGTGGTGAGCTTCGTTCGGACTTCGTTGTGGAGGCTCTCAGTGTCGCTGAACCTCTCGCTGTACCTGTCGCTGCACCTGTCGCTGAACTTATCGCTGAACCTGGCGCCGGTCCGCCGGTCGCAGTAAATGTCGCTAAACCTGTCGTTAAAACGTTCAGACCTGTCAAACATCGGGGGAGGGGACGGAGCTCGCTCAGAGGCCGTCTCCAAACGCTTGGATTCCTTCTCCGTCTCTTTTTCTTTAGCATAAGAACCGGATTTGAAGTACATGGTTCGGACCAAAGCGCTCTTAGACCGAGACCGACCCTGATGGACTTTGGACATCTTATCAAATGGAGAACCGACGCACCTGAGATCGACCCGAAACTTTCTCTCCTTCCTCTGCTCCGCCAAGCTGTCTACACTCTCGTGGACTTTGGCGGAACGCCGAGCGAACCCGAGGTAGTTGGCGGACTGTTCCTCCCTCAGTGAGACCAACAGTGACGCTGTGGACTCGGCAGAACCTTCTGTGTTTATGGCCATGACCTTATAGCTGCCGGAGTCCCTCTCCCTGATACCATCAATAACCAAGCTGGTGGTGTGCATGTGCATCCTGCTGTCAGTGCTGATTCTACGTCGCCGCTCTTTAGGAACGGACCTGTTGTTATGAAACCAGAGGATGGTTGGTGGAGGACATGCGATCAGTTTACACTTTAACTCCACCGACTCGCCCTCCAGAACTGACTGGAACTTGAGCTTCTTAGTGAAAGAAGGTTTTAGGTTCTCTGTCCAGGAGCTGATGGAGGAGGTTCTGCTGGAGCAGCGCTGGGCCGACACCAGCCCATGATCAATGAAGTCCTCGGTGTCAGAGAAGGCGCCGCGGAGCTGCCGAGCACCGGAGAGCTCACTGCCGCCGTGCATTGCCACTTCTTTGCTGTCGTGGTCAAACAGCTCTGCAAACAGAAACAGAACAAGGTCAGAACCCAACGGGCTCCAGAACCTGAACACAGAAAAGGATTTGAATCATTAATAGAAAAATTAAATGCATGCTGGGAGTCACAATGCCAGAAGAAATAATTTCACTCACCATATTTGTTCGAATAAACGCAAGACTTGATTCTTTTTATTAGAAACCTGCAGGAAGTTTTGATCCTTCGTCTGTGGAAATTTCTTCAAAACATAAATTATTTTATTATTAAAAAGCATATTTCCAAGGTGGGCGGCCAACATTCGCTTGGTTTGATAGTTGCTTTGTCCTACAATATTCCTTACCTGACTTGCAGACGGGAGAATAAACGCCCTTTCTAATCCTTAACAGGAGATGAATGATGCACAAGGTCTCCAATACAGAAATTATACTCCAAAACTTTAAAAAATGAAGCTGGAAAATTGGGTGAGAAGGCGTTTATTCGAACTAATATAGTTTTACTGGTGTTATTTAGAAAGCAAACCACAGGAATCACATCCCATTATCTGCAAGCCAGGCTAGGAGATATTTTGCAGGAAGAAAGAAAGAATCAGTTCCAGATGCAGAAGACGTCCATATCTTTTAAAGGGCATTTCAGATCTTTAGAAGAACTTTAAAAGATACACATCCTGCGCCTTTTCTGGGAAAAGATCAGAGGACCTTCATGCCAAAATGAAATGAACTTCTGGATGCAAAAGTGTCAAAAACGGATACAAGCAGCTTCTATCAGTGCTCTGCTGGAGGAAACCACGGGATATCATCAACACGCAGCAGGAAGGAGAAAAACGGCATTTTCTTTTCTGTCAGACCGCATAAAGGTGACATGCAACAGTAGAAAGTCAGATACCATCAAAGGGACAGCTGGACAGCTGACTTATTTGCCAACTCTGAAAGTAGTCTGTGGATGTGGAACTGTAATCCACTCAGCATGCACCCACACATCTGTCCTCTCATCACCATCTCCACAGCTTCTCCACGTTTCAGAGCCAAAATGTGGATCAGAGTTTCCCACCAACAGACTACTTCCAAAACCCGTGGAAAACCGGAATCTTGTCAAACTGTCCTTTTCCCCACAGCGACCTGGTGTGTGTGATATGTGGTGGTCAGAAAGAGACGTTCACTTACCTCTGACTGTTTCCTCCATCCTGGATTCCACCTGCTGCCTCACACGAGCCGCTGTGAAAGAAACACAGAATTACAACAGAGTCCTGATCCAGAGTCCTGATCCAGAGTCCTGACCCACAGTCCTGATCCACAGTCCTGACCCACAGTCCTGACCCACAGTCCTGATCCACAGTCCTGATCCAGTCTTCATGTGACCTGACTTTGTAATCTTCTAAAGTGGTCTTGGTCAATAGTTCTCCAGCTTTCTGAAGTTCTTTAAAATTTCTTCTGCTTTTTCCCTCTTTTCAGTCTTGGTACCGGACCAGTTCCAGTCCAGTCCCGGGACCGGACCAGTTCCAGTCAAGTCTCGGGACCGGACCAGTTTCAGAGGAACTTCTGACCAGTGAATCATTGAAACATGAAAAATGCTCCTAAGCTAAGAAAGTCGCTAACGTTATCTTGTTGAAGTTTTTTTTTCTTTATGTTGTATTTTATTCTTTGTTTGTTTGCTTTATAGGAAATTTCTCACAGTTAAAATTTTGCTCCATGTTGAGCTTCTGCCTGCAATGCATTGTGGTCTATATTGACCCGTCTAGTGACCATTGATGCCCACTACTTCTCAAGATGCATTGTGGGTAATTTTGAGTGCCCTACTTTTTTCCCTCTGGACATTCGGACACTCCGAAAAAATGGTGTGACCCCTGTATAGGGCACTATGTAGGGAGTAGGGTGGACATTTGGACACAGTCGTGGTCTTTTTATGGACAAACATTGACTGACGTCACTTTGTAAAGACTGATATAGACACCAAGTTTATTCTGCTTTAACTTAGCAGCTAATGCTAACATAGCAGCTCATGCTAACATAGCAGCTAATGCTAACATAGCAGCTCATGCTAACATAGCAGCTAATGCTATCATGGTGATGCCAGTGTTACAGCTAAAACAACTTTGGTAAAGCTGTAAATAATGTTTAGCCTAATGCAGTAGCAAAGATTTCCATGTTCATGCTAACATAGCAGCAAACATTAGCTTGCTTAAAGTAATGTTCACTTCTTCGACTGTTAAAACCGTCTTGTCTAGGCAAACAATCCAGCTCTCATCTTATTTATGCTAACATTAACATTTTAGCTAACATAGAGGCTACTTTGTCTAAAACAGCAGCTATGCTCATATAGTTCAGGCTAATATAATGTTTAGACTAGCATCATCATATTTAGACAAAAATAGAAACAGTAGTAGAAACAGCTCGATCTTGTTTAGACTAACACTGCAGCTAATGTTATCTTTATAAAGGAAGCATATTTTGGATGAAATAATTGCTATTAGTGCTAATATAGCAGCTAACAGTATCATGTTAATATGAGCTGAATGTGTTTTTCTTTCTTAAACCACTCAACTCTGACCTATGAGGCCACAGGTCCAACACACCAGACTGAAATTAATGGCTTATTGTGAAGAAGTTGACGAGAAGCTGTTGGATCCATTAGATTTTATTCAGGTGTGTTAAATCAGGGAAACAATGAACACCTGCAGGACTCCGGCCCTCGAGGACCAGAGTTTGACCCCCCTGATTTAGGCAGAAAAAAGGCTCCTAACGGAACAAAGAGCTTTGGAAAGTCCTTCAAGGATCCTGGAGAACTATTCCTAAGACTACAGAAACTGACTGGTTCAGACTCAGATTCTGGATTCAGATTAATGGTGGAACATGTTCTACCCGTTTACCTGGAAATCTAAAGAAATTAAACTGGATCTGGCCTTTAGGACTTTTAGTAAAAGTGGGTAAAAGGATCCACAGCCTGCAGCTGCTCCTGTTAATGTTTCCCTCCTGTATTTAATAAAAGCTAAAAACTGGAGCATTTCTCCAGACGCTGCTTCTTACTTCAGATAAAAATGACATCATGACCCTGCAGAAAGCCGTCAGCTCAGCAACGTCCACAAACAGCTCAAATCTGATGAAAGAATAAGGATGTTTCTGGACTTCTGTCAGCTGATGAGCAGATAAGGTCTGAAATCTGAGAAACCAAAACACTGCAACGCACACGTGGAAGGAAACACTTTCCTGGAGGAGGATGAAGAGCAGAGAGGAGGAGGAAGGAGTGATGAGGAGGGTGAGGAGGAGGAGTGGTTGCTCTCTGTGGGACGGTGATATTAGTGGACCAGAGGGATGTCCCGATCCTGGTTCTGTTTGAGCTCCGGTTTACGCATGTTTGATAAGTTTTCATAAACTGTCTTTATTAGTTTAACCCTTGTAGGTCTGAGCGGGACCGACAGGACATCTGGTCCTAATGGGACATCTGGTCCGATGGGACGTCCGGTCCGACAGGACATCCGGTACTAGCGGGACATCTGGTCCGACGGGACGTCCGGTACTAACGGGACGTCCGGTCCGACAAGCCATCTGGTACTAACGGGACGTCTGGTCCGACGGGACGTTCGGTCCGACAGGACATCCGGTACTAACAGGATGTCCGGTACTAACGGGACGTCCAGTCCGACAGGACATACGGTACTAACGGGACATCTGGTACTAACGGGACGTCTGGTCCGACGGGACGTACGGTACGAACGGGACGTCCGGTCCGACAGGACATCTGGTACTAACAATAATAATAATAATAATAATACATTTTATTTTAAAAAAGCGCCTTATCAAAGCACCCAAGGACACTGTACAAACATAAGACACTAAAAGTAAGCAAAACATTAAAAGCACAAAACAGAATAAGTGATAGAGGAAGGAAACACTGTGGAAAGATGTATATGGACTTAGGGGGGATAAGACTGTCTGAACAGATGAGTTTTGAGTCTGGATTTGAAGAGAAGGAAGGAGTCCACTGTACGGAGATCAGGAGGGAGGGAATTCCAGAGATGAGGAGCCGAGCGACTAAACGCCCTGCTCCCCATTGTTGCCAGACGTGCCGGGGGAACGGAAAGCTGATGGGTATGGGAGGAACGCAGTGTGCGGGAAGGGGTGTGTGGATGAAGGAGATCAGAGATGTAAGATGGAGCCATGTTATGGAGTGCCTTAAAAGTGATGATCAGTATTTTGTAGATGATCCTTTGTTTGATGGGGAGCCAGTGGAGTTGTTGCAAGATGGGAGTGATATGATGAGCAATGGGGGTCCGAGTGATAACACGTGCGGCAGAGTTTTGGAGGAGCTGCAGCTTCTGGAGGGACTTATTGGGGAGGCCAAAAAGAAGTGAATTGCAGTAGTCAATGCGGGATGTGATCAGGCTGTGAACAAGAATGGCAGTAGTTTGGGAAGTGAGGGAAGGACGGAGACGAGAAATATTACGTAGGTGGAAATAGGCGGACCGGGTGATGTTATAAATGTGAGACTGGAAGGACAATGTGCTGTCGAGGACGACACCTAAGCTCTAACGGGATGTCCGGTCCGACGGGACGTACAGTACTAACGGGACGTCCAGTCCGACGGGACGTCCGGTACTAACGGGATGTCCGGTCCGACGGGACGTACGGTACGAACGGGACGTCCGGTCCGACAAGACCTCTGGTACTAACGGGATGTCCGGTCCGAAGGGACGTACGGTACTAATGGGAAGTCCGGTCCGACAGGACATCTGGTACTAAAGGGACGTCCGGTCCGATGGGACATCTGGTACTAACGGGATGTCCGGTCCGACGAGACGTACGGTACTAACGGGACGTCCAGTCCGATGGGACGTCCGGTACTAACGGGATGTCCGGTCCGACGGGACGTACGGTACTAACGGGACATCTGGTACTAACGGGACGTCTGGTCCGACGGGACGTACGGTACTAACGGGACGTCCGGTCCGACAGGACATCTGGTACTAACGGGATGTCCGGTCCGACGGGACGTACGGTACTAACGGGAAGTCCGGTCCGACGGGACGTCTGGTACTAACGGGATGTCCGGTCCGACGGGACGTACGGTACTAACGGGACGTCCAGTCCGACGGGACGTCCGGTACTAACGGGATGTCCGGTCCGACGGGACGTACGGTACTAACGGGACATCTGGTACTAACGGGACGTCTGGTCCGACGGAACGTACGGTACTAACGGGACGTCCGGTCCGACAGGACATCTGGTACTAACGGAATGTCCGGTCCGACGGGACGTACGGTACTAACGGGAAGTCCGATCCGACAGGACATCTGGTACTAACGGGATGTCCGGTCCGACGGGACGTACGGTACGAACGGGACGTCCGGTCCGACAGGACATCTGGTACTAACGGGATGTCCGGTGCGACGGGACGTACGGTACTAACGGGACGTCCAGTCCGACAGGACGTACGGTACGAACGGGACGTCCGGTCCGACAGGACCTCTGGTACTAACGGGATGTCCGGTCCGACGGGACGTACGGTACTAACGGGACGTCCAGTCCGACGGGACGTCCGGTACTAATGGGATGTCCGGTCCGACGGGACGTACGGTCCGACAGGACCTCTGGTACTAACGGGATGTCCGGTCCGACGGGACGTACGGTACTAATGGGAAGTCCGGTCCGACAGGACATCTGGTACTAAAGGGACGTCCGGTCCGATGGGACATCTGGTACTAACGGGATGTCCGGTCCGACGGGACGTACGGTACTAACGGGACATCTGGTACTAATGGGACGTCTGGTCCGACGGGACGTACGGTACTAACGGGACGTCCGGTCCGACAGGACATCTGGTACTAACGGGATGTCCGGTCCGACGGGACGTACGGTACTAACGGGAAGTCCAGTCCGACAGGACATCTGGTACTAAAGGGACGTCCGGTCCGATGGGACGTCCGGTACTACAGGGTTACTCTGTAAATTTTGGAGGGAATGTTTTGTCTATAAAATGACCTGAAAGGGTAGGAAATGATAAATCTGCATCAAACAATGCGTCAGAATCAACGTAGTCACTATTTTTAGTGGATTTAAGACTATAAAGAAAATTCTCACCATCCAAAATCAGTTAATTGGAAAATACTTTTCTGTTCTGTTTTATAAAAACATCGTGTTAAATAGTCGGTATTTAAGGGTTAAAATAATGAGACAAATTACAAAGTTGGAAGTTTTCATCATGACTGTAGTTGAAAGAAATAAATCTGTAATTTTTCTGCAGTTTTTGAGACGACCGACAGGAAGTCGGATCTCGGATGGATCGGATCAGGACATCCCTGCAGTGGGTGGAGGTGATCGGGGGCAGAATTATCTCTGTGTGGTTTCAGAGGGAGTCACCTTCTTCTTCTGTGGTGACGGTGAGGGTGGCGGAGCACACCGCCTCCCCGGCGGCGTTGGCCGCCCTGCAGGTGTACTGACCCGCGTGCTCGGGGAAGGCGTCCACGATGATGAGCGTGGCAGCGTTCGTCACCTCATCAAAGTGGAACACCACGTTCTTGGTGGGCCGGACCGGCTGCCGGTTGTGGAACCAGCTGATCTCCGGCTTCGGCATGCTGGACACGCGCGCGTGGAAGCGGGCCACCTCGCCATGCGGCACCGTGCAGCTCGTGATTGGCTGGATGAAAAGTGGCTTTGGACCAATGGAGGGTTTCTTTAGGCTGGAGATGGAAATGCTGGTGGAGGTGGTTTTCTGAGACCCAGCAGGACCACCAGCTGTTTCAGATTCTCCTGAAAGGAAGCAGGTTCACTTCGTTCACACGGCAGCAGCGAGTGGACCAGTCACACGGACAAACTGGACAAAATGGATAAAACTGAATCCTAACTAGTCCAAACTGGATCTAAACTGGACCGAGAATGGACCAAAGTGGACTAACTGGAGGTCAGATGGAGGTGAAAACAACAGTGTTTGTCCTGAATGGTGTCTTATCAGAACTGGACCACAACCAGAACCGGACCAGTCAGAACTGGATCATGGCCAAAACCAGACCACAGCCAGAACCGGACTGTCAGCCTGACTGAGGCAGTAAATCTATCAAACCCAAGCTGACTTGTGAGTCCCAGAATCTGGACTAGTACCACCGTCCTGCACCGGAATCTGAGGACCAGGTCCAAACTCACCGTCCAGTGTCAGCGTGGCGGAGCACGACACCCTCCCGGCGTTGTTGGTGGC
Organism: Melanotaenia boesemani; assembly: GCF_017639745.1. Lineage (NCBI taxonomy): Eukaryota > Metazoa > Chordata > Actinopteri > Atheriniformes > Melanotaeniidae > Melanotaenia > Melanotaenia boesemani. Next base: position 1,099,543 of record NC_055693.1, on the reverse strand, counting down.
CACGCAGGTGTACTCGCCCTCGTCCTCAGGGTAAGCCCTGGAGATCTCCAGCTGACAGCTGTCGTCAAACTGAGACATCCTGAAGAAGTCCGACTGTTTGATCTCCTTGTCTCTGTGGAACCAGCTGATCTTCACGTCTGCAGACAGATGAAGATAAGCACAGTCTTCATCAGACTCGGAGCCGCCCCCCCTCCCCGTGGAAATGAAGCATGGTGGGGGTTAGTCTTCTCACCGTCTCCGCGGACTCTGCACTGGAAGCGAGCCGGTTCTCCCTCACAGGCCGAAGCATTGCTGACGGGCGTCAAGACGACGGGAGGAGCCACGGGGGCCGCAGAGTCCGGAGAGACCACTTCTGAAACTAAAACACACCGAGACCTGGATCAGGACTTTCTGAAGGTTTTCACTCAGTCCGCTCTGCAGGACCGGGTCCAGACTCACCCTCCACGTTGAGCGTGGCGGTGCTGGTGGCGGTGCCGTAGTCGTTCTTGGCCTCGCAGTTGTAGATGGCGGCATCCTCAGGGAAGACCTCGATCAGCAGCAGCATGTGCTCGTTGCCGTCATGGAGGAACTTACACTTGAAGCCTGCAGACAGAGTCTGGGAGTTCTTGTACCAGAAGATCTGCGGCTGAGGAATGCCGCTCACCTGGACCGAGAAGCGGGCCGGCTTCCCGGCCTCCACCGACTGCGGCTCCATGTGACGCAGGATCTGAGGAGGTTCCGGGACTGAACGGGAGGAGAGCACCACATCAGTTTATTTTTTTTCCCACCATTCCCATCATCAAGCCAGCGTCTAAATCAGGGGTGTTAAACATATGGCTGAGGGACCAAAACCAGCCTCCAGAGGGTCCAATCTGGCCCACATGATGAATGTGGTGAATATAAAAATGTCGAAGGGACTAAGGATGGAGATTAGCTTTGCTATAATTAATATGCACTGTCCCTTTTTAAATAAAACTCTAACTTATTATAAACTAAGTGTAATTATAATAACTGTAACTGTAATATTCTAGTAAAAGTAACTGTCATATAATAAAAGTAACTGTAATCTGTTTACAGGTGAGGTTTTTATGTTTTCTGTGTAAATGTCAAACACGTCTACGTCTGTTGGGGTTAAATGTTTGGTGTGATGTACATGTAAAGGAAATATGAGTAAATAGTTAAATACAATATAGAAATAAATAAAAAGTTAAACAAATCAATACATATAAAAATTGAAATACAAAATAAAAAATACATATTTATATATATGAAGTTAAAATGTACAAATTTTTTTATAAAGAGAAATAATTATATATAAAATATATATTTATAAATAAAATATGTAAACTAATATATATGAAATAAATATAAAATATTTTTATATAAAATAGATTTTCATATATAATAAACTTTGTGTCCAGACCTCCGGAGCTCGTGTGTTTTCCTACATTACAGAAAATAACCGACCATCTTTTCCCAAGAATGAACTTCTTAAATCTATTTGATCCAGTAATTCTGCTGTTTTCATTCATTTTATCTGCATCCATCACAAAAACATGAACGTGTTAAAAACGATGAACACGTTTCACCGTTTCTTCCAAACAACGCGTTAAAAACGATGAACACGTTTCACCGTTTCTTCCAAACAACGCGTTAAAAACGATGAACACGTTTCACCGTTTCTTCCAAACAACGCGTTAAAAACGATGAACACGTTTCACCGTTTCTTCCAAACAACGCGTTAAAAACGATGAACACGTTTCACCGTTTCTTCCAAACAACGCGTTAAGAACGATGAACACGTTTCACCGTCTCTTCCAAACAACGCGTTAAAAACGATGAACACGTTTCACCGTTTCTTCCAAACAACGCGTTAAAAACGATGAACACGTTTCACCGTTTCTTCCAAACAACGCGTTAAAAACGATGAACACGTTTCACCGTTTCTTCCAAACAACGCGTTAAAAACGATGAACACGTTTCACCGTTTCTTCCAAACAACGTGGAACGTTAGTCAGTGCACGGTTTCCGGTACACCGATGACAGCGACGCACACACAGAGCCTGGACACCACGTTAGCTTCTTCACACCGATTCCAAAAGCTACCGGAAACGCTTTCTCACCACCAGACTGGATGTGGAACCTGGACTAGGATGAGCCGGAGACTAGATTGGATGTGGAACCTGGACTAGGATGAGCCGGAGACTAGACTGGATGTGGAACCTGGACTAGGATGAGCCGGAGACTAGATTGGATGTGGAACCTGGACTAGGATGAGCCGGAGACTAGACTGGATGTGGAACCTGGACTAGGATGAGCCAGAGACTAGATTGGATGTGGAACCTGGACTAGGATGAGTCAGAGACTAGATTGGATGTGGAACCTGGACTAGGAAGAGCCGGAGACCAGACTGGATGTGGAACCTGGACTAGGATGAGCCAGAGACCAGACTGGATGTGGAACCTGGACTAGGATGAGCCGGAGACCAGACTGGATGTGGAACCTGGACTAGGATGAGCCGGAGACTAGATTGGATGTGGAACCTGGACTAGGATGAGCCGGAGACTAGATTGGATGTGGAACCTGGACTAGGAAGAGCCGGAGACTAGATTGGATGTGGAACCTGGACTAGGAAGAGCCGGAGACTAGATTGGATGTGGAACCTGGACAAGGATGAGCCGGACCCTCCTGCTCAGGGTTAATCTGGATTTCTATGACACAGGGAGCCGTTCTGGGTTCTGTTGGACTCACGGTTGACCCGGAGGTTCATGGTGCTCCTGTTCTTGCCGGCGATGAAGGTGTACTCCCCGGCGTCGCTCCTGTAGGTCTCAGAGATGGTGAGGCGGTGCAGCTTCCTGATGGCCACGTAGCTGAACCTCTCCTCCACCGAGAACTGGATCTCCACACCGTTCCTCAGCCAGCGGCCCTCCACGTCGTCCTCGTTCACCTCAAACTCGAAGGTGGCTCTGTGCTTCTCCAGGACCTGCAGGACAGGATGGAGAAATGTTCCAACTCGGTATCAGACCTCTCAGAGGTTCAGGTTTCTTCTGAGGCCACGACTGCTCACCGTGATCTCCCGCTTGGTGGGCTCGGCGATCCGGACGTCGCGTCCTTCCACAGTCAGCTGGGCCTTGGAGACGCTCGACCCGGCGACCACGGAGTACTCTCCAGCATCGGACATGCGGACCGTCTGGATCATGAGGCGGTGAAGGTGCTTCTCTGCTGTCACCACGTACCTGTGAACGCAGCAGGGGATGAGGTCTGACCCGTGGCGGCTCCTGATGGCGTCCGACGGAGGCGAAGTCAGACTCACCTGTCCTCAGACGTGTCCAGCTCCTGGCCGTCCCTCATCCACATCACCTGGACGTTCGGCTCAGAAACCTCACACTCGAAAACGGCCTTCTTCTTCTCCGTGATCTTTATGTCTTTGATCTTCTTGGTGAATTCAATCAGTCGAGCTGAAAAGAGAAAAAAGACCAATCAGAGGCGTCCCTGATGTCCCGGAACACGGCGAGCACGGAGGCATCGTTACCTTCCACGAACAGGTTGGCAGCGCTGGCGGCGGACCCAGCCACGAACTGGTACTCCCCCCCGTCTCCGAAGTGAACGTTCCGGATGGTGAGCGAGTGCGTGAGCTGCCGGCTGCGGACCTGGCAGCGGTCCGACGACTTCACCTCCACGCCGTTCTTCAGCCATTTGTAGGTGATGCCCTCGTAGTTGACGGTGACCTCGAAGGTGATGGTGTCCCTCTCCTGAGCGTTCAGGTCCTTCATCATGGAGGTGATGAGGACGGCTGCAGGAGAAGAGCATGTTACTGCACAAAGATCTGCAGGAATGATGCGTTTCCGGTCATGTGACAAGGTTTGATCTTACGGTTGATGGTGAGCGTCGCCGACACGCGGTCGTTCCCGCACACGAAGGTGTACTCGGCCGAGTCGTCCCTGCTGGTGTTCATGATCTTCAGTTGGTGGAGTTTCCCCTGGACCACGATCCTGAACTTCTCGCTCATCTCGATCTCCACGCCGTTCTTCAGCCAGGTGGACGGCACGTTGAAGTGCGACACCTCGCACTCCAGCGTGGCGGCCTGGGTCTCCGGGACCTGCAGGTTCTTCATGGGTTTGGTGACTCGCAGCGCTGCAGGCATCAGATCCAGTCACAACACAGAAACCACCAGAGTGTAAACATCTTTAGATCATTGAAATAATCCATCATTCAATATTTATAAACCAGAAATGACAGAAATTATCAAAAAAATACAAATATTTAATTATTAGTTAATAAATAATTAAATGGTTAACTCCTTTAATTAATTTTTATTTATTGTTTTTAACCATCAAACTTTTTTAAACATAAGATTTCATGTTGGGTTAATATATTTTTATCTAGAATATTAACTTTATATTCAGTAAATTGCATTTATCCATTTAAATCCACTAAATTTTTCTGTTTTTATTTAAGTCTTAATATTTTTACTGACATCAAACTTTGAATAACTAAAAATTAATTTTCTACAAGCTCAAAACAAAAGTATTTAGTAATAAAATGAATATAAAATATTATAAATATCTTATTCTGATCTTCAGATTCATAAAAACAAAATTATAAAAATTTAACTTTGTGGTAAATTTAGAAAAAAAAGAAAAAAAAAACAAGATTCTATGATTTTTTTTAAATACTTTTTTATTTATTTCTGTATTTGGTTCTTACAATTTTTTTACAAAATTGTATTTGGGTTTCTTCTTTGCATTTCTTCTACCCTCTCTCCCTTCAGCTGCCCTGATGCAGGCGGTGTGACGTACCCTCCACCGTGAGCACGGCGCTGCACTGCAGGTGTCCCACCACCGCCGTGTACTCCCCGCCGCTGCCGCCGTCCACGTTCTGCAGGATCAGCTTGTGAGCCTTCCTCTCTGACAGGATCTTGCACTTCTCGCTCGACTTCAGCTCGGCGCCGTTGAACATCCACCTGACCGGGATGTTGTCGTGGGACAGGCTCAACTCGAAGGAGGCGGTGCCGTCCAGCAGGGACGTCACGTCCTTTATCTTCTTCACAATTTTGATGGCTGCACAAACAAAGTCAGAGGAAAGTCAGAAGGGATGGTGGAGGCTGTGAGGGGATGGGGATCCTGCGGATACTCACTCTCCACGTTGAGCCGGGCGTTGGCGGACAGTTTTCCCAGCTTGAAGGCGTAAACGGTCTCGTCCTGCGTGGTGCAGCCCTTCACCTTCAGCGTGTGGACCATCCCATCAGAGCTGATCTCGTACTTGTCGCTGTTCTGCAGTTCCACTCCGTTCTTGATCCACTGGGATCCTTTCACATCCGGGTGGGTAAGTTCCAGGGAGAACACCGCCTCCTGGGTCTCTGTCACAGTCTGGTTCTTCAGAGTCTTCTTGATCTTCACGGCTGGAGGAGAACCACAGTGTCACATCACCAGAAACCTCCACCAGAAAGACACGTTTTAGTCCAGAGGTGTCTGTTTATTTACCCATTTAATAAATAAATGTATAAGAGGTGGGACTCGATTACTATTGTAATATAAGGGTTAGGGGTTAGGGTTAACCCTAACCCTGTAATATATATTACAGTTTATTATAATATTAGTTATTTTAATTAAAATACTTTTTTACTTTTATTATAATACAGTTAATATCTTCTTGTTATTTTCACATTTACTAAATAGATCTCGCGGGCCAGACTGGACCCTCTGGTGAGTTGGTGTGGCCCCCGGGCCATATGTTTGACATCTCTGTCTGTGGTGGTGGGACACAGCAGGAGTTCGGTACTCACCTTCTACCCTGAGGTTGGCGCTGGTTTTGGAGTTGGCCACCTGGTAGGTGTACTCTCCGACGTCCTGCGGTCTGGTGATGAAGATGACGAGCCGCCTGACGGCCCCCTTCACTTCACTCACCACGTTCTCGTTGAAGTCCACGGGCTGGCCGTCCTTCAGCCACCTGCCCTCCGTGTCGGCGTTGGCGACTTGGCACTCCAGCTCGGCGGTCTGAGACTCGGCCACTGTCACGTCCTGCAGGGGTTGTGTGATGGCTCCACCTAGTGGCAGCACAGAGAAACACACCTGACTGAAGGCTCGGTTCAGACTGGCAAACCAATGTCAAACCAAACCAGAGTTTCTGGACCAACAGTCCACCTTTAACTGGACGTTTAGATCCTTTCTTTGGACGTACCAGAGACGGTGAGGGTGGCGCTGGATGTCTTCTCACCGGCGTGGAACATGTACTGGCCCTCCTCATCCTTCATGGTGTCGATAACCATCAGAGAGTGGACCTTCCCCTTGGACTCCATCTTGTACTTGAGTCCGGCTTTGAGCTGCTGGTCTCTGAAGGTCCAGACCGGGTCGATTCCAGGATGAGAAACTTCTACGTCAAACATGACGTTCTGGGACTCTGAGCAGACTTTGTCCTCCATGTCCTTCATGATCTGCACCTCTGTAAAAGCAGCTGTGTTAGAACATGAAACCAGACCCTGAAGACAGAACCAGGAGGAGACAGGATGTCTTACGTTCGACGGACAAGCTGCAGCTGGTGTCCACCTTCCCGACCACCAGCTTGTAGCGGCCTTCGTCTGAGGCGTAGGTCCTGCTGAAGACCAGGCGCTGCTTGGCTCCCTTGGCCACCATCTGGATGCGGTCGCTGGCCATCAGCAGCTTGTCGTTGTGGAACCATTTAACTGAGCTGACGTCCTGAGCTGAGATCTTGGCCTCCAGGACAGCCTTGGTGCCTTCAATGGAGGACACGTCCTTGAGCGGCACCACAATGTCGATAGCTGTGAGGGAAGACAGAAGGTGAGGACCGGACGCTGATGTTCACAGTTGGACATATTCCAGAAATCTTCCAACACTCACTCTGAACGTTGAGCTTTGCGGAGGTGGAGATGTCATGAGATGGAACGATGAAAGAGTAGGAGGCCGCATCTTCTCTACTGACGTTCTCCACCAGAAGCTTGTGGACCAGCCTGTCGATGACGATGTGGACGCGGTCCGAGGCCGAGATGGCCTGGCCGCTCTTCATCCAGGTGCCTTCGACGCTCTCCTGGGAGAACCGGACCTCCAGCTGAGCAATGTCACCCTCACACACCGTGAGGTCGGTCAGAGGCTGCATCAGGGTGACCGGGCGAACTGTGGGGGGAGGGGGACGTTTAAATCAGGACCAAACTTTAAATCAGGCTGGAAAACTAGAAAGTTCTCAGTCACAGACTCCAGGTCCAGCGAAGGTTGGTAAATATTAATCCCTTTCAACCTCGACTCATGGTAAACTTTCTTCATATTCTGGACGGCTAGATACGTAGGTAGTTGGGCTGGGTATCGCCACAGACTTCCTGAACTGACTGGATTTTGATTAAATTTGTTCAATTTAAAGGAAGCGGAAAACGCTCCACTCAATCTGCTGTAGTGAACGTTTTTTAAATCATTGTTTTCTGTTTATATGTTTTAAACAACATCTTTGGGTTTCTGGATGAGATGGTGGTTCAGAATCACAGTGGGAGACGACCTCATGTTGAGCTTACGTTTCATCTTCAGCGAGGCGCTGCTCCTCAAGTCTCCACATACAAACGTGTACTTCCCCTGGTCTTCTCTCCGGATGTCCTTCACTGACAGGGTTTGTCTTCCTCGGCGGGATGACATGATGTATTTGCTGCTGGCAGCGAGCTCCTTGTCTCCAAAAAACCAGGTGCCCTCGGCATCTTCACGAGACAGCTCCACCTCAAACTCTCCGGAGTAGCTTTCCGGAATCTCGATGTCCTCCATCTGTTTGATGAGCTCCAGAGTGGCACCTAGGAACAGAAGATCCAGAACATCCAGAAGATCCACAATCAGAAGATTCCCCCCACTTACATCAGACCAGATAAAAGATGAATTTATGTATCTACCTTCCACGTGGAGCCTGGCACTCGTCCTCACGTTCTCGTCTTCTACGACCACACACGTGTACTCGGCATCGTCTCTCATCTCGATAATCAGCACCGACAGGAAGTGGACCTTTCTGTCCGAGTGCATCCGGTATTTGTCTCCTGAGGAGATCTCAGCGTTGTTCTTGAACCATTTGACTTTGACGAAGGGTTCGTTGGTTTCACACTCGAAGGTCACCATGGTGTCCTTCTCGTTGGCCGAGGTGTCCTCTAGTTTCTGGGTGAAGGTAATGGCTGCCTTGGCTGCAACAAGACAAAACATAAGACTGGAGCTTGGTTCTGGACCTAAACCTAGCTCTAAACCGAGCCTGGCTCTAAACCGAGCCTGGCTCTGGACCGAGCCTGGCTCTAAACTGAGCCTGGCTCTGGGCCCGAGCCTGGCTATGGGCCCGAGCCTGGCTCTAAACCGAGCCTGGCTCTTTATGACCAAACTTTACCTTGGACCAGCAGGAAGGCGTGGCTGGAGGACTCTCCGGCGACATTCAAGGCCTTCACCATGATGCTGGCCGAATCCTCCGCCATCACGTCTAGGATCACCAGCTCACACACATGGTCCTCGGGCCAGTACCAGTACACTCGGTCCGACTTCTCCAGCTGGATCCCGTTTTTGAACCACTGGCACTCGGGTTCTGGTCTACCAACGACTCTGACTCGGAAGCGAACCTCCTCGGTCGGGGCGACGGTCTTGCTTCCGATGCGTTCCAGGATCTTGGGTGCCTCCATGCTGGGAGAGAGCTGGACTCTTTCAGGTTTGATGGTGGGGATGGTGACCTTACCCTGTTCCTCCAACCTCTTCCTCTCAGCCTCTTCTTTCTCCTTCAGATGATGAAGCAGTTCGTCCTTGGTCTTCTTCAGCAGGTCTTCATAGGAGTCGTCTCTCTTCTTGGACTTGAACTCCACAGCGGAGATGGACTCGTAAAAGCCTTCCTCCGTCCTACGTTTGAACTTGCTCTTTAGCTCCTCGGACTCCTCGGAAGTTTTCTCGTGAACTATTCTCTGGGCCTTTCGAAGTTTGACCACCTCACGGTCCTGTGCAGTCTCACCAGGTCGGTCCACCTTCACAATGTCAAATCCAATTCTGCCCGAGTCATGTGGGACCTCAGTGGGCTTCGGTTCTGGAGCGCGGCGCAGGACGGTCCGGAAGTCCTCCCTCTGCTGGATCTCCAGCTTCACGGTGTGCTCGGTGGTGCCTAATGGATTGTCGGCAACCACCCGGACCTCACCGGAGTCGTAGGACTTGATGTCAACGATCTCCAGGTAGTAAATCCCGTCGTAACGGAGTCTGTATCTCTTGCTTTTGCGGATAAGTTGTCCGTTCAGGTACCAGTTGACCTTGGGAGCCGGATAACCGGTCACTCTGCAGCGGAACCGAGCGATGTCCCCTTCCAGGACTCGGGCTGGTTCAGGTAGCAAGACAATCTCAGGTTTTGTCTTCTCAGATTCTTCATCACCGCTGACCCCAGCAGGTCCACCTTCACGAGCCATGCGCTCCACCTCATCGATCCGGTACGCTCCCTTCCTGCCTTCAGGAAGCTGCGACTCCTCTACCAGGCCTTTCTCGTCCTTGACGATCAGGGTGGCCGAAGTCTGGTCCACTCCAAACTTGTTGGTGGCTCTGCAGGTGATGACGCCACTGTCTCTGGCGTAAGCCACCTCGTAGTCCAGGCTGCAGTAGCCAAACTCATTGACCATGCGCAGCCGGTTGGCAGCAGCCAGAGGTTTTCCATCATGGAGCCACTCCACCATCATGGTGGGGTCACCAATAGGGGTCAGTCTGCATTCAAAGTGAGCCGGACCAAAGCGCTTCATGCGGACAGAGGTCAGCTTCTTCTTGAACAGAGGTTTCTGCTGCTTCTCTTTGTCGTAAAGGTCTCCATCCTCCCACTGCTCCTGACCGTACCGCAGGTGCAGCGGTTCCAGCTCCGGAGCAGCGATCTCTTTGGCTTTGTAGGTTCCTTTGGGAATAATCAGCTTCCTCTCTGTCTGGGGGGCACTGGGGTCCACCTCCACGTTGACTCTGCAGCGGGTGGTGTCTCTACCGGCCTTGTTGATGGCTGTAGCCGTGTACCAGGCGCTGTCCGAGCCCGATGTAGACGGGATCTGGAACTTGGCCTCTCCTTTGGTTCCCTCAATCCTGGAATGAGCAGCAGGTCAAACCCACGAATGGAGGATTTTCCACATTTTACTTTCAGAGTGAATGTGACGGAAGCTCACCTGATGTGTGGGTGCTTCTGTGGGGTGATGATGTCGCTGTTCTTCAGCCAGACGATGTCGGGCAGCGGGTTTCCGATGGCTTTTACTGCCAGCTCCACCAGCGTTCCCTGCTTCACGGTGATGTTCTTCAGCTTCTCCACAAACTGAGGTCGAGCCACGCTCTCCCGAGCTGTTGATCCCAGAATAAGCATCAGAACAACCAAGCCGATTTATCAGCCCAAAATGTGGAAAAAAGAAAATGTTTTATAACATTTATACATTTTATTTAAAAATCTTTTTTTCAAAAGAATTTATCAATAAATAATGACTTAGTTTTAAATTTATATATATCTTGTAAAAAAAATATATAATTATATATACATTTATTTATAAAAGCAAAACTGTTTGTATAAATAAAATCAAACATTAAAATAAATTTGTAAAATAAAATAAAATAAATGTATAATGGGCCAAATATTGTTGAAACTATGCGTAATTTTGTTAAATATTTTCTAAAAGCAAAGTTAATTAAATGTAAACATGTTGATAATGTACTCATACTTTGTGTTAAAACAGAGAGGAAAATGTGGCGTTTATATTATTTTTAGGTTACTATGCTGTTGCTGTGCTGGTCCAGCCCACTGGAGACCAGACTGTATGGTTGCCACAGCAGAGTCAAACTTGCCTTCAACAGCCAGAGACACAGAGACGGACGTCCGTCCAGCTCTGTTCTGGGCCACCACCGTCCACTCCCCGGAGTCCTGAGGAACAGCTGGGACGATGATCAGGGACTGAGTGCCGTCCTCTTTGATCACGATCTTGTGAGTGTAGTCGTTGACCACTTGTTGTCCTGAGAAAAGGGAAAAAAAAGGGATTTTTAACTTGGCTGAGCTCAGAGAAAAACATCGACTTCAGACAGATGCTGAACTCACCGTTGTGGAACCAGTATGTGTCGGGCATCGGCCGGCCCACAACCTTCAGGTCGAACCGGGCAGTCTGCCCCTCAGAGCATTTTATGGAGGAAGGCTTCATGACGAAAACGGGTTTGTAGAGTCTTTCCAGCTGAATCTCGTCCGTCTCTTCCAGTCGGCGGGCCGGGGAACGTCCAGGAGAACGGCTGGACGAACGGCCGGGAGAACGGCTCAGAGAACGAGGAGACGTAGACCTGAAAGGGGCCAATGGTGGAGTACTAAGGTCATGTGACAGCAGCACTGTTAGCACATATAAGTTGATATTCATATAAGAAAGAGTCCCCGAGTTTTTCTGGTCTGTCCTGAAAGAAAAACCAGCTGACTGTTCCTGACACAAGAGTCTTCTTAGCAGAAATCACATGGACCTGTCTACCATTGGAGAACTTAACATCTTTTATTCCCACCTTTTCCTGGACTCACCTGATCCTTTGCATTGATGGCTGTGGGGTGTATCTCTGAGGTGTGACCACTCCAGACGGCTCCACATAGAGCTTCCCTGAGCTCACAGCGTTCCCCTTCATGTTGGAGGCGAAGGCGGTGTAGACGCCTTCATCCTCTGGAAGCACCACAGGAAGACGGAGGCTGGCCCGTCCGTCCTGGAGAACCTCCATCTGGTACCGCCCACCGGTCCTGAGGCGCTGGCCATCTTTGTACCAAGAAATCTGTCAGAGGACAAAAAAGAAGTGTGGACATCAGGTGATGATCCAGTAATCTGATCAAAGATGCATCGAGATTCTTAATCAGATGATTCTGAATTGATGAGGTTGTCACATAATCGATTTTTACACTCAAATCAAGGTCGATGGTTGCTTTTCCCGCTTCTGCTGGATAATAAAGTTTCACATTTAAAACAAAGAGATGCAAGAGTTAAAAGACAAAATCTGGTAACACTTTGGATTTTATGAGGTACCCTGAAAGCTACAGCTGGGTTGGACCCAAGTCATCCGTAAAACTCGTCACGCAAAGACAAGATACATCGGTAACACGACTTGTATGAGGAACCATATTAGCCCATGTGATTTGAGTCTTTTCTAATGGTAAAGGCACATTCCCTTAACGGCTGCTGTCACGTTTGACAACACTATCCGTAAACAGACACAAAGATTAAAAGAAAGTTATGATGCTCACCAGACTTGAGGGTTATTGATAAAAAGGTGAGTAGTGAGGAAAACTGGTGAATCTGATCAAATCACAGAGAATGAGTCATGACCTGCTTGAATCGTAAAAGCAAGGAAGAACCAAGCGGCAAATGTGAAGCCTGTGCGGAAGTGTAAAAAGTTGCAGTTCCCCCGTCATCCACTAGGGGCTCCAAAACAGAGTTAATCCCCATAGACTCCCATGTTAAAAAGACCAACTTCACAGCAGAAATAAACATGATTAAAGCCTGGTACAAAAATCCATTTTAGGATTAAAAGGTCAAGTTTACCTTCATGGCAACTGTGAGGGGGGTGAATTTCTTTCTAACTCATCCGTTTCGATGTTATTTAATCTTTAAATTCTGCATAATTAGGGGCGTGTCCTTTTGATTGACAGGTATCCAATATCCGTGGAAAGAAGGGAGAGTGCAGCACAACCGCGGTTTTTAGCCGGCTAACAGCACCTTAGCTTTAGCCCGCCTACCTCCGTTAGCTGGTTAGCTACCGTTAGCTCTAGGTTAGCTCGGTTAGCTCTTAGTTACAGGCAGTTCGGAGTTTGATGGATGTCAATCATCCACCCCCACCTTCACAGTCCCCTTCTCAGCTCCACCTCTTTGACCATTTTTGTATTTTCTGGGACTAACGACGTGTGTGACGCTACCAAGATGGCGACGGTGGGAACACCCAATGAGCTTCACTTTTGCTCTTTAGAAACATACGGGTGATGTCATGGAGGCTCCGCCCATCTTTTGTATACAGTCTATTAGGAGGAACACAGCCCTTTCTTCAGATACGTGTGGAACTGTTTCTATTTTCTTTATTACTTCATTTACTACTTATATTCACACACACAGATGGCGGAAGCTGCCATGCAAGGCGCTCAACCACGAGCCATCAGGAGCTATTTGGGGTTCGGTGTCTTGCCCAAGGACACCTCAACATGAGCTCGACAGGTCGAGGATCAAACCAGCAACCCTTAGGATACAAGCAGCCGCTCTACCCACTGAGCCACACCACTAGAACATCTGGATTAAATTGTTTGGTCTGAACTGGTTCATGTTTTCATTCTTCACACTGGACATCTTCTCGGTACCTTGGGCAGCGGCTTCCCAGCCATCTTGCAGTGGAAGGTGACTCCCATTCCCTCCACGATCCTGTAACTTTTCACCGGAGTGTGGAAAGCGGGCTGCACCGCCTCCTCCTCTGCAATGGTCACCATCATCTCTCCGTCCTCCATCACCAGCTCTCTGTAGCTGATTCTCATGATCCGAAGCTCGATCTCCTGGATGATCCTTTCTTCAAAGGCTGAAATGAGGAATTCCTGGAAAGAAACGGAGTTGAGGGTTAAATCTGATTCCTGATCGAGGAAGTCCACAGAACCACAGCTCACAGCAGCGCAGCCACATGTTCTCATTCTAGTGATGTTTTTATAGTTACGTTCACACACAGGTTCCCCTCAGTAACGAGGCCTGGGCTGGTGGGGGAGGGTGCATGTGCTCTGTGTGTGTGTGTGTGTGTGTGTGTGTGTGTGTGTGTGTGTGTGTGTGTGTGTGTGTGAGAGAAAGAGACTACTATGAGGTGTGTTTTAATTTCCTGTTATATACTCTGGTGTGTGAAGGCTTTAAATGTGTTTTTATTATGTGAAGAACTTTGTGTTGCTTGTGCATGAAAAGTGCTCTATAAATAAAGTTTGAACTGATTTACAAAGACAAAGTACCGTCTCAGAGACGTAGCTCATGGGGGTGGTGATCCTCCTCTGATCCACTTCATACTGACTCACGACCACAGAGGGCTCCTGCACCACCGTCGCGGTCACTTCGCTTTTATAAGTCACGTCATGCTGCTTCATGAAGGCTTCGTACGCCTCTGTAAACCCAAACAGATCCGGTGAACTTCGGGACAACATAGTTTCTTCAACATGCACTGGTTTCAAACAGAAACTAAAGCACACGGTACCTTCCTCCAGCAGGGTGGCGGAGGCTGAGGCTTCACCGTGAGGATTCTTGGCAAAGACGGAGTATTCTCCAGCATCATCAGCGAAGGTCATGGAGATCTCCAGCCGGCACTCTCCAGTCTCTTTCTTGTAGGCCACTTTATATCTGGGGGAACAAAATAAAACATCCTGAACAAACAGGAACACGTTCTTCTCATAGACTGTACATTAAAGATGGGCGGAGCCTCCGTGACGTCTCCCGTAGGTTTCTAAAGAGCAAAAGTGTAGCTCGTTGGGCGTTCCCACAGTTGCCATCTTGGTGGTATCATGCCTGCCATCACTCCCGGAAAATACAAAAATGGGCAAAGAGGTGGAGCTGAGAAGGGGGCTGTGAAGGTGGGGGTGGATGATTGACACAGATCAAACTCCGAGCTGCCTGTAGCTAAGAGCTAACCGAGCTAACCCGGAGCTAACAGTAGCTAACCAGCTAACGGAGGTAGGCGGGCTAAAGCTAAGGCGCGCTGTTAGCCTGCTAAAAACCGCGGTTGTGCTGCACTCTCTCTTCTTTCCACGGATATTGGATACATGTCAATCAAAAGGACACGCCCCTAATTATGCAGAATTTAAAGATTAAATAACATCCAAACGGATGAGTTAGAAAGAAATTCACCCCCCTCACAGTTGTCATGAAGGTAAACTTGACCTTTTAATCCTAAAATGGATTTTTGTACCAGGCTTTAAACATGTTTATTTCTGCTGTGAAGTTGGTCTTTTTAACATGGGAGTCTATGGGGATTAACTCTGTTTTGGAGCCCCTAGTGGACGAGGGGGGAACTGCAGATTTTTGCACTTCTACACAGGCTTCACATTTTACCACCGGAGGTTGCCGCTTGATTCTTCTACATCAGAAAGATCCACCTGCTGGTTTCTGCTCACCTGTATCCGGTGGTAAGCGGAACGCCGCTCTTCTTCCAGATGATGTGAGGTTTGGGGTTTCCTCCGATCTGACAGTTGAAGAAGACGCTCCCTCCCTCCACCAGCTTCTGGACGGTGGGTTTCTTGATGAAGAAGGGAGCAGCAACTTCTCCTGCGCTCACCTCCATCACCATCTGCTCCTTCGTCTCCATGGAAACACTGAAGAGAAGCAACAGTCCAATGAAGCTTTGAAGCTCTGAAGCAGTTTTTCCGAGCTCTAAAAGCTCATTTCAGCTGTCTGAAACTCACCTTCTTGCTTGTGTGATTCCAATTTCTGTGACAATCGCCGACTCCTCTCTGCTCTCAATCTCCTCTGATACTAAAACAGAAAGACAGCAGAGCTTAAATCCTGGAAATCAGTCTGTTTTACACCGTTTACTCTAACATCTGCTCCCACAAAGCATGTTCTGTCCATTCAGAACAGACGTCTCCATGGAGACAGACGTTTTAGGGTTAAGTTGTGATTTTTCCACTTTCATTTTGTATTTTCACTTGTTGAAAGTTTTTAAAACTCCTGACTTATTTCTTGTTTTTCCCATTTGTTTTGCTAAAATTCATCTTTTATAGAAGGAAACAGCCTTAAAATGAGACCAGAGCTGAATTCTTCCATTATCTCAGATCAAAAATGATAACTTCATTTTTCTCATCATCTCCAGAAATTAGACTTTTATTTAATAAAGACTTTTTTCTTTTATCAGAATTTAAAAATAAATAATCCATCACACATTAATAAGTGAAATTCATATTCATAAATGAATAAATTAAATAAAAATTTGGGTTAATAATTTATTTTAAAATCAAAATGAAAACAGATTTTCTAGCCTTTCTAATAGTAAGTCCAAACCTGCTCGTGTCAGTGCTTAACACAGACTCTGTGTCGGGTTTCTGGTCTGTCGGGTTTGATTTTCAGGTTCTCTCGTCTCAGGTGTGCATCATGCATGTGGACACCTGGCGTGCCAGCAGGTATCTGCTCAGACGCTCAGATGACGGATGTCTGTTCTTCTGGGTCCGGTGTCAGAGCATCGCAGAGCTGTCTGACGTGTCACATGGTGCGGAGACAATTTCCGTATTTTCCAGACTTTAAGTCGCATCAGTCATAACGTGATGAAGAGGAAAAAAAAACTATACACACACATACTTATATATATATATGTATGTATGTATAGTATAGCGGTCACAGCTGACTATAAGCCGCAGCAGCAGGTAAACTATGAAAAAAGTGGGACTTATAGTCCGGAAAACACAGTATCTTGATTAGAACGTGACAAAACGTAAAGAAATGATAACTGACGTCCGGAAAACAAACCTTCAAAGCTTGAAGTCAGTATCCTCACCGGAGAAAAGGCCGACACTGAAGACGCTTACAGATACTCGGGCACAACATGGGATCTTAAAGCTGATGAAAGCACTGAGGCTACTGCTAAAATAAGCCCAACAGCGCCATCTACCTGCTGCAGAAACCCAATTCTTTCAGTTTATCTAAATCCATTTTATGTCTTTTATCATTCTTTCTGAGAGTCTTAACTTTTCCTTTTACGTGTTGGTTTTATGCGGAAAAACAGCTTGTCCAGCATTTTCAAACCTTGTGCCCAGATCATGGGTGTGCACAACCCACATTTACACTGTGGAGCAGGCGGGAGCTCCAGAAAGCAGAGATCCCTGGTCACTCAGATCGGATCCTTAGAGAGGTGTACCGTGATGCCCTCAGGGGGGCGTCCCAATTCTTTTATTCCTCTCGTCATCAGGCTTTAAGTACTAATGACAGCTTAGCGTGAGGTGTTGCATGTGTTGTTTTCAGGTTTTAATCTATTTATTCTCCTTTGTAGCTGGTGGGGGAACTGCTGCTGCTCTATCCTGGATACTGGCTGATCGTGTGGATTATGTCCTTTGCTGCGACTCAGGTCTGCAAACTGAACTGACTCTTCCGGATAATCAAAGTGTTCTCCACCTTGGAAGGTAGAAACCATTTTAGAGGCAGTTCATGATGACCCATTGCAGGCCTTCAGGAACAAACCAGTCTGGTCTGGATTATTGATCAGAACCTTCCAAAACTCTTCATGTTAATCTGTGACGTTACCTCTGACCAGCAGGAAGCAGGAGGTGCTGATGGTTCCCGCCTCGTTGGTGGCGGTGCAGGTGAAGCGGCCGCTGTCTTCAGCAAACGCCTCGCGGATCACCATCCGGGCCAGTCCGCTCTCGTAGCTGGTCTGGAAGTCGATTGAACTCTCGATCTTGTAGTCTTCTCTGAACCACATGACGACGGGGGCGGGCTGAGCGCTGATCTGACACTCCAGGGTCACCGAGTCGCCCTCCGTCACCGTCACGTTCTTTAGGCCCTGAAAGGAAAAGGAGACGCGGTCAGAAACCGCAGAGATCCACGTTCTGTACAGGCCGTTTCCTTCTCTACTCAAACTGTAAAACATCGTTTTAACAAGCTAAAATCTGAGGATGCCTGTTGGATCATAACAAACTTTAACTCAGACGTCTACGACAACGCTGATCAGATGACTTTCACTGTTCAAAGAGCTGCAATTTAAAAAAGAAAAGCCAGAGCTCTGCAGTTTTTCTTTGGCGTTGATGGACCCTGGAACACCGGAAATATGATGTTTAGCTTCAGCATAAAGAACCGTTACTGCAGCCGAGTGTAAGAGCTGGATGAAAGGACCACGTCGTACTTTTCTTTCTAAATATTTGTCATGTTTCATCATTTTGTTGGGGAAAAATCAGCTGATCCTGCAGAATTATTTTTTTTTTGTTAATAAAGCAGGTTAAAGTGAAAAATAATGCTCATTATAATCCTCATCGAGGCGAAGTCACGCTGATAAAAGATTTCAAACGTAAGATGGTAAACATTATTTTAGGTGGTTGGTGGGGTTAAAATAAAAAAAAAAAAAACATGCTCAGACTCTTGGTTCAACCAGGAAGTAGATTTAACCCTCTGATGCTTGAATGTTTAATAAACAGCATTTTTACTATATACAATACTTTACTTCTAAAGACATGAACACAATTTCTAATAGTTTTTTCTTTTTATATATTTTTTTTATTATATAAAATAATTTATAAAGAATTACATTTATATAACATACCTATTGTATAAGAAAATATCTGCATTATTTTCTTTTCCTGTCCATCACTCATGCAGACTTGCTCATTTCAAGCCATGTATGGACATTAAATTACACATTACATTTACAAATCTTCCTCACACATAAATATCCTAGAAAAGAAGTGAGACTGTGCAGGAAAGGTTCGTATTTAATGAGCTGTCTGTCTTAAATGAATCTAGAGTTTAAGTCCAGAGGCCATTTGTAGCTAATTCGCAACAATGAGCATCGAGATTTAAATTTAAAAGTCTTTTTCTTATTTAAGTTTAGTCGTTTAGTCGGAGAAAAACAGGAAAATCCTTTGTCTGCAGCAGCTGGTGGAAAAGTGGATCAGAAGCTGGAAGTTTCATCAGTCTGAAGGTAAGTTTTCATGCACTGACGGGAGGATTGTGTCTAAAACGAGGAGGAGGGGCCCAGGATGGACCCCTGAGGAACACCTCTGCTTTTCTGGGGAACTCTGATACCTTCTTCCTGCTCAGAAACCTCTGTCATGTTTTTCTTAGAGCACGACATCAGCAGACAGGAAATCAGCAATGACATCACTCTACATGTGGTGAGAATTACTGTTGCATGGAAACATGATAAATAAACCAGGAAGTAAACAGGAAGTGAACTTACAGCAACAATGGTGGGAGGACGGACGGGCTCCTGGGCTCTGGTTGGCACCGCGGCCGTCTCCTGAGGAACAGAAGAAGAAGAGTCAGAGAGAGAAGCCCAGCAGCTGTCTGATGGAGGTGGAGCTCTGTGAGGATGGAGGGAGGAGGCAGGTCAGGGGGAACAGAAAGATGAAGGTCAGGAGGTGAAGACAGGAGGAACAGGTGGAGGAGTCTTCATGAAGGGCAGCATGTGATTGGCTCCTGCGTTACGGTGAAGAGGAGAGTTGAGGTGAGAGTCCACACAGGGTTAAAGAGAAGAGATGAAGGAAGACCAACCTGAGGCTCCCAGTCCTCAAACTCCTCCTCACTCACAGCGTAAGCCCCTCCCTCAAACTGCCTCTGATATCTGAGGTCTCTGAATGGCGGTGGGTGGAGCTCCGGGGTCACCGGCGCCGCCTGGCGGGACGGACTGGGAGACTTGACGGGCTTGGTGATCTTTCTGGGAGCGGACGGGGAGGACAGTTCTTTGTGCAGAAGGGCGATGGCAGAACCAGCGATGGACACCTGACCGGGCCAACGACAGCAGGGTTAACCCAGAACAAAGGGGAGGCCAGGTTCTGCTGGGGTTAGTGGGTGGAGACGTGATGGAGCTGCGTGAGGAGGGTCTGAGGTTCAACCCGAGTGGACGACGGGGTTTAAAAATCAGTGGGACTGAAAGACGATTTTGATCAGCTGAAAAACATCATCACCTCCAATGAGAAGGTTCTGATGTTTGGATCCAGTCTGGATCCAGCTGCAGGACCAGAACCGGAGGAGGATGAGGTGACGTGACATGTTTAGGATGAGTGAACCACACCACAGCAGTGTGTTAAGATGTGTGTGTGTTAAAGATGAAGGTTGGGGGCCGCTGCTCCTCTTACCTCGCAGCTCGCTTCGTGTTTGGGAACAGAAACTTTCAAAACTGTGAAATGTGGACCTGTGGACGGGGGAACAGCGGCGTCCGTGTAGGAGGACAATTCTGTCTGAATCTGGAGTGACCAACAGAGTGAGTTAGAGAAGCCGCCTGAGGTCAGCGGATACAGTCAGACCAGAAGTGAGACGTCCTCGGACCTGAGACCGCTGCTGCTCCACCTCCACAGCCTCCTCCTCTTCTGCAGGCTGCCGGACGCGAGCGAGGTCGACGGCAGCCACCACCGTGGCCACCGCCTCAGCCTTTTTCTCCCCTCCAGCCTGGAGACAACAAGCAGCACACAGGACTCAGGACGGCCCCAAAGACCAGAAGAACCGGGTCCAGATCAACGCTATGGTGGAACATGCAGTTTACTCAGAGTGGAGGTGGAGAGTGGACATAAAAGGTGAGGAAGAGGAGGCATGAGAGCCCAAACACCACAGAACTGAAGATTTTCACTTTCAACATTTAGTTAGACAACATGCTACATGTTTTTAGACCAAAGTTTCTCCACCAGGTTCAGGATGAACCAACACTGACCCACAACAGAAACCTTCACATTTTACTGACCAAGATCCACTGGATCCTAAAGATCTCAGAGTTCCAGATTTCCCCTCTCTGTGGAACCGGCTCCCAGGCTGGCTTCAGGTCTCAGACGTTCTCTGTGGAACCGGCTCCCAGGCTGGCTTCAGGTCTCAGACGTTCTCTGTGGAACCGGCTCCCAGGCTGGCTTCAGGTCTCAGACCCTCTCTGTGGAACCGGCTCCCAGGCTGGCTTCAGGTCTCAGACGTTCTCTGTGGAACCGGCTCCCAGGCTGGCTTCAGGTCTCAGACGTTCTCTGTGGAACCGGCTCCCAGGCTGGCTTCAGGTCTCAGACCCTCTCTGTGGAACCGGCTCCCAGGCTGGCTTCAGGTCTCAGACCTCCTCTCTACCTTCTTTCAGCAGGTCTGGCTCGGTGACCCTGGTCCATCTTTTAGTCCTGCTGCTAGCGGCCGAGGCTGCTGGGGAGGACTCTCTGGATTAGGGTTTTGTTGCTTGTTGACCCATCTTTCCTGTCCTCTTCACCCCCAACCGGACCAGGGAAACGGCCATACTTCTTGGTTCTGGTTCTGTTGGAGGTTTTCCTCTCCAATGTCTCCTTGTGCAGCGCAGGATGGAGGATTGAATGAAAGAAAAGGCCTGATCCAATGCGGTGGTTTTTCTTAGCTCGGTCGTTACTTTATCAGCAGTTATAAACTGGACTGACGTGGATCATATGATGAATTAATTTAATACCAGTATAATTAGACTATGATAAACTGGATGAACTGGACTGTCTATAGAAGTACCTGGAGATGATAGTGTTGTGAATTTGTGCGAAATAAATAAAGATAAATTGAAATAACTTAATTTTCCTCAGTTCACATTTTCTGTGTTTTGGTTAAAAAAATATTTTTTAGGTTCAACGTTTCCCTTCAGGAGACTCAAACGTCTCAGGAAACCTCAGTCTTCTATCTAAAACCGTCTGAGATGACCGATGATGATGATGAGCGTAACCCTGACAACGAGTCAGTGAGGTGTTAACGGTGTCAAACAGCTGACAGACAAACAGACCTTAATAGTGTAAGGTGGATGGGGGTCTGTGATGGAGGCGGTCTACCTGCTCTCCGGACCTGCCACCTTCAGACGAACCCCGGCCACGAGCTTGCTCCACGGCTGCCACCACGGTGGCCACGGCAACGCTCTTATGGTCACAGTAAACATGCTCGTCCTGATGCATTCACAGCACAATGACACATCAGCTCACACACAACACACACACATCCTGCAGCAGCCTCTGTCTGACTCCACCATGATGAGGAGGCTCCTCCTCCAACAAGCTCACCTCTCTGGTGGCGGCCACCTGCTGCTCCCAATGCTTCTCCATGTGGAGCTGGGTGGCGCTGCTGACGCTGGTCATGCTGGTGTAGCTGGCATCAGCCATGTAGTTTTCCTGCTTCCAGGGTGGCAGGACTTCAGGAGAGGCAGAGACCTGCAGCAGAGGGAAGGTCATGGACCAACATTTTATACCTCACCTCCTGGTGTCATTAACAGACATTATTAACAGGACAGTTTGGAAGAAAAAGTTCAGAAAAGTTATTAAAACAGAAGCAAAAACCTGTAATTAATAAATAATAATAATAAAAGCTGTGATGAATCTTCTCTCGGTGTGGTTCAGAGATGGCTGAAGCGATGCACCTGCTCGTGTCCTCACCTGTTTCCTGCTCATCACAGGAGACTTGACGGGTCTGATGGGGGAGATGGACAGTTTGCTGGAGGGAGAAACGGGTCTGCAGACACAAACACATGATTACACATCTCATCACACAACTTCACTCACTCTGGCTTCTCTGACTCTGCAGGTGTAGGCATACCTGACAGGTGTGGGCGTTGGTCCCTTCACGTGTCTGACAGGCGAAGGTGACTGCTGACGACCACCTGTTACCTTGGCAACGTGGGATGGTGGGGATTTGGAGGTTGGCTTGGGTGGGACCCTGGGTGGGGTTTTGTGAGCCAACTGCTGAGTCATCATTCCTGCTTCAACATGCATCTCCATCATGGTGGTGGCCTGGAAACTGGCCTCCACCTTCTGAGAAGCAGAAGGGTGAAAGTCAGACCAGCTGAGCTAAAATCTCACCTGCTGTTGTTAAAGTTTAGTTTCAGCATCATTTCTAAGAATCTAAATCTAAATCTTTAAGTTCATCATCTGGTTTCTACTGAGTGAATTCAATACCCCTGAAGTCACTGGTGTTACAGCTGTTAGCTGCTGATGTTAGAGTCAGATTAAAGCTGCTGATGTTAGAGTCAGATTAAAGCTGCTGATGTTAGAGTCAGATTAAAGCTGCTGATGTTAGAGTCAGATTAAAGCTGCTGATGTTAGAGTCAGATTAAAGCTGTTGATGTTAGAGTCAGATTAAAGCTGCTGATGTTAGATTCAGATTAAAGCTGCTGATGTTAGAGTCAGATTAAAGCTGCTGATGTTAGATTCAGATTAAAGCTGCTGATGTTAGATTCAGATTAAAGCTGCTGATGTTAGATTCAGATTAAAGCTGCTGATGTTAGAGTCAGATTAAAGCTGCTGATGTTAGAGTCAGATTAAAGCTGCTGATGTTAGATTCAGATTAAAGCTGCTGATGTTAGATTCAGATTAAAGCTGCTGATGTTAGATTCAGATTAAAGCTGCTGATGTTAGATTCAGATTAAAGCTGCTGATGTTAGATTCAGATTAAAGCTGCTGATGTTAGATTCAGATTAAAGCTGCTGATGTTAGATTCAGATTAAAGCTGCTGATGTTAGATTCAGATTAAAGCTGCTGATGTTAGATTCAGATTAAAGCCGCTGATGTTAGATTCAGATTAAAGCTGCTGATGTTAGATTCAGATTAAAGCTGCTGATGTTAGATTCAGATTAAAGCTGCTGATGTTAGAGTCAGATTAAAGCTGCTGATGTTAGATTCAGATTAAAGCTGCTGATGTTAGAGTCAGATTAAAGCTGCTGATGTTAGATTCAGATTAAAGCTGCTGATGTTAGATTCAGATTAAAGCTGCTGATGTTAGAGTCAGATTAAAGCTGCTGATGTTAGATTCAGATTAAAGCTGCTGATGTTAGAGTCAGATTAAAGCTGCTGATGTTAGAGTCAGATTAAAGCTGCTGATGTTAGAGTCAGATTAAAGCTGCTGATGTTAGAGTCAGATTAAAGCTGCTGATGTTAGAGTCAGATTAAAGCTGCTGATGTTAGAGTCAGATTAAAGCTGCTGATGTTAGATTCAGATTAAAGCTGCTGATGTTAGATTCAGATTAAAGCTGCTGATGTTAGATTCAGATTAAAGCTGCTGATGTTAGATTCAGATTAAGCTGCTGATGTTAGATTCAGATTAAAGCTGCTGATGTTAGATTCAGATTAAAGCTGCTGATGTTAGATTCAGATTAAAGCTGCTGATGTTAGATTCAGATTAAAGCTGCTGATGTTAGATTCAGATTAAAGCTGCTGATGTTAGATTCAGATTAAAGCTGCTGATGTTAGATTCAGATTAAAGCTGCTGATGTTAGATTCAGATTAAAGCTGCTGATGTTAGAGTCAGATTAAAGCTGCTGATGTTAGATTCAGATTAAAGCTGCTGATGTTAGATTCAGATTAAAGCTGCTGTTAGCAGAAATTCCTAACTAAGCCCAGATGAAGATGTAACTCAGGATAAGCTAGTGTGTCTCACCCGTTGCACTCTGGTCTGAGAAGTCTCCATCTGGGATGTGGACACAATTGTCTTGGTTTTCTTTGTCGGAACAGCTTCTTCACCTGCATCAGAGAACACACCTGGAGGTTAAACACCTGCATCATTCTGCTGCAGTAAGGACAGATTAACACCACCTAGTGAAAGTGACGGAGCTCACCTTGGACCAGCAGCTCGGCAGTGGACGTAGCCCGTCCGCTGCTGTTGGTGGCCGTCACAGAATACGTCCCAGAATCCTCTGGGAAGGCTTCGGCAATCAGCAGACTGAACAGGTCTCCGTCCTGCAGGATTCTGAAGTCAACAGAGCTCTGGATCTCAGCTCCCTCTCTATAGAACTTGACCACAGGTGTGGGGATACCTGTCACTCTGACATCCAGCCTCACCTGGCTGCCCTGCCTCACGGTGGAGCTCTGCAGCCTCTGAAGGAAGCTGGGAGGCGCCGTCTCCGCTGCAGGGAGACAAAAAGTTGCTAAAAAACATCCAAATATGCGACTCATCACATCCAAACATGTGGTCTGATGAGTCCAGATCTACCCTGGTCCAGAGTGATGGAGCATCAGGGTAAGAAGAGAGGAGGATGAAGGGAAGCAGCATCATGCTTAGTGCTGCTGTACAAGCCTCCACTTGGGTAAAAATTAATGCCACTCTGGATGGACACTGTGACACTGAAGAAGCTTATTCAAGACAATGTCACAGAGAATAATGACGTAATCAGGGATAAAGTAGGTCCAACGATGACTGTGGAGCTTTTTATTGGACATGCTGTGTAATTGCATCATGCACCAGTGGGCGGAGTCTAACTTTCTCTCCAATCAAACACTTAAAATATCATCAACGTTGATTTAGAACAGTGGGCGGTGCCTAATCAGGCCATTGAAGTCTCACCTGAGTCAGTCTTACCTGAGTCTGTCTTACCTGAGTCTGTCTCACCTGAGTCAGTCTCACCTGAGTCAGTTTCACCTGATTCAGTCTCACCTGAGTCAGTCTCACCTCAGTCTGTTCACTGAGTCAGTCTCACCTGAGTCAGTCTCACCTGAGTCAGTCTCACCTGAGTCCGTCTCACCTGAGTCAGTCTCACCTGAGTCTGTCTCACCTGAGTCAGTCTCACCTGAGTCAGTCTCACCTGAGTCTGTTTCACCTGAGTCAGTTTCATCTGAGTCCGTTTCACCTGAGTCCGTCTCACCTGAGTCAGTCTCACCTGAGTCAGTTTCACCTGAGTCTGTCTCACCTGAGTCTGTCTCACCTGAGTCTGTCTCACCTGAGTGAGTTTCACCTGAGTCCGTCTCACCTGAGTCCGTCTCACCTGAGTCCGTTTCACCTGAGTCTGTCTCACCTGAGTCTGTCTCACCTGAGTCATTCTCACCTGAGTCTGTCTCACCTGAGTCAGTTTCACCTGAGTCCGTTTCACCTGAGTCTGTCTCACCTGAGTCTGTTTCACCTGAGTCATTCTCACCTGAGTCATTCTCACCTGAGTCAGTCTTACATGAGTCAGTCTCACCTGAGTCATTCTCACCTGAGTCTGTCTCACCTGAGTCAGTTTCACCTGAGTCAGTCTCACCTGAGTCTGTCTCACCTGAGTCAGCTTCACCTGAGTCAGTCTCACCTGAGTCCGTTTCACCTGAGTCTGTCTCACCTGAGTCTGTCTCACCTGAGTCTGTTTCACCTGAGTCATTCTCACCTGAGTCAGTCTCACCTGAGTCAGTTTCACCTGAGTCTGTCTCACCTGAGTCTGTCTCACCTGAGTCAGTTTCACCTGAGTCTGTCTCACCTGAGTCACTTTCACCTGAGTCAGTTTCACCTGAGTCTGTCTCACCTGAGTCAGTTTCACCTGAGTCAGTTTCACCTGAGTCTGTCTCACCTGAGTCTGTCTCACCTGAGTCTGTCTCACCTGAGTCAGTCTCACCTGAGTCTGTCTCACCTGAGTCTGTCTCACCTGAGTCAGAGTCTCACCTGAGTCAGTCTTACATGAGTTAGTCTTACATGAGTCTGTCTCACCTGAGTCAGTCTCACCTGAGTCAGTCTCACCTGAGTCAGTTTCACCTGAGTCTGTCTCACCTGAGTCAGTTTCACCTGAGTCTGTCTCACCTGAGTCAGTCTCACCTGAGTCAGTCTTACCTGAGTCAGTTTCATCCGAGTCAGACTCTCACCTGAGTCAGACTCACCTGAGTCTGTCTTACCTGAGTCAGTCTCACCTGAGTCAGTCTCACCTGAGTCAGTTTCACCCGAGTCAGACTCTCACCTGAGTCAGTTTCACTTGAGTCAGTCTCACCTGAGTCTGTCTCACCTGAGTCAGTTTCACCTGAGTCTGTCTCACCTGAGTCTGTCTCACCTGAGTCAGTTTCACCTGAGTCTGTCTCACCTGAGTCTGTCTCACCTGAGTCAGTATCATCTGAGTCAGTCTCACCTGAGTCAGTCTTACCTGAGTCAGTTTCACCCGAGTCAGACTCTCACCTGAGTCAGTCTTACCTGAGTCAGTCTCACCTGAGTCTGTTTCACCTGAGTCAGTCTCACCTGAGTCAGTCTCACCTGAGTCAGTCTTACATGAGTCAGTTTCACCTGAGTCAGACTCACCTGAGTCTGTCTTACCTGAGTCAGTCTCACTTGAGTCAGGTTCACTTGAGTCTGTCTCACCTGAGTCTGTTTCACCTGAGTCATTCTCACCTGAGTCATTCTCACCTGAGTCAGTCTTACATGAGTCAGTCTCACCTGAGTCATTCTCACCTGAGTCTGTCTCACCTGAGTCAGTTTCACCTGAGTCAGTCTCACCTGAGTCTGTCTCACCTGAGTCAGCTTCACCTGAGTCAGTCTCACCTGAGTCCGTTTCACCTGAGTCTGTCTCACCTGAGTCTGTTTCACCTGAGTCATTCTCACCTGAGTCAGTCTCACCTGAGTCAGTTTCACCTGAGTCTGTCTCACCTGAGTCTGTCTCACCTGAGTCAGTTTCACCTGAGTCTGTCTCACCTGAGTCACTTTCACCTGAGTCAGTTTCACCTGAGTCTGTCTCACCTGAGTCAGTTTCACCTGAGTCAGTCTCACCTGAGTCTGTCTCACCTGAGTCTGTCTCACCTGAGTCAGTCTCACCTGAGTCTGTCTCACCTGAGTCTGTCTCACCTGAGTCAGAGTCTCACCTGAGTCAGTCTTACATGAGTTAGTCTTACATGAGTCAGTCTCACCTGAGTCAGTCTCACCTGAGTCAGTCTCACCTGAGTCAGTTTCACCTGAGTCTGTCTCACCTGAGTCAGTTTCACCTGAGTCTGTCTCACCTGAGTCAGTCTCACCTGAGTCAGTCTTACCTGAGTCAGTTTCATCCGAGTCAGACTCTCACCTGAGTCAGACTCACCTGAGTCTGTCTTACCTGAGTCAGTCTCACCTGAGTCAGTCTCACCTGAGTCAGTTTCACCCGAGTCAGACTCTCACCTGAGTCAGTTTCACTTGAGTCAGTCTCACCTGAGTCTGTCTCACCTGAGTCAGTTTCACCTGAGTCTGTCTCACCTGAGTCTGTCTCACCTGAGTCAGTTTCACCTGAGTCTGTCTCACCTGAGTCAGTTTCACCTGAGTCAGTCTCACCTGAGTCAGTATCATCTGAGTCAGTCTCACCTGAGTCAGTCTTACCTGAGTCAGTTTCACCCGAGTCAGACTCTCACCTGAGTCAGTCTTACCTGAGTCAGTTTCACCTGAGTCAGTCTCACCTGAGTCTGTTTCACCTGAGTCAGTCTCACCTGAGTCAGTCTCACCTGAGTCAGTCTTACATGAGTCAGTTTCACCTGAGTCAGACTCACCTGAGTCTGTCTTACCTGAGTCAGTCTCACTTGAGTCAGGTTCACTTGAGTCTGTCTCACCTGAGTCTGTTTCACCTGAGTCAGTCTCACCTGAGTCAGTCTCACCTGAGTCAGTCTCACCTGAGTCAGCACTATATGTGGACCAGAACTGGACAAGTAAAATTGTCAGTAATAAATGTTTAGCTTTGGATCATGTTATGGAGTGTGTTACTGTAGAAATTGAAGTTGAAAAGTCAAAAAATGTACTAATAAGTTGTGTATATCGGAAACCAGGATCATGTATTGAAACATTTCAAGAAAAAATGATCGATTTATATGAAGACACAAATAATAGGAAAATGTTATTTGTCTGTGGAGATTTCAACATTGACCTGCTGAGTTTTCAAGAACAGAATGCTGTTACAGAGTTTATCCATTCCATGTATAGTTTATGCTTGTATCCATCAATAACAAGACCAACTCGAATAACACAAACAAGTGCAACTTTGATTGACAATATATTTACTAATGTTATCGAAAATGAAATATCAAGTGGACTTCTAATCACTGACATATCTGATCATCTTCCAGTCTTCACAGTAATTAAGAGGGTAAATAAATCTCCCAAAGAAAATAAAAGCATTGAAGTGACCAGGCTTAGGACACAAGAGACAATTGATGCATTCAAAAGAGAATTGATTAAACAAAATTGGAATGACGTTTATATAGATAACGTAAATATTGCTTACGGAAAATTTCTCCACTTACTTACCACTCTCTATGATAAACACTGTCCTCTAGCCTATAAGAAGAAGAAAAATAAACTTGAGGAAAAGCCCTGGCTAACGAAGGCTATTTTAAAAGCATGTAAGAGAAAGAATAAATTATATAAAGTTTTTTTGAAAAAAAGGACAGCAGAGGCAGAGAGTGCCTATAAAACCTATAAGAATAGATTAATATGTATCATGAGAGCAAGTAAAATTAATTACTTTAGTGCTGCTCTTGAGAAAAATAGAAGTAATATTAAAAATACTTGGACTATTTTAAATAAATTAATCAAAGAAGATAATCAGAAAACCAAAACCTCAATCCAAATCCAAACTAATAATCAAATGGCTAAGCAGACTAAGGAAATAGCTAATATATGTAATGATTATTTTACTAATATAGGACCCAATTTGGCAAAAAACATAGTAGATCCTTCCCAAGCTGACGACTTTTTAAGGAAAATACCTCAATCTGACAAGACCATATTCCTCCAAGCTACTGATGAAAATGAAGTACTTGAAATTGTAAAAAAATGTAAGTCAAAAAAGTCTGCTGACTGGAATGGAATGGATATGTCAGTGTTAAAAGAAATAATTGAATGTATTCTTAAACCAATCACTTATATTTTTAACCTGTCCTTAAGGTCAGGAATATTTCCAGAAGGAATGAAGGTCGCAAAAGTGATCCCTGTCTAGGCTGGAGATAAGCAGGAATTTTCGAATTATAGACCTATCTCTATATTATCACAGTTCTCTAAGATACTGGAGAAGTTATTTCATAAAAGGCTATATGATTTTGTAGAAAGGTACAACATACTAAGTGATCAACAATATGGATTCAGGCCCAAAAGGACGACAACATTAGCACTAGTGGATCTCATAGAAAAATTTCAAAATCTATAGAAGATAAACAATATGCACTTGGGGTATACCTGGATCTAACTAAAGCTTTTGATACTGTCAACCATAAATTATTGTTAAAAAAATTGTTCAAATATGGAATTAGAGGTATTGCACTCTCTTGGATAGGTCGCTTTTTGGACAATAGATCCCAATATGTCCATCTTAACGGCTCTGACTCCCAATTGCAGCCAGTGACTTGCGGGGTCCCGCAGGGGTCAGTGCTGAGTCCTCTGTTGTTTATCCTGTATGTTAATGACATCTGTTTAGTCTCAAAAAAACTTCATTTAATTCTATTTGCCGATGACACTAGTATATTTTGTTGCGGTCAGAATTTAGAAACATTGTTAGATACTGTTGAAAAAGAACTAATAGTATTAAAGAAATGGCTTGATTTCAATAAATTAACTTTAAACCTTCATAAAACCAAATTTCAAATTTTTGGAAATCGTGCCATTAACGACGATAGAAACTTAAAAATTGATGATAATGACATAGAACAAGTGAATGAAGTGAAATTTCTTGGAATAATTATACAAAATAAACTCAGTTGGAAACCTCATATAAACCATATCAAAGCTAAAATATGTAAATCTCTAGCAATAATTTCCAAAGTTAAATTGTTCTTGAACGAGAAAAATCTATATCTTCTGTACTGCGCTCTGGTTCTTCCTTATATGACCTATGGTTTAGAGGTATGGGGAAATACGTACCAGACAAACCTAAATCCTATTTGCATAATTCAAAAAAGAGCTATTAGAATTATTAACAAAGTAACATATAGAGAACATACAAATCGGCTTTTTATTCATCTAAAAGCTCTCAAATTTAAGGACCTGATTGACTTCAAAATTGCACAATTTATGTACCATATAAAGACTAATAAGATGCCTATTCACATCCAGGAACTGTTTAAAAAAAGAGAGTACGTTTACAATCTTCGAGGGAGTGAAGTGTTTAATAAACCGTATATAAGAACTAATGCAAAGAAACACTGTATTTCTGTGGCGGGGGTTAATTTATGGAATAAGTTAGAACAAGAATTAAAAGATTGTACAACAATTATCCAGTTTAAAAAAATGTTTAAAGAAAATGTTATAAAATCTTATATCGAGACAGAAGGCTGTATGTAAGCATAAAAAGACGGATGAATATTTTGAGTCAACCCTGTGGAGTGGGATAGGGGTGCTGTCTGAAATGCTATGATGTATATATTATATAAACTTGTTAGTAAGCTGAAAGCGAGACTTCGGTGATGGTAGTTGTTTATATTGTTTAAGTTAAAAATGTACTAAAGGGAGGGCATAATAAGCTGAGGCTTCAGCCTATTCCTTTTGGACTAATTAGACATTCAAATGGTAATTTGTTTCTGCTTTTCGTTAAATTCTCCGGTGGAGTTTTATTATGATTTATATTGATTGTGAAAGTGTAAACAAAATGTCTAAACATGTTCAATAAACTGAAACTGAACTGAACTGAGAACTGAACATGAGTCAGTCTCACCTGAGTCAGTTTCACCTGAGTCAGTCTCACCTGAGTCAGTTTCACCTGAGTCAGTCTCACCTGAGTCAGTCTCACCTGAGTCAGTCTCACCTGAGTCAGTCTTACATGAGTCAGTCTCACCTGAGTCTGTCTCACCTGAGTCAGTTTCACCTGAGTCAGTCTCACCTGAGTCAGTCTTACATGAGTCAGTTTCACCTGAGTCAGTCTCACCTGAGTCTGTTTCACCTGAGTCAGACTCACCTGAGGCTGTCTCACCTGAGTCTGTCTCACCTGAGTCAGTCTTACATGAGTCAGTCTCACCTGAGTCAGTCTTACATGAGTCAGTCTCACCTGAGTCAGTCTCACCTGAGTCTGTTTCACCTGAGTCAATCTCACCTGAGTCAGTCTTAAATGAGTCAGTCTTACATGAGTCAGTTTCACCTGAGACAGACTCACCTGAGTCTGTCTTACCTGAGTCAGTCTCACCTGAGTCAGTTTCAGCCAAGTCAGACTCTCACTTGAGTCAGTTTCACTTGAGTCTGTCTCACCTGAGTCAGTTTCACCTGAGTCAGTCTCACCTGAGTCTGTCTCACCTGAGTCAGTTTCACCTGAGTCAGTCTCACCTGAGTCAGTCTCACCTGAGTCAGTCTCACCTGAGTCAGTCTTACATGAGTCAGTTTCACCTGAGTCAGACTCACCTGAGTCTGTCTTACCTGAGTCTGTCTCACTTGAGTCAGTTTCACTTGAGTCAGTTTCACTTGAGTCTGTCTCACCTGAGTCAGTCTCACCTGAGTCAGTCTTACATGAGTCAGTTTCACCTGAGTCAATCTCACCTGAGTCAGTCTTACATGAGTCAGTCTTACATGAGTCAGTCTCACCTGAGTCAGTCTCACCTGAGTCAGTCTTACATGAGTCAGTTTCACCTGAGTCAGTCTCACCTGAGTCTGTCTCACCTGGTTCAGTTTCACCTGAGTCAGTTTCACCTGAGTCAGTCTCACCTGAGTCAGTCTCACCTGGTTCAGCTTCACCTGAGTCAGTTTCACCTGAGTCAGTCTCACCTGAGTCATTCTCACCTGAGTCAGTTTCACCTGAGTCAGTCTCACATGAGTCAGTCTCACATGAGTCAGTCTTACATGAGTCAGTCTTACATGAGTCAGATTCACCTGAGTCAGACTCACCTGAGTCTGTCTTACCTGAGTCAGTCTCACCTGAGTCAGTTTCACCCAAGTCAGACTCTCACTTGAGTCAGTTTCACTTGAGTCTGTCTCACCTGAGTCAGTTTCACCTGAGTCAGACTCACCTGAGTCAGTCTCACCTGAGTCAGTCTCATCTGAGTCAGTCTTACGTGAGTCAGTTTCACCTGAGTCAGACTCACCTGAGTCAGTCTCACCTGAGTCAGTCTTACATGAGTCAGTTTCACCTGAGTCTGTCTTACCTGGGTCTGTCTTACCTGAGTCTGTCTCAGCTGAGTCAGTTTCACCTGAGTCAGTCTCACCTGAGTCAGTCTTACATGAGTCAGTCTCACCTGAGTCTGTCTCACCTGAGTCAGTTTCACCTGACTCAGTCTCACCTGAGTCAGTCTTACATGAGTCAGTTTCACCTGAGTCAGACTCACCTGAGTCTGTCTTACCTGAGTCAGTCTCACCTGAGTCAGTCTTACATGAGTCAGTCTTACATGAGTCAGTTTCATCCAAGTCAGACTCTCACTTGAGTCAGTCTCACTTGAGTCTGTCTCACCTGAGTCAGTTTCACCTGAGTCAGTCTCACCTGAGTCAGTCTTACGTGAGTCAGTTTCACCTGAGTCAGACTCACCTGAGTCAGTCTCACCTGAGTCAGTCTTACATGAGTCAGTCTCACCTGAGTCTGTCTCACCTGAGTCAGTTTCACCTGAGTCAGTCTCACCTGAGTCAGTCTCACCTGAGTCAGACTCACCTGAGTCAGACTCACCTGAGTCTGTCTCACTTGAGTCAGTTTCACTTGAGTCAGTTTCACTTGAGTCTGTCTCACCTGAGTCAGTCTCACCTGAGTCAGTCTTACATGAGTCAGTTTCACCTGAGTCAGTCTCACCTGAGTCAGTCTTACATGAGTCAGTCTCACCTGAGTCAGTCTCACCTGAGTCAGCTTCACCTGAGTCAGTTTCACCTGAGTCATCTCACCTGAGTCAGTCTCACCTGAGTCATTCTCACCTGAGTCTGTCTCACCTGAGTCAGTTTCACCTGAGTCAGTCTTACATGAGTCAGTCTCACATGAGTCTGTCTCACCTGAGTCAGTCTCACCTGAGTCTGTCTCACCTGAGTCAGTCTTACATGAGTCAGTCTCACCTGAGTCAGTCTCACTTGAGTCATTCTCACCTGAGTCTGTCTCACCTGAGTAATTCTCACCTGAGTCTGTTTCACCTGAGTCAGTCTCACCTGATCGTCTCACCTTGATCCAGTCTTGACATGAGTCAGGGTTTCACATGAGGTCAGACTCACCTGAGTCTGTCTTACCTGAGTCAGTCTCACTTGAGTCAGGTTCACTTGAGTCCTGTGGGTCCTCACCTGAGTCTGTTTCACCTGAGTCAGTCTCACCTGAGTCAGTCTCACCTGAGTCAGTCTCACCTGAGTCAGCACTATATGTGGACCAGAACTGGACAAGGTAAAATTGTCAGTAATAAATGTTTAGCTTTGTATCATGTTATGGAGTGTGTTACTGTAGAAATTGAAGTTGAAAAGTCAAAAAAATGTACTAATAAGTTGTTGTATACTCGAAACCAGGATCATGTATTGAAACATTTCAAGAAAAAATGATCGATTTATATGAAGACACAAATAATAGGAAAATGTTATTTGTCTGTGGAGATTTCAACATTGACCCTGCTGAGTTTTCAAGAAACAGAATGCTGTTACAGAGTTTATCCATTCCATGTATAGTTTATGCTTGTATCCATCAATAACAAGACCAACTCGAATAACACAAACAAGTGCAACTTTGATTGACAATATATTTACTAATGTTATCGAAAATGAAATATCAAGTGGACTTCTAATCACTGACATATCTGATCATCTTCCAGTCTTCACAGTAATTAAGAGGGTAAATAAATCTCCCAAAGAAAATAAAAGCATTGAAGTGACCAGGCTTAGGACACAAGAGACAATTGATGCATTCAAAAGAGAATTGATTAAACAAAATTGGAATGACGTTTATATAGATAACGTAAATATTGCTTACGGAAAATTTCTCCACTTACTTACCACTCTCTATGATAAACACTGTCCTCTAGCCTATAAGAAGAAGAAAAATAAACTTGAGGAAAAGCCCTGGCTAACGAAGGCTATTTTAAAAGCATGTAAGAGAAAGAATAAATTATATAAAGTTTTTTTGAAAAAAAGGACAGCAGAGGCAGAGAGTGCCTATAAAACCTATAAGAATAGATTAATATGTATCATGAGAGCAAGTAAAATTAATTACTTTAGTGCTGCTCTTGAGAAAAATAGAAGTAATATTAAAAATACTTGGACTATTTTAAATAAATTAATCAAAGAAGATAATCAGAAAACCAAAACCTCAATCCAAATCCAAACTAATAATCAAATGGCTAAGCAGACTAAGGAAATAGCTAATATATGTAATGATTATTTTACTAATATAGGACCCAATTTGGCAAAAAACATAGTAGATCCTTCCCAAGCTGACGACTTTTTAAGGAAAATACCTCAATCTGACAAGACCATATTCCTCCAAGCTACTGATGAAAATGAAGTACTTGAAATTGTAAAAAAATGTAAGTCAAAAAGTCTGCTGACTGGAATGGAATGGATATGTCAGTGTTAAA
Organism: Melanotaenia boesemani; assembly: GCF_017639745.1. NCBI lineage: Eukaryota > Metazoa > Chordata > Actinopteri > Atheriniformes > Melanotaeniidae > Melanotaenia > Melanotaenia boesemani. The sequence goes on along the minus strand of NC_055693.1, from coordinate 1,064,812 downwards.
AGAAATAATTGAATGTATTCTTAAACCAATCACTTATATTTTTAACCTGTCCTTAAGGTCAGGAATATTTCCAGAAGGAATGAAGGTCGCAAAAGTGATCCCTGTCTAGGCTGGAGATAAGCAGGAATTTTCGAATTATAGACCTATCTCTATATTATCACAGTTCTCTAAGATACTGGAGAAGTTATTTCATAAAAGGCTATATGATTTTGTAGAAAGGTACAACATACTAAGTGATCAACAATATGGATTCAGGCCCAAAAGGACGACAACATTAGCACTAGTGGATCTCATAGAAAAAATTTCAAAATCTATAGAAGATAAACAATATGCACTTGGGGTATACCTGGATCTAACTAAAGCTTTTGATACTGTCAACCATAAATTATTGTTAAAAAAATTGTTCAAATATGGAATTAGAGGTATTGCACTCTCTTGGATAGGTCGCTTTTTGGACAATAGATCCCAATATGTCCATCTTAACGGCTCTGACTCCCAATTGCAGCCAGTGACTTGCGGGGTCCCGCAGGGGTCAGTGCTGAGTCCTCTGTTGTTTATCCTGTATGTTAATGACATCTGTTTAGTCTCAAAAAACTTCATTTAATTCTATTTGCCGATGACACTAGTATATTTTGTTGCGGTCAGAATTTAGAAACATTGTTAGATACTGTTGAAAAAGAACTAATAGTATTAAAGAAATGGCTTGATTTCAATAAATTAACTTTAAACCTTCATAAACCAAATTTCAAATTTTTGGAAATCGTGCCATTAACGACGATAGAAACTTAAAAATTGATGATAATGACATAGAACAAGTGAATGAAGTGAAATTTCTTGGAATAATTATACAAAATAAACTCAGTTGGAAACCTCATATAAACCATATCAAAGCTAAAATATGTAAATCTCTAGCAATAATTTCCAAAGTTAAATTGTTCTTGAACGAGAAAAATCTATATCTTCTGTACTGCGCTCTGGTTCTTCCTTATATGACCTATGGTTTAGAGGTATGGGGAAATACGTACCAGACAAACCTAAATCCTATTTGCATAATTCAAAAAAGAGCTATTAGAATTATTAACAAAGTAACATATAGAGAACATACAAATCGGCTTTTTATTCATCTAAAAGCTCTCAAATTTAAGGACCTGATTGACTTCAAAATTGCACAATTTATGTACCATATAAAGACTAATAAGATGCCTATTCACATCCAGGAACTGTTTAAAAAAAGAGAGTACGTTTACAATCTTCGAGGGAGTGAAGTGTTTAATAAACCGTATATAAGAACTAATGCAAAGAAACACTGTATTTCTGTGGCGGGGGTTAATTTATGGAATAAGTTAGAACAAGAATTAAAAGATTGTACAACAATTATCCAGTTTAAAAAAATGTTTAAAGAAAATGTTATAAAATCTTATATCGAGACAGAAGGCTGTATGTAAGCATAAAAAGACGGATGAATATTTTGAGTCAACCCTGTGGAGTGGGATAGGGGTGCTGTCTGAAATGCTATGATGTATATATTATATAAACTTGTTAGTAAGCTGAAAGCGAGACTTCGGTGATGGTAGTTGTTTATATTGTTTAAGTTAAAAATGTACTAAAGGGAGGGCATAATAAGCTGAGGCTTCAGCCTATTCCTTTTGGACTAATTAGACATTCAAATGGTAATTTGTTTCTGCTTTTCGTTAAATTCTCCGGTGGAGTTTTATTATGATTTATATTGATTGTGAAAGTGTAAACAAAATGTCTAAACATGTTCAATAAACTGAAACTGAACTGAACTGAGAACTGAACATGAGTCAGTCTCACCTGAGTCAGTTTCACCTGAGTCAGTCTCACCTGAGTCAGTTTCACCTGAGTCAGTCTCACCTGAGTCAGTCTTACATGAGTCAGTTTCACCTGAGTCAGTCTCACCTGAGTCAGTCTCACCTGAGTCAGTCTTACATGAGTCAGTCTCACCTGAGTCTGTCTCACCTGAGTCAGTTTCACCTGAGTCAGTCTCACCTGAGTCAGTCTTACATGAGTCAGTTTCACCTGAGTCAGTCTCACCTGAGTCTGTTTCACCTGAGTCAGACTCACCTGAGGCTGTCTCACCTGAGTCTGTCTCACCTGAGTCAGTCTTACATGAGTCAGTCTCACCTGAGTCAGTCTTACATGAGTCAGTCTCACCTGAGTCAGTCTCACCTGAGTCTGTTTCACCTGAGTCAATCTCACCTGAGTCAGTCTTACATGAGTCAGTCTTACATGAGTCAGTTTCACCTGAGACAGACTCACCTGAGTCTGTCTTACCTGAGTCAGTCTCACCTGAGTCAGTTTCAGCCAAGTCAGACTCTCACTTGAGTCAGTTTCACTTGAGTCTGTCTCACCTGAGTCAGTTTCACCTGAGTCAGTCTCACCTGAGTCTGTCTCACCTGAGTCAGTTTCACCTGAGTCAGTCTCACCTGAGTCAGTCTCACCTGAGTCAGTCTCACCTGAGTCAGTCTTACATGAGTCAGTTTCACCTGAGTCAGACTCACCTGAGTCTGTCTTACCTGAGTCTGTCTCACTTGAGTCAGTTTCACTTGAGTCAGTTTCACTTGAGTCTGTCTCACCTGAGTCAGTCTCACCTGAGTCAGTCTTACATGAGTCAGTTTCACCTGAGTCAATCTCACCTGAGTCAGTCTTACATGAGTCAGTCTTACATGAGTCAGTCTCACCTGAGTCAGTCTCACCTGAGTCAGTCTTACATGAGTCAGTTTCACCTGAGTCAGTCTCACCTGAGTCTGTCTCACCTGGTTCAGTTTCACCTGAGTCAGTTTCACCTGAGTCAGTCTCACCTGAGTCAGTCTCACCTGGTTCAGCTTCACCTGAGTCAGTTTCACCTGAGTCAGTCTCACCTGAGTCATTCTCACCTGAGTCAGTTTCACCTGAGTCAGTCTCACATGAGTCAGTCTCACATGAGTCAGTCTTACATGAGTCAGTCTTACATGAGTCAGATTCACCTGAGTCAGACTCACCTGAGTCTGTCTTACCTGAGTCAGTCTCACCTGAGTCAGTTTCACCCAAGTCAGACTCTCACTTGAGTCAGTTTCACTTGAGTCTGTCTCACCTGAGTCAGTTTCACCTGAGTCAGACTCACCTGAGTCAGTCTCACCTGAGTCAGTCTCATCTGAGTCAGTCTTACGTGAGTCAGTTTCACCTGAGTCAGACTCACCTGAGTCAGTCTCACCTGAGTCAGTCTTACATGAGTCAGTTTCACCTGAGTCTGTCTTACCTGGGTCTGTCTTACCTGAGTCTGTCTCAGCTGAGTCAGTTTCACCTGAGTCAGTCTCACCTGAGTCAGTCTTACATGAGTCAGTCTCACCTGAGTCTGTCTCACCTGAGTCAGTTTCACCTGACTCAGTCTCACCTGAGTCAGTCTTACATGAGTCAGTTTCACCTGAGTCAGACTCACCTGAGTCTGTCTTACCTGAGTCAGTCTCACCTGAGTCAGTCTTACATGAGTCAGTCTTACATGAGTCAGTTTCATCCAAGTCAGACTCTCACTTGAGTCAGTCTCACTTGAGTCTGTCTCACCTGAGTCAGTTTCACCTGAGTCAGTCTCACCTGAGTCAGTCTTACGTGAGTCAGTTTCACCTGAGTCAGACTCACCTGAGTCAGTCTCACCTGAGTCAGTCTTACATGAGTCAGTCTCACCTGAGTCTGTCTCACCTGAGTCAGTTTCACCTGAGTCAGTCTCACCTGAGTCAGTCTCACCTGAGTCAGACTCACCTGAGTCAGACTCACCTGAGTCTGTCTCACTTGAGTCAGTTTCACTTGAGTCAGTTTCACTTGAGTCTGTCTCACCTGAGTCAGTCTCACCTGAGTCAGTCTTACATGAGTCAGTTTCACCTGAGTCAGTCTCACCTGAGTCAGTCTTACATGAGTCAGTCTCACCTGAGTCAGTCTCACCTGAGTCAGCTTCACCTGAGTCAGTTTCACCTGAGTCATCTCACCTGAGTCAGTCTCACCTGAGTCATTCTCACCTGAGTCTGTCTCACCTGAGTCAGTTTCACCTGAGTCAGTCTTACATGAGTCAGTCTCACATGAGTCTGTCTCACCTGAGTCAGTCTCACCTGAGTCTGTCTCACCTGAGTCAGTCTTACATGAGTCAGTCTCACCTGAGTCAGTCTCACTTGAGTCATTCTCACCTGAGTCTGTCTCACCTGAGTAATTCTCACCTGAGTCTGTTTCACCTGAGTCAGTTTCACCTGAGTCTGTCTCACTTGAGTCTGTCACACCTGAGTCAGTTTCACCTGAGTCTGTCTCACCTGAGTCAGTCTCACCTGAGTCAGTCTGACATGAGTCAGTCTCACCTGAGTCTGTCTCACCTGAGTCAGTTTCACCTGAGTCTGTCTCACCTGAGTCAGTCTCACCTGAGTTAGTCTTACATGAGTCAGTCTCACCTGAGTCTGTCTCACCTGAGTCAGTTTCACCTGAGTCAGTCTCACCTGAGTCAGTCTTACATGAGTCAGTTTCACCTGAGTCAGTCTCACCTGAGTCTGTTTCACCTGAGTCAGACTCACCTGAGTCTGTCTTACCTGAGTCAGTCTCACCTGAGTCTGTCTCACCTGAGTCAGTCTTACATGAGTCAGTCTTACATGAGTCAGTTTCACCTGAGTCAGACTCACCTGAGTCAGTCTCACCTGAGTCAGTCTCACCTGAGTCAGTCTCACCTGAGTCAGTTTCACCCAAGTCAGACTCTCACTTGAGTCAGTTTCACTTGAGTCTGTCTCACCTGAGTCAGTTTCACCTGAGTCAGTCTCACCTGAGTCAGTCTTACATGAGTCAGTCTCACCTGAGTCAGTCTTACGTGAGTCAGTTTCACCTGAGTCAGTCTCACCTGAGTCAGTCTTACATGAGTCAGTCTCACCTGAGTCAGTTTCACCTGAGTCAGTCTCACCTGAGTCAGTCTCACCTGAGTCAGTCTCACCTGAGTCAGACTCACCTGAGTCAGACTCACCTGAGTCTGTCTCACTTGAGTCAGTTTCACTTGAGTCAGTTTCACTTGAGTCTGTCTCACCTGAGTCAGTCTCACCTGAGTCAGTCTTACCTGAGTCAGTTTCACCTGAGTCAGTCTCACCTGAGTCAGTCTTACATGAGTCTGTCTCACCTGAGTCTGTCTCACCTGAGTCAGTTTCACCTGAGTCAGTCTCACCTGAGTCAGTCTTACATGAGTCAGTTTCACCTGAGTCAGTCTCACCTGAGTCTGTCTCACCTGAGTCAGCTTCACCTGAGTCAGTTTCACCTGAGTCAGTCTCACCTGAGTCAGTCTCACCTGAGTCATTCTCACCTGAGTCTGTCTCACCTGAGTCAGTTTCACCTGAGTCAGTCTTACATGAGTCAGTCTCACATGAGTCTGTCTCACCTGAGTCAGTCTCACCTGAGTCTGTCTCACCTGAGTCAGTCTTACATGAGTCAGTCTCACCTGAGTCAGTCTCACCTGAGTCATTCTCACCTGAGTCTGTCTCACCTGAGTAATTCTCACCTGAGTCTGTTTCACCTGAGTCAGTTTCACCTGAGTCTGTCTCACTTGAGTCTGTCACACCTGAGTCAGTTTCACCTGAGTCTGTCTCACCTGAGTCAGTCTCACCTGAGTCAGTCTGACATGAGTCAGTCTCACCTGAGTCTGTCTCACCTGAGTCAGTTTCACCTGAGTCTGTCTCACCTGAGTCAGTCTCACCTGAGTTAGTCTTACATGAGTCAGTCTCACCTGAGTCTGTCTCACCTGAGTCAGTTTCACCTGAGTCAGTCTCACCTGAGTCAGTCTTACATGAGTCAGTTTCACCTGAGTCAGTCTCACCTGAGTCTGTTTCACCTGAGTCAGACTCACCTGAGTCTGTCTTACCTGAGTCAGTCTCACCTGAGTCTGTCTCACCTGAGTCAGTCTTCCATGAGTCAGTCTTACATGAGTCAGTTTCACCTGAGTCAGACTCACCTGAGTCAGTCTCACCTGAGTCAGTCTCACCTGAGTCAGTCTCACCTGAGTCAGTTTCACCCATGTCAGACTCTCACCTGAGTCAGTCTCACCTGAGTCAGTCTTACATGAGTCAGTTTCACCTGAGTCAGACTCACCTGAGTCAGTCTCACCTGAGTCAGTCTTACATGAGTCAGTTTCACCTGAGTCTGTCTTACCTGAGTCTGTGTCACCTGACTCAGTTTCACCTGAGTCAGTTTCACCTGAGTCTGTTTCACCTGAGTCAGTCTCACCTGAGTCAGACTCACCTGAGTCAGTCTCACCTGAGTCAGTCTCACCTGTGACGAGGAGCTCAGCGGTGCTCGTGGCTTGTCCAGCACCGTTGGTGGCTCTGACAGAAAAGCGTCCGCTGTGTGCGGCGGTCACAGCGGGGATCATCAGAACAGCGCGGCCGTCGCTGAACGAGATCTGAACGCCGGGCAGAGCGGCGGCAGAAAGAACCTGGCCATCACGGAACCAGCTCACCTCAGGAACTGGAGAACCTGAGGAGGACAGGGGAACGAGTCAGAGAACCCACACAGACTGAGATCCTCCTGCTGAAAAGATCTGTAGGAACAGCCTCCTTCCTTCTTACCACTGACTTGAGCCTGGAACGTCGCAGCACTACCCTCCAGTGCCACGACGCTCTGCAGCGGCTGCGTGAACGTCGGCGCCTGTGTGGACATGACGGTCGGCACCCTGAAATGACAACATGACACAGTCAACAACATGGACGTCATTACAAACAACGAGAATTTCTGGATGTTTATCTGCAGTAACCAACAACAAACACCAGGAGGAAGCTGGAAAACACAAAGACCCAAATAACTCAAAAGGAGTAAACAAACCGTTTACCGGAAGTTTCTGATGACTTGGATAAAACCAAAATGTTCCCAAACATTAAAAAGTTAAACCAAAGCCTGAAACTAGACTTCTGATCATCTTCTTCCTTTATTTATTGGTTAGTCTGAGTCAGATCAGCTGATTGGCTTCACGGCAATGTCTAAAATAAGGATGAATCACCAGAAAATGTTTTTACACTCTGGAACGTTCCCATTCCTTCTCCCAAAGCTTCCGAGACACTCCAGCATTGAGGAGATCAGGTGAGTTTCAGGTGTGATTGGTCCCGTTCTCCCTGCAGACCCGTCCTCAGGTGTCCAACAGTACAGGGACCTGGTTGTTCTGACCACAGTCCAGGTCACCGCTGTGATGGTCCATCCCAGATGCCTCCGAGTCCAGAGAAGTCGACGCCACCTCCGTCCAGGTGGGGCTTCATGTTTTCTATGTAAACATTTCCACGGCAGGAGGAGAACTTCTTCTATGTTTTCTTTTCGACTTCACGGATGAGAGTTTGTCTGAAGAGGTTCAGATGCTCAGGATTACCACACACATGAGGAAATGTACACGTATGTACAGTTAAAAGAACTTCCAGATGTGGAAAAGCTGCTCTGATCATCATGTCGAATGTTGGATTGTTCTGGAATTAAATGTTTGCTGGTTTATAGATCCACGCTGGGCTGGAATAAATATGTGAATATGCCAAATATGAAATAAATAGAAATAAAATAAAATGAGGAAATATGAATAAAAAATGTGAAGTCTTATGTTCTCCAGACATTTCAGGTTGTAAATATTTTTTCTAAAAGGGTCATTAAATGTAAACATGTGGATAACACTCTTCTACGTCTTTGTACTTAAACATTATTTTCAGGTTAATAAGCTGGAATTGTACTGGTTTGGCCCACTGGAGACCAGATTGCTCTGGAACCTGGACTTGGATGAGGTGGACTCTCCTACTCTAGAGGGAGAAATATGGAAATCCTTCAGTCTTCCTTTGGGAAACGGTCCCATGGATCCAAAAGCAGAACTTTCTGTCCATCAGAGTTGGCTGACGGGTGAAGACCTCTGGTATCTTCAGCTGTTCTCTCCAAACAAACTGTTTATCCTTCTCTGTATTCCAACACTCAGACATCCAGACCGGACTCCAGTATGTGTGACATGTGAGGACCCAGAGTGGCCCGTCGGACCCCCAGCGTGCCTCTGGGGCCTCAGACATCCTCAGATCTGGCAGCTGACCCGCTGACAGCAACACTCTGAGCTATTTTGAGATCCCTGTCCCTGGAGGGGCTCCAGGATCTGTCAGGTCTAGCAGATAACCCTCTAGCTGATCCAGCACAGGGTTCAGAGCAGATCAGAACACCTGTTAGAGCTGGAAGACCTGGTCCTGGTCCTGGTGTAAATCTTTACATGATTTAGTTTGTTCCTGTTTGAGTTTTTTGCGTTTCCGGGGGACGACCAGTTTGATGGAGACCCGTCGAGTCCAAATCAGTGATGTCAGAAACAAACACGGATCTGATTGGATATGACTCTTTGGGCCACATGGATTCAGTTTCTAGGTGGTTCCTGGTCCAGTCTGGCACTGATTGGCCTGATTCGGCCTGCCATGGACCTGTTTGGCTCTGGTTCCTGTAGAACGGCTTCGAATGTAGTTTTTTAGGTTCTGACTGGATCTGGTTGATGGCCTGTGGCTCTGTTTATGTCTGCAGGTTCCGGATGAGAGCCTTCAGAACCGGTCCTGTTCATGGGCTTTGACTTGTTCTGGTCGATCCTGGACAGCCTGGGCCCAGATTCTGGTTTTAGTGAAATAATCATAAAGGATTCTAACGGATCTCTGTTGGCCCGTACTGGACCTGCACAGGTCTGACTCAGATCCATCCGGACCAGTCTGGCCTTTAAAGGCATAGATCCACTGTGACTGGTCCCGGTGTCTCTGAGCCGCCACCAGGTCCAGGTTCTGGTTCAGATCAGCTGAATATTTTCACCAGTTTCAGGTCAGAAAAGTAAAATGTTCTTTTGATTTTCATCTTCATTTAATTCAAATCTTATTTTTAAACTTTCAGCATCCAGAACCAGCTGGAGGAGAACCGGTTTAATCCGGATTAAATAAATCCAGTTTGTGAATGAATGGAAACTGTGAGCTGGAAAAGTTGCAGAAATCTGAACCAAACTGGGTTTCACGTTAAACTTCAGGGGGGTAACGAGGGATAAGAACCCTCCTCACAGCTGTTTGGTTCTGATCCGGGTCCCTGCAGACCCGGTTCCTTCCTCCACTGAAGAAAAACTTTACAAGCTAAAGTGTAAAAGTTTGGGGTCAGAAGCTGCATCTTGTCGGGGCCTCGTGACACGAAGGGAGGATGTTTAAACCGGTCATCGGATCAGAACTAAAAATAATGGACCCAGCTGCTCTCCGTGGTGCTGCTGCTGTCAATCATCCCACAGAGTTCGGGTGGGGGTGGGGGTTAGCTAAATCTGGTCACAGACTATAAATAGCGCCCCCCCCCCTCCTGACCCCACCACACCTTGGTTTGATTGACAGCCACCATGTGGGCCACATATCTGGAGAAGTGATAGCCCCGCTGCTGCTGATTCCCTTAAAAAGCCATCAGCGGCCGGCCGACGGGACGCTCTCAGCAGCTATTCTGGGACGCTGCTCTCACCTTCAGCAGGAAGCCTCCAGTCTGAGCTGCTCTGAAAAGTCTCTAAAACATGAACGGAAACTTCGCTGCCTCCATCAGCCACAACACCACAGATAAAACTTCACACTTCACTTACTTGTCTGCACAAGGATGCCTGAGGAGCCCAGAGCAGGGCTATCTGCAGGAAAAGGAAAATCTTTATCCAGAAACGAGTCAGAAATCCAGATGAGACCAGCTGAGCCGCGTAGGAACCCTTCAGTAAAAAACAAAACTACAGGCCGGCGCCGTGTAGTTCTGTTTTTCCTCCTGACAGCAGTCCCTCCAGCCGAGGCGTCCAGGCCGGGAACGCTGACTCTGCTCAGAGCAGCCGGCCAGACGCAGGGGGTCTTTATACTGCTGTGACATCACACAGGGCGGGGCCTGTGATTGGTCAGTGAAAAAGCAGAGCAGCAAGGCATCGTGGGAGAACAGGCAGACACTTTTATACAACCTGTCAGCTGCTGCAGTCAAGTCAGATTATTCTTCAGGGCCGACTCACAGTGATCAGACAGGAGTGTGTTCAGTCAGAGGCTGCTTCAGCTTCAGTCTTGTTCACGCAGGAGGAGAATCTGAAGGTTTCCTTCCTTCATCGACACAGGTGGAGATGTACCGTGTTGGTCAGAAACAGAAAACATCACAAGGAACTCTGACACAAACACATATATGTATAACTTCTCTTAAAAAGTTGGAACAGGAGCAACAACAGCCACTGCTGCTGGGTGAGAGGCTGTGGGGGATGGGTGTCCACCCCTCCATGGTCTCCTGGATTCCTGACTACCTGTCAGGCCACAGTAGGTCCATCTGGGCAGCATCCTGTCTGACGAGGTGGTTCTCAGGGGACTGTGCTGTCTCCTTTCCTCTCCACCTTCTACACCAGTGATCCTCAGGCCAACACTGAGTCCTATCGCCTTCAGAAAGTCTCTGATGGCTCAGCTGTTGTTGGGTGTCTAGGAGGAGGATGGAGCGCTAGTGGACCGGTTTGTAGAGTGGACTGGCAGGAACCACCTCCATCTGAATGTCACCAAGACCAGAGAGATGGACATAGACATTCGGAGGAAGAGGACTCCTCTACCTCCACTGAAGATCAAGGGGCAGGAGGTGGAGGTTGCTGAGACCTAGAAGTACCTGGGAGGGACCATGGACCCCAGACTGGACTGGAGATCCAGCACAGAAGCTGTGTACCAGAAGGGGTTGAGCAGGCTCTGCTTCCTGAGACGGCTCAGATCCTTCAGTGTTGGAGATGTTTTACCAGCCTGTCGTCTCCAGGGAGCTTCTCTTTGCTGCTGTGTGCTGGGAAGCAGCTGCACCAGCAGCCTGAACAACCTTAGAAAGAAGGCTGGAACTGGTGGAGAGGAGGCTCAGAACAACCTGGTTTCCATCACGGAGAACCCGACCTTCCTCTCCACCTCACTGGTCAGCCAGCGGAGCTCCTTCTCTACCAGTCTGAGACGCTCCGATGCAGGAACCCTGTCCATCACTGGTCAATAAGTCAGACACCAGGCTCCACCTGCTGCTTCTATCCACCACTTTTATTCTACTTTTTACATTCTAGTTGGTTTAAACTATATTTAAACGTATATCCTTCCATATTCTATTCTTCTGACCGATTCTCTCCTGCTCTTTTGATGTGTAAATGTTGTACACAGATTTGTATATTTTGTTTATTATCCGTTTTATAGATATCTATGTTTGCTGCTTTATTTTGCAAGATGATGGCAGAGTCCTGGATCCCTGCACATATTTCCCAGAATGCAACATGTCCAGACCAGCGCCATTTAATAAGAGTTATGACCGTCCCTGAACTCACCGACACACGAGTGGTTCATGAAGCCCTCTCAGCGCCGTCAGTTGATTCAACGGGTTCTGGCAGAAAACATCAATTAATGTGCATCGATTACTTCGCTTCACTGAAGCAGAAGAGAAAAAACTGTTTTACATTTTCTAGAGGAGCAAGACTGTAAACACATCACTGAATACATTCACAGGTTATATTTACTGATTAAAAATAAATATTAGTTATTGCAATACCAGTAATGTGTATCTGTATTATGACTTTATCCACAACGCATAACACTGTTCGAGGTGTAACAGCCATTTTAAAGCTGTTTATCTCTACATGCTAGCGTGGGAATGCGACACCTCGTCCTCCTGCAGCGTCCAGACGAAAGCGTCCTGTTTGAGCTTACCTTCAGCTCTAGACTCTTAACAAAGTCCGTATTATTACCGTCTGTTCCCAGGATTTATATCTATCGTCCCAAACACTCCTGCTGTGGAAGATGTGCTTCAGTCTGTCTGGTGTCAGATGGAAAATGAGCTGAATGGTAGAGCTTAAAAAATTATTTTAAAGAACTTTTAAATGACTTGAAGGACAATAAAGCTTGCAGATCCTTTGAGTGACAACTTGGGGTTAATGGTGTGTTCGATTTGTACTCAGAAGTCGGATTTTCTAAGTTCCCAGTCAGAAATACAAAGCGAATCCCCCTTGAAGTCGGATATCCAACTCAGCAAGTCAGGGTAAAGTCACCAACACCAGTAAAGATGGCTGTCCGACAACTCTGCCGCGTTTCCATCAGTCTGCCCCGGATCAGCTGTGGCTGCATCAGCAGGTGGGAGGAAAGCGCTTCGGGTGCCTTGAAAAGAGCTATATAAATCTGATCCATTATTATTACAGAGTATAAAGTCACTAAAGAAGAGGTTTTTTTATCTCACTGAGATGATGTCCAGGTTTAACAAAACTAAATACCAGCCAATCACAAACAGCAAACTAACTAAAAGAAATCTGTAACAGAAGCTAAAAAAAAAAGTCAAATAAATAAAAATGAACATGCATTAGCTTAGGTAAACAAATGGCCTACCTGTATACAGGTTAATAAATAATACTGAATAATGTGACCATATGAAAGACTAGACTGGAAAGCAGCATGGCTTCATGGTTTTCTTCTAAAGGAAAAAAACTGGTAATATTCAGGCTTTCATTCTTTAACCTTCACTAAATCCAAACAATGAAATAAGCGTTTACACCTCCGCTAGAGCCTCGATATCTGACAACGTGGAGGATCAGAGCCTGACATGAACATGACTCAGCAATTCTTTCTTTGATTTACTGGCGCGCTGTCGCGCGTAGCTACCTTCTTCTCACAGTAGCATATCTACCCCCAATCAGCTACTGGTCTGGTTAATACCAGCCCGGACCGGTAACTGAACTCACCTGTGGTGGAAACTGAGAAGAAGAGTTTGATCTCATTGTAGGTGCGAGCTAATTTCGGCGCGAACGCAGCGAGAGGATGACCAATGTCCCGGATGTATGTTAGCAGTTCAGAGGCTAACAGCGAGCTTGTTTTGGCTTGTACTGCGTCCTAGTTAATACTTCTTACCTATCCATCCGTACCTATTCTTACCTTCCGCATCTTCACTCCAACTGCTGCTCTTCTTCCACACCTGACTAATGGTTTTTTCTGTTTTGTTTGTTTGTTTTTTAAGGTTTGTTCTCTGAAACCTTCCCTCCCGTTTATAAAACCGTTCCGCTTCGGTAAAGGTGCTAGCTAACAACCGTAGCTAAGATGATAGAAAAGATAAATACAACCTGAAAAAGAAAAGAAAAACAACTTTCACATGTTCATTTACACATTTTTACACCTTTAATTTAAATAAAACAAGATCAAATATTTTATATATATATCTATATATATATATATATATAGATATATATATATATATATATGGCGTGTGCTTGCCAATTTGATCAATTATTATTAGTCATTAATTTAAGCAATGACCAATTTTATATTAGATGATAATTCTCTTTAATTTAATACTAAAAGTTAACCGGTTCCATAATTTAGTGAGTAAAAAATGCTAAATAAATTATGTTTTGAGAACAGTCTCTGTTCTCACAACTTCTGCTCTTGGATATTTTTTACGTCACACAGTCACATATTTACCCCAGGAAAAAAAGTGGAAAAACAGGTAAAACAAGCAGTCAATTATGTATTTTACCAGCAGGTGTTATTTTGGGTGATGATGCTGGAGGATTTTTATCACTGCTCCACCAACACTCGCACTTCAATGATAAAAGGAAAAAGCTGTTTTTATCCAGATCATCAGTTTTATCAGTTTCTTCATCAATGTTTAGAGGATTTTAGCCTCGAACCTCCTCTTCCATGGGGGATATGTATCTCTATCTTTGGTTGATAGCCAAACACTGCTGCTGAGGTGTAGATCAGCTCATTGGTTTCAGTGATGGTCATTGTAGGAATCGTTCTCAAGGCTGCATTAACATCTTCCAGGAGACTTTCCGATGGTGCTCCACTCAGCCTCTGTAATTGGCGATGGAGTTGCCTGATGTTCATTTTTGCCATGATCTTATCTCTTAGGTCAGTCGCTGCCTCGCTCAGCGTGATTGTGCTTACTGGGGCTTTGTACCCAATCTCTGGATGGGGAGTTGTTGTTAACTCCCCCTGACCTGGGGTCCTGGCTCCCCCTTGCCGTAGCATCTGTGTTGTACCTCGTCAATCTCAAGCTGTGATAGCAGCTGCCGTCTGTGGATGTTGGAACGTTGAGCTACTAGATGTTTGGAAGTCAGTGTTGATTGTGGGTTTCGAAGATTCCATATTTCCCACATTCTCTGGTGGAGCATCCCAACAGAGCCTTGTTCTCGCCTCTTGTAGCCCACTTCTCGCCAGGGTGCTCTGGTTGCAGCACCTGATGCAGTTCTTTTTGACCGGGCGACGTCTGAATCAGCAGTAGCACGTTGGTAATTGCCCCGGCCGGGATGTGAACCCGGGTCTCTTACGTAAGCCACTGACCTACCCAGCTGCTAATATATATATATATATATATACAATCAATCCAGCTTTTTTCATAAACCCACTCATTTAGAGGATCCATATAAAATAAATGAAGGGGTTTATGAAAAACGCTGGATTGATTCCTGCCTTCGTGGACTCACATAATTTACCTGAAATGAGTGTAATAAAGCCACAAACAGGGAGAAAAGGCTGAGTTCCTCAGATCCCAGAGCTCAGCAGGTCTGATGGAGGGATGGATTCTGCCCAGAACCCAGACCTCTACATTACTGAAGCAGTGTGAAATCATCTGGTCAGTGGACAAAATAAAAGGCAGAAACATCCAAACACGAGTTTAAGAAAGTCCTTCAAGGATCCTGGAGAACTGTTCTTGAAGACGACTGAAAGGAATGATAGAAAGCTTCTCTAACAGGGTTCAGACTGGGATGAATGATAAAAACTTTTCCATTAAGGTCCTTAGAACTGGACCGACTCTGAATCTGAAGCTGTTTAACTTGAAATTTAGAAAAAAATTACCATTAAAACTGGTTTAATCCTGCAGACCTTTATGGCCCTGTTTCAGTTTCAGCTGGACTAAAATGTCCTGTTGGGTGATTTAAATGATTCAGGACATCAAATATGATTTTATTCAGCAAAGATGTTCTACTAAATTAAGCCAGGTCAGACTTTACTGGGTTACAGTTTGAGCAACACAAACATTAAAATCAAGCTACAGTATACATCAGTAGATATCATGACAATAAATTAATCTTAGAAGCAGAGATGGTGGAGAACATGAAGAACGTGTTGGTTCTCAGAGTATGATCAGGTAGATCAGCCACAGCAGGACACACAGAGTCCCGAACCAGGTGTACCAGTCCACAATGATGATGTCCAACACTTCAGCCACCAGCCACTTTTCATCGCAGCTGCTGGTACCTGCTGCCTGCTCCAAGTCCTGACCGCCGGTGGCTCGGGCCTCGTTCAGACCCCCGTCTGACTTCGCCCCCTCCGGGAGGAACAGGAAGTGCTTCCCCTATTCGCAGGGCAGCGCCTGGCCAGGATCACTGGCTGACACCTCTCCATCTTTCCACCTGGATGATGATGATGAGAGCAGATCAGACAGCACACAGCCTCAGTCTGAGCTCCTGATCACATGACCAGATGTCTCATGAAGATGAGGAATTAAATTCACAGATTATAATCTTACAGTCACACAAACAAACCCGTCACCATCTAATTTCTGAAGTTCTAAAACTATAAAAAACTGTGACGTTAAACTTCCCATGTGAGACGTTTTTAAATGTGTTTGTGGGCGTGTCCTTCACGGATTAGGCCGTCAGGATTAATCAAAGCTTCTCCAACCATCAACCAATCAGCCTGTCTGACTGTATGTTGCTGACATTTTGGAGTTTTGTGCAAAACAAGGAGACTTCATCTGAATATGCCAGCAAACACGTGAAGCAACAAATTGTGGCTCGATACTGACTCACTGATTATCAGATTGTATATTCAGGGATGTGATTCTGTTACTTCTGGTTTTCTATATTCATTTTTCTTTTCTGGCTCAACCCAACGGGGCTGAAATCATTATTAATGGTAAAGCCTTCCTTACACAAGATGAAATCTCATTTTCTCTACAGTCGGTGTTGCAGCAGGTAGTAATAATCTGATATGAGGTACACAAGCTGGTTTAGTTTGGTCCGGACCAGGAAAAATGTATTGGGCCACTAAGGCTTCGTTTCCACTATGGGGTCCAGCTCGGGATGGTCGGTACGCATTTCCACAGGCAAAAACTAAGTCTGGAGTCCCAATCTAACTTATCCAAACTTGACACAGTAGCAATGCTTACATGAACAATCTGATCAGAGATTCCAGCTGACATGTTTACATGGACAATACACAAAGTGATCAGTTAGTTGTGTGTTTACGTGATGGAAAGATTTAATACCATCAAAACAACTTTGATGTGCAATGTGGACTAACGCAGAGGAAGACATGATCAAATGTCTGCATGAACTGTTGTTTCGAGCCTTTTGACCATCGACACTCAATAATCCTGAACTTTTTTCCAAAGAAAATGTATCCTCCACAAACACGTTCTGTCCTGGTCCTATTTTTCAGGTCTTCCTAAAATTCATCATGTCACCTAACCCCCGTCTGACTCAAACATGAGCAGAAACAACATCCACCACAGAAAGCATCAGAAAAAGTGTCGTCAAGGTTATTTTATCCTGTTTATCTGATTGTGAAAATGTTGAAGCCTCCCGCCTCCTGATAGGTTAGAAAATTCATTCTGATTGAGGCCAATCACATCAGTTTATATGATGCATTTTTATTCCGATTAGATATTCGATTGGATCAAAAGTGCTCCATGTAAATGCAGCTAGCCCAATCCTCTGATTGGTGGAAAGAATTATCACTTCCTGTGTGACTCAGCAATAAGATCAAAGCAGGAACAACTCCATGTCTAAATATACGCTGGATTTATTGTTGTTTAAAGCCACATGTCAAGAAGAAAGAAGACAACCTGCTGGATGTCCACCATCCCCCTCCTTTGGTTCTGGGTCCCGTTCTTCATTATAATTCAAAGAAGGCATCATGTCGCTACGATGTCATGCTATTACACAGCTGTCTATCATTATCTATCATTATCTGGCTGATTCCCCGCCTACCAGGTAAAACCGGTCAAATACTCCACGAGAAGTGAGAGCTCAAGGCCCCGAGAACAAAATGGCATCATTTGAAAAAACTTAATTTAAAATGCTCTTCTCTTGGGGCTCTGAGAAGCATTGTGTGATTGGTCGGACATTTGAGGTGGGCGTGGTTAACATGGAAAAGTGTGAAGTAGAAAGTTGTGGTAAAACTTCCGCATTTCTGCTGATGCGAGGTTTAACTGACAGCTTTAATAAACAGCTGGTCGAGGTGGTGAGAAAGTACAAAAGTGAAGATGAATAAAGACAAGGACACCGCTGCATGCTCAACCAAGTATGAGATCACTGGGTCACATTAAAACATAGACATCCCCGCAGTAATCCCTGCCCCATTGCGACGAAACGTCTCGTGGAGCATGAATTGACCGGACTAATACAAACTTTTTTCTTCTTCTTGTGGCCTTGAGAACAAGAACAAAGTATATAACAAGCTTAAGGGTACAATTACTGTTGAAATGTAACAGAGACCAGGGTTTACTGAACCAAACCATCCCATTCTGAGCCAGACCCCTTGGTAGAAGTCAGTTCATTCCAAAATCCAAAAACTGGTTATTCATTTCATTACTAGCAGATGAGCTGGATGCTGTCTTAGATGCTGAAGAACCTATAACCTTTTGTTGGAGAGCTTCCTGACAAACCTTCACAGCAGGGCTATGCACCTCATTCTAACAAGGGCTGCAGTTCTGCAAGTTTTAAATTTCCCTGCTAAAACACACCTGACCCAAATAAAATGGATCCAACAGGAACTATGAAGTTCTGCACAATGACTCATTAATTAAGTCAGGTGTGTTGGAGCAGAAAAACATTAAAAACTGGCAGGACTGCAGCCCTTGTGGGACTGAGCTGAATAGCCCTGTTCTACAGCGTTACGTTATGGGAGTCCAGAAATAAAACAACATGGTGAAAGTAAAGGCCGGGGAACTTTATATGTCCTGCTTCCTGAGCGATCAGGTGATTACTCTGAACTCAGTGTTAGTTGTCAGGTTAATTTGAACTGTTAACCAGCAGGGTTAAGTGTTAAGTCAAGTTAATGTGGTTTGCCATCTTTTGTTACACACAGTCGTGTGCATGACATGAAGATAAGGGAGAGGAACAAGTCAGTGGTCTTGATGGCAGTGTGAATATGATCTTAATGCAAGTGTAAAAGATGTGTTGTGTTGTGTGGTTAATAAACTCATGATGTTTGTGTGTTACTGTGGAGATGGTTGTATGCTACCCACCACGTGAGCATTGGCTCTGGGTGTCCCATCACCTCCACCTCGAGGGTCACTGGAGAGCCCTCCATGACGGTGGCTTGAGACAGGGGCCTGGTGAAGTAGGGAGGGCCAGGTCTAGAGGCTTTTCCCTGGGGAAGAGACTCTGTCTGGGTCAGGTGAGGAGGAAGAAGGGGAGGCCCCTGGATCTGAGGCGTAAGCCTGATCTCCTCGCGGATGGCCATGGGCAGACAAATGTCAGGGTCTTGATGTGGAGTTAGTAGATGAGGTGGAGAAGAAGGGGGTGTGACATGCAGGTTAGCCTGCTGAGACAAAGCTTGGGTCTGAGCCTCAGTCTGAGGCTGGGTGAGGATGCTGGGACTCATGCCTGTGCCATGCACACACTGTTGGACATGGGTGGAGGTCTGAGACTCATGGAGGGAGCGGACTGTCTGGAGACTCTGCTTGTTGCTGAATTGGATGTTGTTGATGGTGTTTATCTGTAGAGGACCATGGGTGCGCCCATCAGGTGGATCAACGGTACCCTGGTTGAAGGACTTTTCTGGCTGAGAGCTGCAGTAGGCAGTCTGCTGGGTGGAAGGAGTGGTTCCTGTTAGGCTATTGCCTCTGGATGTGGCTGCCAAGGCTGCTTCCTTCCTGCTTACAGAGGAAGGTACATCTTGATTTAGGGCACTTATCAAACCTGTGATAGACTGTGAAATCTTGAGTTCGTCAGGGGGTTTTGTATTGGTTTGGGGGGTAGTAAAAAGCTGGAGTTGGTCAGTTTCCAATGGATGGGTAATGTATTTATGCAAAACAGGATCAGGGAGGTTGGATCTTGCAGCAAACCATTTGGTCTTAAGGACTGGTTCAACCTGAAGCTGGGTTCTTATCAGGGATGAGGGTTTTTCTTCAGCTGAAATGTTGCTGTGTTGTGATACAGCACAATGACTTTCAGAAAAGGACTGGAAGTAAATGTTCTGCTGGGTCACTGAACTGGTGCTGGTCCTGGACAGATCTTCTGTTTGAGGTGTAGTTTGTCTTGATCTTTGGATTGGATTCATATCCTGGTGGAGCCGACTCTCTGAGTCATGTAGAGATTCTGTTAAACTGGTGTCCCAAATGACAGTTTGACAATGATGGTCATGAGGACTACATTTGTGCAGCACAGTACCTCTTGCAGGCTCAGGACAGCAGGACTGACTCAGATCTGAAGCCTGGGGAGTAGGGACATTATCACTTATCACTTGGGTGATAGGTGAAGAGCTCCTCTTCTTAGGGACATAGTCATCTTTGAAAAACCCATCCATGCTTCTGCTCTCTGGAGGAAGGGAGAGGTCAGCACTCTGTTGGTAATTATCTGTGATGGTCTTCCTGTTCTTCAGGATGGTGCACAAGGTGCTGGTGAAGAGTCTTGGAGCGGGAACTGTCAGTGGGCTCTGGACAAGGGAAGTGGACTCTGTTCTGAACCTGTGTAATATAACAGAAGCAAAATCTTACATTTGGAAGGTGATTAATGAAATTCTCCTTAAACCAAGGAATCAGTACCAAAGTTGCCTGTACTCATACAGACCTTGAGCTGCTGTGAAGACTGATGGAAGACGTTGGACAACCGTCTCTCTGGCTAGGCTCTACCAGCTGTGGGACAGCACCAGTTCCAGCCTGTTCTGACTGAGTGAGGCACTGGTGGCAGTACTGGCTGATGTGGATACTATGGGAACTAAAACAGAAGCTCTCTTCCACATCTGACTGGAACATGTTGGACTCAGGTGTCTCTGCCAGTGGTGGCAGGGAAATATCATCAGGTGATACACAGTCGTATTCATCATTGGACAGAGAATCCTCCATCATCACTTCCTGTTGTATCTCTGCCGCTGCTGATGCATCCTGGGTAAAAATGACCTGGTGAATTCCTACTGCTTGTATTTATTATTTGTTTGGTCCAAACCACATTTGGAGGTGGTTTGAAATGTGATTTTTCACTGATGTCAAATCTGATCATTGAGGGAATCAGCTCTAAAGATCTGATCTACGGTCTGAATGAAAATGCTTTACGTAATCTCTGACATGTAGCTGAGGATCTTATTAGATAGTGAAGTATCATCAGCATAGAGTTGAAGATGGATGGTGTGCTTTTGGAAGATGTGGTCTAGAAGCAACATGTGGGTTGGAAAGAAAAGATTAAAATGTTCCTACCTGTGATAGTGCCGTGGTTAATCCACAGCAAGTTGACACCATCTCTTGCAGAGTTTCTTGGATCTCCTTCTTCTGAAACTCCTCTTGTATGTCAGAAAATGATGGACCAATGAGAGGAGGGTATTTGGCCTGAGACTTGGTTACGACAGGCTGTGAATGGCTGTGAATAATGTTCACCTGTCGGTTGGCCTCCATGGGGGAGGAGGAGATGCTGAAGGAGGCACTGTAGGAGGATGTGAACCTCTTACTGTTTGACTGTCTGAGGATGAAGAAGAAATGATCATGTGAACCATCATTAGTTTGCTAACTAACTGATGTTAATATTCACCTTAGATCTTATGACTTTTTAATGGTTGACCAGGAGAACTTCTGGCAGTCTATATGTTGGTGGTGATTCCTCAGGTTTTACCTGGCTGGTCTACTACTTGGACAACAACTGCAACTATTAGACCAATCAAAGATTTTCTATAAGACTAACATTTTGGGATTGTCCATTTAATATAAAAACACTGGAGAGGTAATAATGCTTGGTTGTGGTTCTAATGAGAGCAGCAGTTGTTCAGCAATCAGACACTTGAAAGGTTGTTGCTCAGTCTCCACATCATGTGATTTGGCCTTTATTGATGTGATTTATTTGTTGTGCTTCTGTGTCCAGTTCTTTTAAAGTTTTGATTAAAATGTTGATAACAAAAGAAAAAGACATACAAATATGGCTTTTATGAAAACAGAATAAAATTAGTAGCATACAAACACTTAAAATCTAAATCAGGTAAACTAGGAGCACAGCATTATCACAGCATTCACTGTTGCTGCTCCCCAGCTGTGCAATAACCAGCACATTATAGAGGACCCGTCACTATCCACTTTTAAAACTCGTCCTAAAATTCAGTGTTTTTCTTTGGCTTTCAACCTCAGTGGAACTTAGTTTTTTAATTTGATTTTATTTGTTTTAATAGTTCTTATTATTTTGAATTTTAGTGTTCTGATGTCATGTTTATATATTTATGTCTGATGTTTTCACCTGTTTCTTATAGTTTTAAATATTGAGTTATGTGCAGCATTTTGGTTACTAACTGGTTAGTAACTGGTTGGTAACTGGTTAGTAACTGGTTAGTAACTGGTTGGTAACTGGTTGGTAACTGGTTAGTAACTGGTTGGTAACTGGTTAGTAACTGGTTAGTGACTGGTTGGTAACTGGTTAGTAACTGGTTGTAACTTTGTTCATTACTGGGAAAGAGAACGTTGAGAGAATGCTGTTATTTAGCATTTTCCTGACAAAATGTCATTAAACAATTCAAATATGTCTGATTAAATACATTCAGTTTCACTGATAATCTGGATCCTTTCCCTTTCCAAAGGGATTAATAAAGTATTTCTTCTTCTTCTAATTTCCCCTGAAATACAAATGGTTGGTGGCTGGTGAAAATTGTGATTGGCTGGTTACTCCAGGAATGATGATGCCACAGTGATGTCATCATTATTTACTGATTCATCTTGTGAATTTCTGGTTTTCGCTCAGGTTTGTATGTGAAAATGAAAAACAGGAAGGCAGAAAAAGTCAGAGGAGATGTCACATGATCAGAGTCTGGTACCAACCTGATCTCTGCGAGGCCTTCCCATCCTGACCTCCTCACCGGAGCCTCCTTCCCATGATGCTCGGCGGTCAGCTCGGGGGTGTGGCCTGTCTCTTTCAGCTCATACTGGCAACAAAATAAAATCAGACCAAATGAACAACTACATTTCTTCTTCTGAAGGTGGTCTCATATTGGAGGATATTTTTATTTTTACCATGTCAGCTGCTTCCCCTGTACTGCACTCGTCTTTCTCTTTCTTCTTTTCCTTCATCTTGTTCTCTTTCTCTTCCATCTCTTTCTCTCTCCTCTGCTCTCTCTGTTTTTCTTCTTCGTCATTCTGCCGTTTCAAACTCTCCAACTGAAAACACAGTGTTAAAGAACAAAACCACCCGTTGATACAAATAAATGAAATGATGAATAAAACGTCTGTTATCTGGACAGATTATTGATCCACATGATCAGATCTGACCTTCAGTTTGGCCTCCAGTTCAATCAGTCCATCACTCAGCTCTCTGATGGATGCCACCATCTCTGAGTGTTTATTGACTGTCTTCTCAGTGTAGTGCCGCCCCTCCTCCACCCCTGAAACACAGTTCATTTCATTTAGACCAGGGATGCCAAACATACGCCCCAGGGGCCAAAACCGGCGCACCAGAGGGTCCAGTCTCGGCGGCAGGATGAATGTGGTAAATATGAAAATAACAGAAGATTTTACATTACAGTCATTTAGCAGACGCTGTTCTCCAAAGCATGAAGGGTCTGGCCCTAGGACCCAACTGGTGTGTTAATATTCGCCTCGCTGTAATATGTTCCATGCAGGATTCGAACTCGGGTCCCCCACATGCCCACTAAGCTATCCTGCCGTTTAAACTGTAAAACTATAATAAAAGTAACTCTGATCTCTGATGTGTCCAGGTGAGGTTTGATGTTTTCTGTTTAAATGTAAAACATTTCAAAGGCAGGAGGAGAACTTGTCCCATGTTTTCTATCTTTCATCGATGTGACTAAAGTTTGTCTGATAAGGTGAGAAAGTTCAGGTGGTCAGGATTACTAAACACACAGAAATGTAGACGTAGCATTGGAACCTCACCTCTGAGTAAATGTGCTGAACAACTGATAGAACTCAGAAAAGGAAACACACTGGAACCAGGTGTGAAGAGGTCTGGACCACGTGTGAAGAGTTCTGGATGAGGTGTGAGAAGTTCTGGATGAGGTGTGAGGAGTTCTGGACCAGGTATGAGGAGTTCTAGATGAGGTATGAGGAGTCCTGGACCAGGTGTGAGGAGTTCTGAATGAGGTGTGAGGAGATCTGGACCAGGTGTGAGGAGTTCTGGATGAGGTGTGAGGAGTTTCAGATGAGGTATGAGGAGTTTTGGACCAGGTATGAGGAGTTCTGGATGAGGTATGAGGAGTTCTGGACCAGGTGTGAGGAGTTCTAGATGAGGTATGAGGAGTTCTGGACCAGGTATGAGGAGTTCTAGATGAGGTATGAGGAGTTCTGGACCAGGTGTGAGGAGTTCTGGATGAGGTGTGAGGAGATCTGGACCAGGTGTGAGGAGTTCTAGATGAGGTATGAGGAGTCCTGGACCAGGTGTGAGGAGTTCTGGACCAGGTGTGAGGAGTTCTAGATGAGGTATGAGGAGTTCTGGACCAGGTATGAGGAGTTCTAGATGAGGTATGAGGAGTTCTAGTCCAGGTGTGAGGATTTCTGGATGAGGTGTGAGGAGATCTGGACCAGGTGTGAGGAGTTCTAGATGAGGTATGAGGAGTTCTAGATGAGGTATGAGGAGTCCTGGACCAGGTGTGAGGAGTTCTGGATGAGGTGTGAGGAGATCTGGACCAGGTGTGAGGAGTTCTAGATGAGGTATGAGGAGTTCTAGATGAGGTATGAGGAGTCCTGGACCAGGTGTGAGGAGTTCTGGATGAGGTGTGAGGAGATCTGGACCAGGTGTGAGGAGTTCTGGATGAGGTGTGAGGCGTTTTAGATGAGGTATGAGGAGTTCTAGTCCAGGTGTGAGGAATTCTAGATGAGGTATGAGGAGATCTGGACCAGGTGTGAGGAGGTCTAGATGAGGTATGAGGAGTCCTGGACCAGGTGTGAGGAGTTCTGGATGAGATGTGAGGAGATCTGGACCAGGTGTGAGGAGTTCTGGATGAGGTGTGAGGCGTTTTAGATGAGGTATGAGGAGTTCTAGTCCAGGTGTGAGGAATTCTAGATGAGGTATGAGGAGATCTGGACCAGGTGTGAGGAGGTCTAGATGAGGTATGAGGAGTTCTGGATGAGATGTGAGGAATCCTAGATTAGGTATGGGGAGTTCTGGATCAGGTGTGAGGAGACCTGGACCAGGTGTGAGGAGTTTTAGATGAGGTATGAGGAGTTCTGGTCCAGGTGTGTGGTGTTCTGGACCAAATCCACCCACCGTGGAGCCGGACTGCCAGCTCTGAGATCTGACTGATCCTCTCTTCCTGCTGAGGAACCGTCGGCCACACGAACTTCTCAAACTGCCGGTAGAGGACGTTGACGGCTTCTGTGCTGCGACACTTGATGGAAAACTTCCTGACACGGGTGATGGTAGCACTGGCCTCCTCACACCAGAACTGGTACTGCAGAGCAGAGTAAACTGGTCAGATAGGTGCAAGGGTCCAGCAGGGACCAGGACCAGAACCAGAACAGCAGTGGTACCTCCTCCATGGCCTGCTGCAGCTTGCAGGTCATGTCCAGGGTCTTCTGGTGTTCACAGATGCCTCGTTCAAACTCTCCCATCTGTCTCTGCAGCTCATTGGTGGCATCCTCCACCTGCCGGGCCACGCCCCCGTCCTTCACCTCCGAGCCCAGCCGAGCAGTTACGTCGTGCACACGCTTCCTGAGCGCCTGCAGGACCAGACGAAGCAGGTTAACCTGGAATTTCAACACCTAATTATCTTCATGAGTCCGGCTCTGAGGGAGGCCAGACCTGATAGGTTAACTAAACCAAGACCATGCAGTGATGGACGTGGTACCTGCAGCTTCTCCTGGTACAGCTCCACCTGCTGCAGCTGGTTCCTGATGGCCTTCACGTTCCTCGTCCTGTCGTTCCTCTTCAGATAGTTAAACTTGGTGTTGCTGAAACGTTTCTTCACGTCCCTGAAAGAGTCACGAAGCTGAAAGAAAAAAAGACAGAAAATCCTGAAGTCCAGATCTGAGCTTTGCTCTTCCAGAGGTTCATCTTCTTCTTGACAGAACGAGAATACCAGACAACGTTCCTCCTCCTCCTCCTCCTCCTCCTCCTCCGAAGAAGAAGAAAGAGGCTCCTTAGTTTCATTGACAGCTTTAAAACATACCTCAAGTTCATCGGATTTATTTCACGGAGTCTGGAGAGAACGTTGAACATTTAATAGAAAACCTCAATAAGACAAAGTGACGAGCTGATGATGATGATGGAGGTCTTAGTCTGACAAAAGCAGACTGGAAGCAGAAACCAAGATGAGTCCCTGAGAGAGAAAACTTAAAGAACCTTTTCCTACTGAGGCCTTTGTATCGCAGACTGCTGAGACATCCTGTTCAGATACCTACTGTTGGCTATTTAAAGGAAAACTTGGGAAAACAACCAATCAGATTACAGGACCAGAACAACCGTTTACATAAAACCATCTATATGGCAAAATATCTTATTTTGAAACAAGGCCCTGGGATGGACAGGTGACCGGTCCAGGGGTACCTGCCTCTTGCCTGCTAATGTCTGGGGTAGGCTCCAGCCCCATGACCCTGAATTGGAGGACTAAGCAGAATAGAAGATGGATGGATTTTTAACCTCCATCTATCCATCCATCTTCTATGCTGCTTTCTTGTGAGGAAGCTGGAGTCCATCCCAGCGGTTAGCTGGTGGGAGGCAACCCTGGACCAGTCAGACCAGACTGCTGGACCAGTTTATCACTGAGATTGTCACTGTCCACACACAGGCTGGTGCACCGCATATTTTCATTTATAAATCACTCATTTTCTTACTAGCTGTGTAAGTAACGGCCTGCATGTCATCTACACAGAGTAAGTTCCTGCAGGACGTACAGGACGCAGTACGAAGCTCCTCATGGTGGGAAAAAGATGACCTGAAGCCTTAAAAGAAAGACAATAGTTCCTGTTCCTGTTCTTCATGTTTTATTGTTTCTGTCTTTTTTTATTTTATTTATTTATTTATTTGTTATTTTGTGTATGTTTTAGTTTTCATGTAATTACGATGTTATTGTTTAACATGTGGTACTTTTCTCTGTATATTTAAAACACTCTTGGAAATTAGATGTCGTGTCTCACTGAGAGTTTAATGTATATAAAACATAAAATAAAAACATTAAAAATTACAACAAAATTAAAAACATTAAAGAGGAAGAGCTTCTTTAAATGGACGAGATAACACTCCCCATTTTAGCAGTTATTTTGTAAGACGTGTATTCTCTGTTAGTCTGTCGTCATGTTTAGAAGAAGACAAACCGGTTATTACTGATGTCATGATAAGAACCAACAACCATGATGCACCTAAACAACAGTCTGCAGCAAGACACAAAACACACATAAATGAAGTTAAAAAGGGTTTAAAAAGTTCATTCTGACAAGGTAAATGGAAGATAAAAATAGCTAAAGATATGGGATACTTCAAGTGGCCATGGATATTTATGTAGTCTATATACACACACACACACACACACACACACACGCTCGTCATAAAATGAGCTACCATGAAAAAGTTGATTTATTTTCAGTAATTTTTCAGTTTTCACTAGTTGTCGGTTATAATCATCAATATTAAAAGAAATAAACATTTAAATATGTCAGTCTGTGAGGAATGAATGTCGACATTATACAAGTTTCACTTTTTGAATGGAATTACTGAAATAAATCTCTCTCTCTCTCTCTCTCTCTCTATATATATATATATATATATATATATATATATATATATATATATAATGTAGTATGTGGATATTATGTAGTATTAGATATATATATAAACCATAATGAGTGGAAAGGGGCGGGACCTCCCAGTCCTTTATATTATGATTTGATGATGCAACAATTATTATTATTATTATTTCTTTTTTATTATTTTCTTTTTGTATATAGTTTCTCTTTTATTACTTCATTCATTATCAATAAAAAATGCATTCACTCAAAACCAGCAGAGTCAGTTTCACCCAGTGGACCACAGATCAGAACTTAACATGTGAGACTGTTCGGTCCATGATGGCGCAGGTAGAGAGGACAGTCTGTGGAATCAAACCAGCAACCTACGTTTCAGCATCAGTGAAGCTGATCATCACTCAGATGTTTAGGAGCCTCTGTGCTGTTACATCTGGGTCAGAACCATCCTGACCAGAACCCAGACAGAACCATCCTTCTGGTCTGAACCGTCCTGTATAGGTTCTGGTCTGAAAGGTCCTGTCCGGGTTCTGGTTAGCCTGTTGTTGATCTGCCTGCATGCAGACAGAGCTTTGATCCAGTTATTTTTAGAGCAGTTCTGTGGTGTCGGGTGTCTGATCTGTCAGCTGCGGACAGCTGAGGAGACGTCCGTCCACCGAGACAGCGTCCTCCGTCTGAACGAATTTAAACTGGAGGGTCGGACTGCCGGGGCTGAGGCCGGTGGAAATCCAGTCAGAGGAAGGAAATAACAAAGGTCACAGCAGGGGGGAGATACCTGAACGCAACATCCGGACAAACCATAGACTGTGTCTAAAAGATGGGCGGAGCCTCCATGACATCAACCATAGGTTTCTGAAGAGATGAAATGAAGCTCATTGGGTGTTCCCACATCACCATCTTGGTAGTTAGATTAGATTAGATTAAACTTTATTGATTCAGGTGTTACAGATTGTTGTAGAGTCTGACAGGAGCGTCACGCATGTCGTCATTCCCGGAAAATACAAAAATGGGCAAAGAGGTGGAGCTGAGAAGGGGACTGTGACGGTGGGGGTGGATGATTGACATCCATCAAACTCCGAGCTGCCTGTAACTAAGAGCTAACCGAGCTAACCCAGAGCTAACAGTAGCTAACCAGCTAACGGGGGTAGGTGGGCTAATGCTAAGGGGCGCTGTTAGCCGGTTAAAAACCACGTTTGAGCTGCACTCTCCCTTCTTTCTGCAGATATTGGAGACCTGTCAATCAAAAGGACACGCCCTTAATTATGCCGAATTTAAAGATTAAATAACATCCAAACGGATGAGTTAGAAAGAAATTCACCCCCCTCACAGTTGTCATGAAGGTAAACTTGACCTTTTAATCCTAAAATGGATTTTTGTACCAGACTTTAAATATGTTTATTTCTGCTGTGAAGTTGGTCTTTTTAACATGGGAGTCTATGGGGATTTGCTCTGCTTTGAAGCCCCTAGTGGACGAGGGGGGAACTGCAGATTTTTTGCGCTTCCGGATAGGCTTCACATTTTACAAGCAGAGGTGGCTGCTTCGGACATACTGAAGTACCGGGAAGAGTCATGAGCTTCATTAATGGTTGTAGACTCATGGAATCATCAGAAATTAACCTCAAACTGTTTAAAAGTACCATGAAGGGACCCAAGAACATCATTCCTTCCTGGTTCTGATGGAGGTTTTCCTTCCTGGTTCTGGTTCTGATGGAGGTTTTCCTTCCTGCTTCTGGTCCTGATGGAAGTTTTCCTTCCTGGTTCTGGTTCTGATGGAGGAATTCTTCCTGGTTCTGGTCCTGATGGAGGCTCTCTTTCCTGGTTAGGTAGTCAGGAGGAACCTCTGATCTAACCTCGGTCTTCATGTTCAGATCAAACATGTTGGTAACTCTGATTTTATCTCTAAGACCAGCTGGTTCCTGACAACCTTTTTTCAGGTTCTGGACCTGGACTCAGCTGGATTCATCCATCTCAGACTTTGTGACCTGGTATGTTCCTCCTCCGCCTCGGACAGAGCCCAGTTATCGGGTCCCATCCTGGACTTTTCCTATCAGAACCAACATCTTAAGGAGCTCAGCTTGTCTAAACGAGAAAACTTTTACACTAATAACATGTTTTAGTATTAATAATCTAACTTCAGTCTAATGAGACAGAATTCTCAGTTCAGCATCAGGACGTCCAGTAATGACGACGTGCTCATGGTTTTTATGAATGTTTCATATAATCTGCTGGGCGGCTCCTCATGGCAGCCATCTTATGATCATGTGACATAAACTCGACTTGAACCAGAGTAACATGTTTTCATGGATCGGCCTCCTCAGAGGAATCTGGTCTGAACTCTCCTGGTGCTGCTTCAGAAGGAAGCTCCAGGTCCAGTCTGCTTTGTGGACTCCAGCAAAACCTAAAAGTGTCCTGCTGATCCGGTTTATATTTAGACCAGAGCAGCTGCAGCAGGTCAGCGATGATGGGCCAACACAAAACTGCCAGACCTCCAACACGGCTCACACTTTTCTGCAGGAAATCATCAATAACCACGGAAATGAGACTAAAATCAGACCTTTAGCCTGTTGTAAGCCCCGCCCACCAAATCAAGGCACCACCCACTTGACCAGTATGTGTAGGGCCACCTGAAGACGTTTCATAAAAACCCAGAATAGATTCCACCACCAAATCCCCCCACCCCCATCTCCATGTGACACATAAAAACACAGACATGAGATTGGCTGATCTAAACTGCTCTGGACCGATCTGGACTGATCTGGAATAATTTGGACTAATCTGGACTGATCTGGACTGATCTGGACCAATCTGGACTAATCTGGACTAATCTGAACCCATCTGGACTAATCTGGACTAATCTGAACTAATCGGTACCGATCTGGACTAACCTGGACCGATCGTGACTAATCTGGACCAATCTGGACCCATCTGGACCGATCTGGACTAATCTGGACTGATCTGGCCCGATCTGGACTAATCTGGACCAATCTGGACCAATCTGGACCCATCTGGACTGATCTGGACCGAACTGGACTAATCTGGACTGATCTGGCCCGATCTGGACTAATCTGGACTAATCTGGACCAATATGGACCCATCTGGACTGATCTGGACCGAACTGGACTAATCTGGACTGATCTGGACCGATCTGGACCCATCTGGACTAATCTGGACTGATGTGAATTAGTATAACTGAACTCCGTGGGTGGGAACCTTTGTCCAGGAGGCTGATAAAGAAACTTGAAGTTTTATTAACACGTCGTCTAGATGTGAAACTCTGGTGGATTATTGATGACAGGAGGCCACTATGGAGACCAGGTGAACTGGTTTCTGGGAGGTCTGGAGCTGGACGTGCAGAGACCAAAGGCCTGTACTACGAAGCTGGATTTTCTCTTATCGGGGCAACTTCAGGGTTAACTCTGGGTTTTCTGGTTCACTTCTTACCAAGCTGGCTAACCGGCTCCAGAGCAGCTTATGTTCTGGATACGAGATCAGCGAGTAGAAAAGCTCCACCTCCCGACCAATCAGATCTCATGAAAAATGGCCCGCCCATTTTTAGAAGGTCCCGTTGGCGTTGGTGCATGGATAGTAAAGGAGGACATAGGAGTAAAGAGTTTAGGGACAGATCCAACCCGTTGGACTTTCCTGATGACATTCTGCAGCAAAGGTGGAGATTTTCAGCGAATGGGCTGAGAACCACGTCAGCTGTTGGAGCCAACGGCAGCAAACGTGACCCGTCGTAGTCGAGCTCTTACTTACAGACATGAACTGTGCTCCTTTCATCCATACAGCAGGTACAGTAATAAAGCCTGGCCACCGACCGCTCTGAATTATGTTTTTATTTCTTCTTTACTTGCTCCCAAGTCCTTTCAGCTCCACCGGGGTTGCTTCTGACATGGAGGTTAATAATAGAGATAATTCTTTTTCACACGTAAGCACAGAAGCATTGAGTTATGGAACATACGACTATCCGTACCTTCATTGTGGAGGAATTGATATCCCAACATACAACGCGCTCACATGGGATCCTTTAAAGAACTGGGAAATATGACGTAAATTAAGCATTCCCAGGAATGTTGGTGCTGTAATACAGGGATCTGAGTTTTTATTTTTACCAATTAATTAATATTAACATCTGACAAACTTATGCGTTAACGGAGTCGGAATTTTCTGCCAGGATTCCTTCTGGCTTTTGCTGCAGCAACTGTGCTGCTTTTAGCCTGAATTCTATGTTTAAATTCTTTGTATTTTTGAAGAATAATAATCTGCTCCTCCACGGTAAAAAACGGCTCTGCAGGTTCGTCCATGTTTGCGATTGTTCAGAACCTCCGAACACCACCCTTTTATGTGAACGCCCACTAATCTTAACTGGAAAACCCTGGGTGGAGTTACCGAGTTGAAAACCAGCTTCCTAGTACAACTTATCCAGATCCTGCATGTCTGGGTAAGTCAACCAGGCAACAGAGAGAAATCCAGGGCATGTTAATCCCGCTTCGTAGTGCAGGCCTCGGGTGAACTGGTTTCCAGGAGGTCTGGATCATCGAGAAGACGAGATGATGTTTTGATTGATTCTTTCTAAATAACTCAGTTTGATTCATTATGACAGTACAGAAGCTAAAAGAAACTAAACAAGAGAAACTTTGAGACATTTTAGTTTGCATGATGGAAAATAAAGTTTATCTACTGGATCGTTGACACGCTTACTGATCAGCTGAACTTCCTCTGTTGGCTTTAAACTTCTGAATTTAGCTTTCTGTTTTTTGTCTCATCATTTTACATTTCATATCAAATATTCTGGGTCATACTTTTACTCTATGTTCTGATAATTCTTTTAGTTTTTAATCAGAAGTGAACTTTCATCACCTTAGAGAAGAAGTTTCAGCATGGAGGATGTTCTGGATGTTTGAGTTTTACTCTGTTAGCTCTGGTTTCTCTGCTATAATCCGCCATGTTTGCATCATGCTTGTTTGGTCCTGATGTTCATCAGCCCGCATCGTCCTGGTTGGACATGTGGACATGTGGACATGTGGACATCAGGTTCAATGTGAACAAAAACAAATTAACGATCAAATTTATTAATTCTGCTTCATTTCAGATTTTATGGATGATGGAAAAACAAATTAATTTATCAAGAACAATCAGTGCAGTCTCTTTAAAAGGAAATAATAATAATAATAATAATATAATAATAATAATAATAATAATATAATAATATAATAATAATAATATAATAATAATAATAATAATAATAATAATAATAATAATAATAATATAATAATAATAATAATAATATAATAATAATAATAATAATAATAATAAAATAATAATAATAATAATAATAATATAATAATAATAATAATAATAATAAAAATATAATAATAATAATAATAATATAATAATAATAATAATATAATAATAATAATAATAATATAATAATAATAATATAATAATAATAATATAATAATAACGATAATAATAATAATATAATAATAATAATAATAATAATAATAATATAATAATAAGAATAATAATAATAATAATAATAATATAATAATAATAATATAATAATAATAATAATAATAATAATAATGTGGAGAAGCGTGCGCTCTCTGCTGAATTTACTGAACAACTCATCTGTTGGTAGAAAACTGAATCAAATTTCAGGAGTTTTTAGACGTTCGTTATGTTTGATGAATGAATCAGAAATAAAATAATCAAAAATATAAATCATGATAATAAAAATTTAAGATAAAAGTTTTCCACTTTTAACTAGAATCTCAGTATTTTTTCTCTTTGTCTCATCGTCTTGACAAACAGTCACCACCTGCTTGTTAACCAGCCAATCACACGGCAGCATGTAGACGTGGTGAAGACACCTCGCTGAAGTTCAAACTGAGCATCAGGATGAGGAAGAAATGGGATTTACGTGACTTTGAACTCTCCATCCTTACCTGGCCGACGTCTCCAAGCAGCAGTCGGATCAGCTGTTCTCTTCGCTGCTTCTCTTCATGTCGAGCAGCTTCGTTCAGCCACGACCTGCAGAGAGAGTCCAGAGATCCGAACCAAGCCTCCAGCTGCTCCACCTGGAAACCGGTCCGACCCTGACGGAGAGGAAGAAGAGCGGGTTCTGGTAAAGGAGGAGGAGGGAAACCCAACATGCGTCAGTGTGTTTCATTCTTACACTCTGAGCAACAGCAGCACAGACGTCCGACTTCAGCATGGAAGCAGTTTCTAGCAGGTTCTGGATCTGCTGCTGTGTATCAGTGGATCCAGATGACCCCGTGGAACCAGCTGAAGAACTGCTGGGTTCTGACTGCAGCAGAACCTCCAACTGGACCCAGAAAACAAACAAAACAACAAACTTCTTTTGAACTGATCTTTGTCTGTCTGTTGGATCAGAAGCTTTTCAACTACTGAGAAGTTCTCCCAGAACTTTTCACGCATCAGGTGAACCGATGTTCTGCACACGCTCAGATGAAACAGACAAGAGAATAAACACTGAGTTACGAACGATACAGACACACATCAACAGGAAATACATCATCATCGTCCGTGTAAATATGCAAGACAATGTATAGGAAAAGAAACTCTCTAAATTAAAAACTGTGGCAAATAAACAAGTTTTCAGGTGTGATTTAGCAGAACTCAGGTGTAGATCAGACTTCAAGGGTCTGGAGAACCTGGGTTCAAGTCCTGGGCTGGCAACTACCCAGGCCCCTTAGCAGCAGCCCCGGAGCACTAACCCAAGCTACCCCACCACGAAGACGACTCCAGCCCCACCCAAAGGGCACCATGCCCCGGGGGACACCCCAGACGGGCCAGAGGACAGTGAGCCCCAAGAATCCCCCCCAACCCAGCACCAACCTAGTGCAGCCACCCCGGGTCCCGGCCCCTGGGGCAACCATCTCCCCTTGCTCGCCCCCGGCCACACCCAGGTGGAACAGGGGTGTGAGAGGTCCCCATTACCCTCACCCTCCCCGCTCCTGACTGTTTATGTAGTGTGTGTTGTTTTCAATCAAAATTGAGGGGCAGTGACCGCAATGTGCTGGGAGCCGGGAGCCCGACATGCACCACATGACACGCCCCCCAGGTGTTTGTTTGTTGTGTTTCCTGTGCAATTAAAACTGAGAGGTGAGTCGCCACTGGGTGCATCTGAGGAGACCACTGAAGGGCCCCCTCCACTCAACCCCGCATGGCGTGCACGCCTCCCAAATCCTTACATATGTGTGTGTGTGTGTGTGTGTGTGAGAGAGAGAGAGAGAGAGAGAGAGACAGAGAGAGCGGGAAATAAGAGGGGTCTGGGGATGTAAGTCCAGAGAGAAGCAAACTTCCCTCTGGATGTTGAGCCTCTAGTGGCATTAGGCACCCCCACTCCCTGGGAGGTCCCCCAGGGCAAGACAGGCCAGGAGAGGCCACCCCCCATGACCGGGCCATACAGGGACTGCAGCCAATGAGCCACCCATGACCCCAGAAGGTACCCAGCCCCCACATGCCTAACAGGGAATGAGAGGATGGGGAGGAGGACAGCAGCAGAGCCCAGAACCACGGCACACCCCCCCAGGCCTCCCCAGCCCCCCCCCAAGCACACACAGAAACACATGCACACACCTATATCCTTGCGCACTCCCACTCATCCTAACACACAAACACACCTCCTCACCCCCACCCACACAGTATAAACACTCACACAGCATACAACCCTCCCAATCTCACTCCCCAGACCCTCTCCCTCCTGCCATGCCCTGTGGGAGACATCCCCGGCGGACCAGAGAACGGCAAGCCCCAGATCCGGCCCCCACCACCATCCCCAGCCACCCCCCATCACCTCCCACCCAGATGCAGCTGGCCGGGCATCCCCCAAGATCAGCAGCCCCTCATCAGTGCAGCCGCCCCGGGTTTTTCTAAATCATGCTGACTCATCAGTCCACTTATCCTAGATCTGTTCTTTAGGTGGTAAAGGCTGATCTAGTTCCTGCTTTAATATGGATGTAAAAATTTAGCCCAGAGATTTCTGGATTGATCTGCTGATTTTAACGTTGCTGACTGAAACTGGACTCATCTTTTGATGCTCATCCTTGTTTTCAGAACGATAATTCCAGATTTATCTTTATTTATCTGAAGAAAACTTTGGAACATCCAATTATTGATTTGACCGAGACATGAATTGAAAGTTTTTCTGGGACCAGATTCCTCTGGTGATATAGAGCGGAGTGTCATCAGCATAATTCTGATCAGATGTTTAGTTTGTTTCCATCATCTGAGCTGGTGGTCTGAGATGCTGAATAGGGGGCCAAACATGAAGCCTTGGGGGACTCCACATGACATCTTAGTTTGAGTAGATCTGGTGTAAAGGTGGAGATGTGATGAGGATGTACTCCTCAAAAATTTCCCCTTCGTGACTTACATTTTCATTAATTTTTGGGCTGATATGAATTTAAAATTTAACAATTAATAATCTTGAATTGAATTTTGTTTAAAGTCAGACTGAATCTAGGCTGATATTTTTAAATCTTTTCTGTGACCTGCAGTTGAATCTCCATCTTCATCTGGTCTTAAATATCCAGTTTTTATTTTCCTGTTAAACACCAGTCAATTCTCTGAAATGTCGGAGAACCAGAAGTTCTGATCATCAGCAAACTGATCCAGAGAGCTGCTGGTTGGCTGACTGGCTGGAGAAAGGAAGAGGAAGATGAAGATAAACTCTGACCCAGTTGGAGATGGACTCCTCACCTGTTTGGCTGTGAGGTGGAAGCTGCTGCTCAGGTCTAGGATGGACTCACTCTGCTGGATCTTCTCTGTCATGGTCTTCTGGAGCTTCAGCAGCTCCATCAGATCTTCCTCCTTCACTGTTCCTCTCTCCTCCTCCTCCAGCTGGTCCTGAACTCCTCTCAGAACTTCCCAGGTCTTTGCCACATTCTCCACCTCAGCATCCAGTCGCTGTAGAGAAGAAAGCATAGGAACCGTTACAGTAAAACTTTGGTTCGGAACCCAGAGGTTCTGGTTCCTTCCATCCAGACCCAGTTCAGCCCAACAGTCCCAAATGTCTAAATACAACAGTAAGTGAAAGTTGCCCAAGTTGTCCCAACTGTCCTCAGTTTCAAGAGGATTAACCCACCAAGTCCAGCAGGGTCCAGAGACCCAGTACTCATAGTGGATTGGACCATCCAGACCTCTAGACACCTCCGACCCATGGACCAGTCATCTGGAACTGGTCCACAGCTCCCAGTCTAGTCCCAGTAATCCCAACAGGACCCACATCACCCAGAGACCCCAAAGACCGACAGTCCCACTTTCCCCAGTCATCCCAAACGGTTCTGAACTACTTACATATTCTACAGGTCAAAGTCCACCATCCCAACTCAGTCCAGCAGCTTTAAAACATCATATCAGTCCCATCTAGGCAAGGCAAGGCAAGGCAGTTTATTTGTATAGCACATTTCATGTACAGGACAATTCAAAGTGCTTTACATAAAACAAAGACATTACAGATATTTAGAATAGTAAAAGGCATCAACACATAATCAACACATAATCACAATAAAATAATAAATTACATTAAAATGATTAAAAGCAAGATAAGTTAAAAAAAAAGTTACCGTGCAGATTTCATGCATAGGCGCTTGAGAAAAGAAAAGTTTTTAACCTGGATTTAAAAATGTCTACATTTGGGGAAAGTTTAATCTCCACTGGCAGTTTGTTCCATTTGTTTGCAGCATAACAGCTAAATGCTGCTTCTCCATGTTTAGTCTGGACTCTGGTCTGGACTAGTTGACCAGAGTCTTTGGATCTAAGAGCTCTGCTAGGTTTATATTCTCTGAACATATCACAGATGTATTCTGGGCCTAAACCGTTCTGGGATTTGTAAATGATCAGAAGGGTTTTAAAATCTATTCTGTGACTGACTGGAAGCCAGTGTAAAGATTTTAAAACTGGTGTGATGTGTTCAGATCTCTTAGTCCTGGTTAAAACTCTAGCAGCAGCGTTCTGGATGAGCTGCAGATGTTTAATGCTCTTTTTAGGAAGTCCTGTTAAAAGACCATTACAGTAATCCAGTCTACTGGAGATGAATGCATGGATGAGTTTCTCTTGGTCTTTCTGGGAGACTAAACTTTTAATTCTGTTGATGTTTCTGAGCTGGTAAAAAGCTGTCTTAGTGACAGCTTTGATATGGCTGCTGAAAGTCAGATCTGAGTCTATCAACACTCCCAGGTTACGAACTTGGTTGGTAATTTTAAGAGCCCGAGTCTCCAGGTGTTTGCCAATGCTGACCCTCTTCTCTTTGCTACCAAACAGAATAATCTCAGTTTTGTCTTCATTTAATTGTAGGAAATTCTCCCTCATCCAGGTGTTTATTTGCTCCAGACACTGACACATTACGTCTATTGGACTGCAGTCATCTGGTGACAGAGACACATAAAGTTGTGTATCATCTGCATAACTTTGATAACTAATGCTATAGTTTTGTAATATTTTACCCAAAGGGAGCATATACAAGTTGAACAGAAGAGGTCCAAGGACTGACCCCTGGGGGACTCCACAAGTCATGGCCACTCGCTCGGATTCATAGCTGCCGATCGTAACAAAATAACTCCGGCCTTCTAAATAGGACCTGAACCAGTTAAGGACCGCTCCAGAAAGTCCAACCCAGTTTTCCAGCCTGTGCAACAGGATTCTGTGATCTACAGTATCAAACGCAGCACTGAGATCCAACAGAACCAGGACTGATACTTGACCAGAATCGGTATTCAACCTAATGTCATTTAACACTTTGACCAGAGCTGTTTCAGGGCTGTGATGAGGTCGGAAGCTGGACTGAAATTTATCAAGATTTCCACTTTCATTTAAAAAGTCATGAAGCTGGTGAAATACAACTTTTTCAATAATCTTGGAAATAAAAGAGAGGTTAGAGACAGGTCTATAGTTGTTCATTATAGAGGCGTCTAGAGTCCTTTTCTTTAGGAGTGGCTTAATAGCAGCTATCTTTAGTGACTTGGGAAAAATGCCTGATGCCAGCGAGCTGTTAACTATCAGTAGGAGATCACTTTCTACTGAGGTAAAAACTGTTTTTAAAAAGTCGGATGGTATCATGTCCAGAGTTCATGTTGTTGATTTCAAATGCCAAACTGTTTCTTGTAGGACTTTTAAATTCACCATTTTAAATTGTGACATGACATCAGAATTATTTCCGGGTTTTAGACACAGACTAATTTTCTTGTTTGACTGTGTGGAATTAATATTTTGCCTAATTGTTTTAATTTTTTGGCTAAAAAAGTTTGCAAATTGGTTGCATTTCTCAGTGGAAAGGAGCTCTGGGCTTATCTGTTTAGGAGGATTTGTAAGTTTTTCAATCATAGCAAACAGAGTGCGAGAATTGTTGACATTCCTGTTAATCATTTCAGATAAATGCAGCTCTCTGGCCTTGCACAACTCATTGTTATAGTTACGCAGGCTTTGTTTGTACAGCTCATAGTAAATTTGAAGTTTATTTTTCCGCCATTTCCGCTCAGTTTTTCTGCATTCTCTTTTTAGGCTGGTAACCACAGTGGTGTTTCTCCATGGTGTTTTCTGTTTGATCAAAGTTGCTCTTGATTCTTATCGGTGCAACAGCATCCATTACATTCAAGATTTTCAGATTGAAATTATCCAGGAGTCTATCAACTGACTCTGCACTGGTTGTTGGTAACATAGCTATGGCCTCCACAAACTTAGCACTTGTTCTTTCATTAATGTACCTCTTCCTAACGGAGAAGCAGGTTGGTTGAACATTCTGAGTGATCAGTAAATCAAACAAAATACAAAAATGGTCAGACAAGGCCAAGTCAGTGACCGCAACAGAAGAAATATCAACACCCTTTGAAATAACCAGGTCCAGAATGTGACCTCGAATGTGGGTCGGTTGTTTAACATGTTGCCACAAACCAAACATGTCCAATATGGAACAAAATTCCTTGACATTACCATCCGTCATGTTATCTATGTGAATGTTAAAATCCCCAGTTAAGATGAAATGGTTAAAATCAGTAGAGATAACCGACAATAATTCAGAAAATTCATCAATAAAATTTACACAGTGTCCTGGACGTCTGTAGATGATTAGAAATAGGATTTTAGGAATGCCCCTTAAAATAAAACTAAGATATTCAAAAGAAGTAAAATCACCAAATGACATTTCTTTACACTGGAATGAATCTTTAAATAAGGCAGCTTCTCCTCCCCCTTTCCTCCCGTTTCGACATTTATTCATGAAACTAAAATGAGGGGGTGCTGTTTCATTAAGAACTGTAGCACTTGTGTCTTCTGTTAACCATGTTTCTGTCAGAAAAAGAAAATCTAAACTGTGAGAAATGATGAAGTCATTAACTAACAGTGACTTGTTGGACAGAGATCTAACATTTAGTACAGCTAGCTTTATGAAGTTTACACTGGTCTCTGTTGTATTCTGAGTTATACAAGGTACAGTTAACAGATTAGATCGATTCACCCCACAAGCTGACCGTGTTCGATTCCTTATTTTACTAACACAGGAATCCTACTGGGTCCAGGCTTGATCTCAGAACAGCTGTCAGTAGTAGCAAAACTACAGCAAGGACCCTGAACACATCATGGCATGTTATCTTTGTTGTGAATTCTGCTGCTCTGGGAACCTCCTCCCATGCCCTGCTCGGTCAGGACAGATGATCTAATAGGAGGATGAGGAGGGGGAGGGGGGGGAGCCCTGTATTTCTTGGTAGATGGTGGTCGCTGGGGTTCAGACATGGATAGAGACATCCTTTTAAGACCTTGGGTGATGTGGAGAAGAGGGTCTGGTGAGGGGGGAGAGCTGGCAGTTGATCGCTTCTCTGCTGTGTCCTTCGCTCTTATCTGTACATCATGTTTGGGTTTGCCGTCCCAACAGCATGACGCAAGTGTGCACCAAGTAATCTGCATCCAGTTAGATTTGGATGCACACCATCAGGTCTGAATCGCTCCTTACAGTTCCAAAAGATATTGAAGTTATCAATGAACTTTATCCCATGGGTGATACATGCGTTTGATAACCATGTGTTCAGGCTGAAAAGTTCAATTCCTTTACCCGCTGTAGGAATGGGTCCTGAAATGTAAACATGGTGTGCTCCCAACTGACACAGTCTCTCCAACAGCAGAGAAAAATCTTTTTTCAGGATCTCAGAGCCAATTTTCCTCCTCAGAATATCAAAAGACCCTGTGTGGACAATAATCTTCATACCATCTGGATGTGAAGACAGAATGGTCGGCAACATCTCTGTCAGTTCCCTGACTGATGTATCAAAAAGTGTTAAATTTTCCGTCTTTGCCATCCTGACATGCTGTGTTATAGAGTCCCCAATCAGAATTGTGTCTATTTGTTTTTGTGTGGAGGTGCCGATAGCTTCTCTAGTCCTCCTGTTTGTGGGATTTTGGCCTCTCCTCCTGGTCTGGTTAGCCCTGGGCTGAGTTTTAGGGCTATTTCTTGAATTTTGATAAATCCTTGCATTACATTCATCATCATTCATTTTAATATGACTCAACACATCATATTTATTATGCAGTGAGACTTCAGGTGGTGGAGTGAGTGCTGGAGCTTTAAATTTCCTGCTGGATTTACCTCTGCGACGAACAACATCAGACCAGGTTCTGGCCGGGGTTGATGACTTTGGTCTGGCACCAACAGTGTTCCAGTAGGAGGGATCAGTCTGATGGTCCGGTTTGGGATTTTCCTCAGCTATTCCAATGTCATTTGAACACATCCAGGGAAGTGTATCAGCCAGGTCTGTAGCGGGAGGCTCCACATTCGACATGCCTTCGCGTATGAAGATGTGACTCAATCCATTTGACAACTCAGTAGCATGTACAGAAGCTACTACAGAGTCAATAAATTCTTCATTCACACGAATGTCTTGCAGTGTTTCAATCCTCTTCTCCAGCTGTGTTATCCTCAAAGAAAGTTGCTCACACTCAGTGCAGCTCACTGATACTGCAGGGTTAGGAGACATCGTTCCACTAGTTCTCCGATGGAAATCAACTAAATTTATCAAAAAATATATTCGTTCCAGTGATTTATAAGTCACCAGGAGTCCTTGTTCCTAAATTTCTTGCCGGTAAAGATAAGAAAAAAGAAGAAAAAAAGAAGAAAAATGCAAGCAGAAAGGAGAGCAGAGCAGGAAGCGTCCGCACGGCAGCAAAAGCAGGAAGCATCTAGAACCTAAAAACCCAGAACCCAGACTGTGTCTGCCCCGACACTCACCCTGAAATGAGGCCTGGCCTGTCTGAAGTGGTCTAGCAACCTGAAGGTCTGCAGGTCCGAACCCAGATCCATCAGAGTACAGGAGTCCAACAGATCAGCGACACAGTTCAGGTCCTGATGGGTCTGAGAACACACACATCACATAGCGATCTTTCTCCTCCTCCTCCTCCTCCTGAAGTGTGCTCATCGTACCTTCATCAGTCTCTCCTGGTACCTCCTCCAGAACTTCATGTCCTGGTTCTGATGGTGAGCCTGCATCTCCTTCATTTCCTCTTTGGTTTTGTTGAGTCTTTGCAATGTCTGCTGTACCACCAACAGAACCAAGTCCAGGTTCAGCCCCGATCCCAGGACCTGGTAGACATGAATTCATCTCAGTCAGGATCATGTCTTGCTAATCCTGATTATCAGCATTCATCTTCTCGCTTAATCCAGAAATATAGTCCAAAGTTCCCGTCTGTCCTCCTCGTCTTATCTGATCTTCTTTCAGGTGGTTCTGTGCCTGATTCTGGTTTTGGAGTGGTTGTGCACCGAAGTTCGGTGGTTCCAACCTAATTTTGACTTAATTCCAACCCAACCTCTACATAATCCACACCTAATCGCAATATAATCCCAACCTAATCGACATATAATCCCAACCTAATCGCAATATAATCCCAACCTAATCGACATATAATCCCAACCTAATCGACATATAATCCCAACCTAATCGTTGGGTCTCTCAGTCAGGGCGTACTGAGAGACCGTCTCCATGACTACCAAAATGCTGTTAACCAGGCCAGGTCTCAGTATCTCTCAATATAGTTTCCACCAGTTGTAACTGGCTGAGGGTCTAATTTAGTATCATTCACACTGTCATTAATCCTTCTGTTGATGGTCTGAGAACTGCTACACAGTTCACCTATAAATATTTTAACTATTTTAACAAAACGGGCTTTGTTACACGAACACAGACTGTACATACAGCGTGTTCAGGTATGTGTCCTCCAGTGGCCTCTGCTGTCGTCCATCAGTTTGATGGTGTTGCTATGGCAACTTGGACAGCATCATTCCATGTCTTCTGACTTTCATTAATAGCTGCTTAAATCCAGGGTTAGGGTTTTAAATTAATTCCAACCCAACCTCTACATAATCCCCACCTAATCGCAATATAATCCCAACCTAATCGACATATAATCCCAACCTAATCGACATATAATCCCAACCTAATTGCAATATAATCCCAACCTAATCGACATATAATCCCAACCTAATCGACATATAATCCCAACCTAATCGCAATATAATCCCAACCTAATCGCAATATAATCCCAACCTAATCACAATATAATCCCAACCTAATCGACATATAATCCCAACCTAATCGCAATATAATCCCAACCTAATCGCAATATAATCCCAACCTAATCGCAGTATAATCCCAACCTAATCGACATATAATCCCAACCTAATCGCAATATAATCCCAACCTAATCGCAGTATAATCCCAACCTAATCGCAATATAATCCCAACCTAATCGACATATAATCCCAACCTAATCGCAATATAATCCCAACCTAATCGCAATATAATCCCAACCTAATCGCAATATAATCCCAACCTAATTGCAATATAATCCCAACCTAATCGACATATAATCCCAACCTAATCGCAATATAATCCCAACCTAATCGCAATATAATCCCAACCTAATTGCAATATAATCCCAACCTAATCGACATATAATCCCAACCTAATCGCAATATAATCCCAACCTAATCGCAATATAATCCCAACCTAATCACAATATAATCCCAACCTAATCGACATATAACCCCAACCTAATCGCAATATAATCCCAACCTAATCGCAATATAATCCCAACCTAATCGCAATATAATCCCAACCTAATCGACATATAATCCCAACCTAATTGCAATATAATCCCAACCTAATCGCAATATAATCCCAACCTAATCGCAATATAATCCCAACCTAATTGACATATAATACCAACCTAATCAACATAATCCCAACCTAATCGCAATATAATCCCAACCTAATCGCAATATAATCCCAACCTAATCGCAATATAATCCCAACCTAATCGACATATAATACCAACCTAATCAACATAATCCCAACCTAATCGACATATAATCCAAACCTAATTGACATAATCCCAACCTAATCGACATATAATCCCAACCTAATCAACATAATCCCAACCTAATCGCAATATAATCCCAACCTAATCGACATAATCTCAACCTAATCTCAAAATAATCCCAACCTAATTGACAAAATCCCAAGCAATCCTCGACATAATCTCAAGTTAATCGACATGATCCCCACCCAACCTCGACATATTCCCAACCTAATACTGACATAATTCCAACCCAACCTTTACATAATCCCACCCTAATCGACATTATCCCAACCTAATCTCGACATCATGGTAATCTTGAGATAATCCCAGCCTAATCTATGACATGTTATATTCTGATCATTTAAATCACATAATCCAGTTTAATTTTGCATTGTATAAAATTGTAATCATTTCTATAATTTACTGACATTTCCAATGCATCTCAGATGTTTTATAACCTGTGAATTAATCTCATCTCATTGCCAGATAATTTAATCTCCTTCAGTGGTTTGTCTACTAATCCCATGTTCTGTGGGATTACGATGGTAATCTCATGTTAAATTGTCACATTTCAGCTATTTTTACTTAATGTCTTTCTGTCATGATTTTAGGATTTTGATTTAGATTCTAGTCTTGTCATGTTTAGTTCTGGTTTCCTGTTTTATTTTGTAGGTTCATTCCCCTTGTGTATTGTGCTTTGTTCTGCTTCCTGTTCCTTAGCTCACCTGGTTTGATTTTTTCATTCACTTCACCTGTTCCTTATTAGTCCCTCACTGTATTTATAACCCTTGTTTTCAGTTGTCCTTTGTGAGATCATCTGTTGTGTTTCCTTTGTTTGGCCTCCTAAGTGTTTCTTTAGTAAAACCTTTATTCTTGTACCCATCTGCCTCCTGTCTTCTCTGTGCTGCATTTGGGTCAATTTCCTCCTCAAATCACGACACTTTCATTCCATCTCATCATATGCTGTCTAATAATCTAATGTCATTTAATCTGATTTAATGCTAAATTATTTGGTTTAAATAAAAACTGATATTTTTTTTAGTTATTTTTATTCCATTTTTTTTTTTATTCAATTCTTTTCTTTTTTTTCTTTTATCAACGCTTTATCGGAAGCATGTCGTTGACTTGTTACTGATCAGATGTCACGTCATCTCTGGATTTTATATTCATTACAGAAATCTTAAGAGAAAATGTTTAATTGTAGATTAACTAAATATTTGCATAGGTTTTAGGTCATTATCTTTAATTTTCCAATGAAACATAATTTCCTCCTTCCCAATTTAGAAGATATGAGAAGTATTCCACCAGCGTAGCTACAGGAAGCCAGGCTGTATCAGGAAAGCTTCGCCTGAACTAACACCAGCTCTGA
The DNA here is from genome assembly GCF_017639745.1 of Melanotaenia boesemani. NCBI lineage: Eukaryota > Metazoa > Chordata > Actinopteri > Atheriniformes > Melanotaeniidae > Melanotaenia > Melanotaenia boesemani. Next base: position 1,020,231 of record NC_055693.1, on the reverse strand, counting down.
ATTAAGGCTCATTCGTTCCACTAACACATTCCAGCTGCATCTAGTTGCGGCTAATCCCAGCGAGGCTTACATAGCCTGGCTATGTGGAGGTCCTGAGGAACGTAGGAAGCCCTGACGACTGGATGGTGGAAAAGAGGAGCAGCAGGAAAAGAGAGCAAACCGAGAGCTTCATTTTCTCAGCAGCTGAACAAAGAAAGCTGATGGAGGTCTGTGATGGCCGCCTAGGCAGCCACACACTGAGCCTGGTCAGGTAACCTTTTTTCTTTCAGTTAAATCATTTTATTTGTAATATTTACCATTTCCTTTATATTTCACATTTTTCTTAACAAGTTTGGCAGGGGGGGGTTAACTGATTGGGTGCACACTTTTAGTTGACTCATTCTTGTCACCATATTTTGGTTTATTTTCAGTTAATATGCATTTTCTTTGAGTTACTAGTTCCTGGGGAAGTTGCTGTGTGGGAGGCCCAAGCCTGCTAAGAGTCCCAGCTGAGGTGGATCTCCATTGATGAGGCTACAGCCTAATTGGATTCATCCATCTTGCAAAAAGATAGTGGGAGAGGGGTTTAGATCTTCTATTGTTTTGTATTACTTTGTTCTTTATGTAAAAGTATGATTATTTAGATTTGTTTCCCTAATGAGTTATGAATCTAAATTGTTTAAGTTCTGTTGTGAATTAGTTAAGTTTATTAAGTTAGCTGAAGATGGTTATGTTATGTATTTCCCTCTTGTGTCAAAATGGTCTGATCAGCCAGTGTATATAGTTTCCCTTGTGTCAGTTTGTTAGGTCAGTTAGTTTTCAGTTCCTTATGTTGATGTTCTGTTTAGTTGACCTCTTTTAAGGGCCCAGAACTTTTTTACTTAGGAATTTGTATTTTTGTTGTTTTTTGGTAAAATTAAATGTAAAAAGACTTTCTTTAAAAAACCTCCTGTGCTCTCTTCATCCTTGGCCTCGGTCCCTCACAAGGTCAGTGACGTGCGGTGGGTTCATGGCTGGTGAGGCACCGACTCCTCTGGAGTCACATTTACATTGTAAGAACAAAAAGAACTTCTTGTTTCACTATTCATCCACCAGCATGAAACTACGCCCCCTGGAGGTGAGACAGAGTACTGCTGCCTCACCTGCTGGCTTTTCTCTGCTCTTTATTGTAGATCAGCAGGAATAATTCTCTCACACACACATTAAAGACGTTACACACACGGTGGAGAGTCATGGTGTAGAACACATATTTCTGTAACGTTCATGTTGGACATGCTGAGGACCAGAAACGCGTCATGAACCCAGTTTGTACTGGATCACCAGTCAGAGGAGGTCCAGCTCACCACGGCCTCACCCGGGATTTCTGTCCTGGATCTGATCCAGAAATCCTCAAATTCTGCTGAATTATATTGAAAATGCATTTTTAACACAGATCAGTGGAAAATATTATTTTATATACTTTATTCTTTTTTTTTTTTTTTTTTTTTTTTTTTATCATGATGCCTCTCCTGACAGTAGTTGATTCACCGTCCTGGTTCATTTCTGGTTCCTCTGGTTATAAATCTGTTAAATAAAGCAGCTGATTGTCTCTGTATGTACCGGCCCTGAAAACTGTGGGTCTGGAGGTCTGAATGAAGCGTGCGCCCTCTGCAGGGTCATTAATAAAAGGCCAAGCCATGGTAACCAGAAAGGAAGCCTGTCTCTATCTCTATCTTTCTCCGTCCATCTCTTTAGACCAGCTTTCTCTCTCTTTAAACACCCTCGGCCTGTATGGACGGGGCTCAGCTGATCCCAGTTTTACTGGTAGCCAACCAGAGGCAGTGGAGGTCGGGTTCCTGAACCTGGGGAGGGTTAATAAGGTGTTAACTAGTTTTAATGAATACCATGTTCGTTTTCGTTTAATTTCATGTTCAGTACGTGTATAGTCGTGTTTCTTCAGTTAAACTGGCGCTGACAGATTTATGAAGTGATAACAGGTGTTTCTTGTTTTATACCAGAATGAGGTGGAGCAGTTCTACCAGGTGGAGCTTTCTTTAGGGAGTCTGTATCAGACCTTTGAGACACAGCTAAGCTAAGCTAAACGTTAGCCTGCCCCCCAGCAGGCTGGTTCTGGTGCATCAGTTACCATGGTTACTCAGCAGCATTCACATAAACCGCGTTGAAGGAACTCTGGATTAAATGAGCCAGACTTATCAAGGTAAGCCCGGCTTCCCTTCATCCGGCTTCGTGGAATACCTCCCAGTGCTTTCTGTCTGTTCCAGCAGGGAAACACAACAAATGGATGGAAATTAGTCAGATATTGCTTAGAAGGAAGCAACACAGCTTTGACATTAATCCTGCTGACTTGTTTCCTTTTATCTAATGAATCCTGAAATTTATATTCCTCATCACATATTGGACATTTTCCAAGCAGTCTGTGACAGACGAGGCACGAAGGAAGAAGAGTCAGAAGATTTTGCTCGAGTTGACAGAAATCTGCTGCTGACTCTACTGAACCAAAGAGAAAGAGAACCCCGGGTTCACCTGTGTTACAAACAAGGAAACAGCAAGGTGAACATCATCATTTGATGGCGGAGCTCAAGGCTCATCCAGATAAATCCGCCCTGGCACCACACGGCTGCTTTTTTATTTACAGCTCTATAATCTCTGCGTGAAGTTTGGGAAAGTCTGGGAAGTCAGACGCAGCTAGAATGACCTGATCCTCCATGTTGGGAGTGTTTGCAGACTGCGCTGGTCAGTCAATGAAACCCTCACTGTTTGGTTGTAGCGCCATGCGACAGCAACAAACGCTGAACATTTTAAACTTTCTCGTGTCGCAGGCCCCCGTATGCACGTCTGTGTGAACGAGTGCAACCTTTCACATGCAGGAAGTTCTACAGGAACTGATGGAGAAGGAGAAACGTTGCCTCCTGTGTGTCAAGCCCATGACCAAAACCACCGGATCCCATCACTGGTTACCATGGTAACAGCCTGGATGCAGATGTTTCCAAGCTCTTCAGCGTCGAGGACCCTCTGCAGAGTTTGCTGCCAGCAGGTGTCCACCCTGGTTTTACTGGTGGCTTCCTCCTCATCCTCCTCCTCTTCTCCTCGTGGCCCCCTCTTGGACATGAACCTCAGGTCCTCCATCTCCTTCTCCACCTGGACAGCAGAAGACTGTTAGGAGACACCTTCATCTTCATCACAGACATCAGCAGAACAGTGATGAGTTAACTGTACCAGTTAACCACTGGTAGAAACCCAGAGAGCTGCTGGTTTATAATAAAAAGCAGAGAGCTGACATTAACACCACGTAGATACCTGGCACAACCCTGATTTTCAGCTAAACAAGAAAAACCCAGCCACTTTCCATTATGGCAACACAAAGGAATCCCTCACCTCCACCTGTTTGAAAATAACCAGTTTAGATCATCTAACACACTGGTCCAGAAGGCTGGGTTGGATAGAGGGCAGTTTTCGCAATACCAACAACTAAAGTCCACAATTAAATTAAAAACTGGCACAAATGATTCACTTTGTTCTTCATCTCTAACTGAAAATATCATGAAAATGACTCATTTTAGAAAAATAGCATCTAAACTCTATGAAATGATATCAAACTCAGACACCACAACATCTAAACGGGAAACAGACGAGCTTTTCTTCCAGCCCGATGTTTGTAAAAATATTTTGTCTATGACTAGCAGATGGTAGATGGACTGTCCTTTTACAGCGTTTTATATGTCACACACACATTCGTACCCGACAGGCACATTGGGAGGCAGCGTGTGATTTAGTGTCCAGATTTACAACAATACAAAATTATTCACAGGACTCACATCACTCAGAAAAAATGTTTCAAATGGGTTTTTTAGACAGACACCTGTACACACCCCTCAGGCGGAGGCGTAGCCATCATTTTAGAAGTGAGGGAGACAAATTGCTTAGAGGTTGATTGAGTGATTTATCATCCTCTTGCATTCAATCCTTAACAGCTAAAGAACCACATAACCACAAACAGCACAGCACCAGGGAACCAACTTTAGTTCTTTAAAATGAAATACTATCAAAATTGTCTTTCCAGCCAATCCTTCCTTACCTCCACAGATAAGCGTGCAGCTTCACTCCATCATGCTTGTGCCTACGTCTTCTACCAGGAATCTTGGTGTCATGGTAGACAACCAGCTGACCTTTAAGGACCATGTTGCCTCGGTTGCTCGATCTTGCCGATTTGCTCTCTACAACATCAGGAGGATCAGACCCTACCTGACTGAACACACGGTCCAGCTCCTGGTCCAGGCTCTGGTCATTTCACGCACTGACTACTGCAACTCCTTACTGGCTGGCCTGCCTGCATGCTCAGTTAAACCTCTGCAGATGATCCAGAACGCAGCAGCACGTCTGGTCTTCAACCAGCCCAAAAGAGCTCATGTCACTCCGCTGCTAATCGCTCTCCACTGGCTTCCAGTTGCAGCGCATCAGATTCAAAGCTCTGCTTCTGGCTTACAAAACAATAACCCAAACGGCTCCGGTCTACCTCCACTCCTTAATCCAGAGCTACACTCCCTCTCCACAGTTACGCTCTGCCAGTGAAAGACGCCTAGTGCTCCCACCACAAGGTGGCGCTACATCAGTAGCTAGACTCTTCTCCTCTGTTGTTCCCCGGTGGTGGAACCATCTACCAAACTCCGTCCGATCCGCAGAGTCCTTATCCACCTTTAAAAGCAAGCTAAAGACTCAGTTGTTTAAGGAACATTTCCACACTTAGCTTAACTCTTCTACTCAGAATGAGTTAGAAAGATTTGTCCAGCTCTTTGGTTCAACCAGGTACTGAAGAAGCTGCTGCACTTACAAGATGATGTTGTGTGATGAAATCGTGATCTTGTATTTAAATAAAATGACTCACAAAAACTACAAAAAAAAAAAAAAAAAAAAAAAAAAAAAAAAAAAAAAACACACATATATATATATATATACACACACACTGCCTCCAGCACTACATGACAGCACCTGGTCCACCTGGACTCCAGCAGTCTGACCACCACTTAATGATGACGTCCATCTTGTTTGAATTCATGCTGGTGTTATTCTTTCTTTCAAATGTAAGCCGCTTTGGATAAAAGCGTCGGCTAAATGACTGTAGAATCAGACCTTTGAGACACAGCTAAGCTAAGCTAAAAGTTAGCCTGCCCCCCAGCAGGCTGGTTCTGGTGCATCAGTTACCATGGTTACTCAGCGGCATTCACATAAACCACGTTGATGGAACAGAACTCTGGATTAAATGAGCCAGACTTATCAAGGTAAGCCCGGCTTCCCTTCATCCGGCTTCGTGGAATACCTCCCAGTGCTTTCTGTCTGTTCCAGCAGGGAAACACAACAAATGGATGGAAATTAGTCAGATATTGTTTAGAAGGAAGCAACACAGCTTTGACATTAATCCTGCTGACTTGTTTCCTTTTATCTAATGAATCCTGAAATTTATATCCCTCATCACATACTGTATATATGATTTTATGATTTGTGGTGTTTCAGAGTCAGTTTCATCAATCCATCTTCCAGAACCATTTTACTGGATATTCTAGAAACTTTTCTGTCTTTATTTGACTCCAGAACAACTTTTACTGGGTGACTTTCTGCAGCAGAATACAGATTTCTCTCTAAATAGGATGACGTTTGTTAGCGAAGAAACTGAAGATCATTGTTAAACTTTCTACCATCAACAGTCAAACATATGAACCAACTAACCAATCGACTAATTACCAGATCAATCATTTAAGCAACTAATTAATGTGTCAATCAACAAACCAACCGATTAATCATTAACCAATTAAAGCGCACGTTTTTGTCGTAAATGTTCTGACTTTTGTGGACGTAAATTTGTTTATAATTTTCAGTTAAGTGGTGTAAATGTGACGACTGACCACACGGTGGCGCTGCTGAAGAGAAATACTGATATGATGGTTCTGTTACTGGGTTCTAACCTGCTGAGCGGCTCTGAGGAAGATAACGAAGGGCTGCAGCGTCTGTAAGTTAGAGCGGATCTTCATTTCCAGACTCTGCAGCTCCTTCAGAACCAGATCCACTCGACCGGAGAGCTCAGGACTTGGTGGCCCAGTTGGACCAGCTGTCAGTGTCCTGGACTGGGTGGTGCCGGTTCTGGTCTGTGTTTTGGGCCCACCTCTCCTCAGCTGCTCCGTCAGAGCCTTCAGAGTGGACGGCTGTCTGCTGGGTTGGCTCTGAGGCTGGGACCCGGAACTACTGGTTCTGCTAGCTGGAACCTGCAGAGCTTGGAGCTGATCCAGGATCTGTTTCAGGTTCTGAACATCACAACCTGCAGACTGGACACAAACAGCAGACACCTGGTCTGAGATGTTAAAACTCATCAGATTTGGTCACCATGGTAACTGTGGGCTGTTTCACAGATGATTAATGGTCTGTATTTATACAGCGCTTCACTGTACCTGGAATTATACCCAAAGAGCTTTACATCACATCACATTCACCCATTCAGTCTTGCACAAGTTTATGTCGTCATAAACTCGACTTGGCCGAGGATCGAACTGGCAACCCCTCAGGATACAAGACAACCGCTTTACCTTGCTGAGCCATGCCACCCCATGAGGAGATGATGAATTAAACCAGAACTTCCTGTTTATCCCAGCTGAATTTATCCTAGACTCTGTTTATCCTGTGCAGCCAGGTGCTCTCGACCAGGCTAACATTCAGGCTAACATCTAGATAACAGTCAAGCTAACAGTCAGGCTAACATCTAGATAACAGTCAAGCTAACATTCAGGCTAACATCTAGATAACAGTCAAACTAACAGTCAGGCTAACATCTAGATAACAGTCAAGCTAATATTCAGGCTAACATCTAGATAACAGTCAAGCTAACAGTCAGGCTAACATCTAGATAACAGTCAAGCTAACAGTCAGGCTAACATCTAGATAACAGTCAAGCTAACATTCAGGCTAACATCTAGATAACAGTCAAACTAACAGTCAGGCTAACATCTAGATAACAGTCAAGCTAACATTCAGGCTAACATCTAGATAACAGTCAAGCTAACAGTCAGGCTAACATCTAGATACCAGTCAAGCTAACATTCAGGCTAACATCTAGATAACAGCCAAGCTAACATTCAGGCTAACATCTAGATAACAGTCAAGCTAACATTCAGGCTAACATCTAGATAACAGTCAAGCTAACATTCAGGCTAACATCTAGATAACAGTCAAACTAACAGTCAGGCTAACATCTAGATAACAGTCAAGCTAACAGTCAGGCTAACATCTAGATAACAGTCAAGCTAACATTCAGGCTAACATCTAGATAACAGTCAAGCTAACATTCAGGCTAACATCTAGATAACAGTCAAGCTAACAGTCAGGCTAACATCTAGATAACAGTCAAGCTAACATTCAGGCTAACATCTAGATAACAGTCAAACTAACAGTCAGGCTAACATCTAGATAACAGTCAAGCTAACATTCAGGCTAACATCTAGATAACAGTCAAGCTAACAGTCAGGCTAACATCTGGATAACAGTCAAGCTAACAGTCAGGCTAACATCTAGGTAACAGTCAAGCTAACATTCAGGCTAACATCTAGATAACAGTCAAACTAACAGTCAGGCTAACATCTAGATAACAGTCAAGCTAACATTCAGGCTAACATCTAGATAACAGTCAAGCTAATATTCAGGCTAACATCTAGATAACAGTCAAGCTAACATTCAGGCTAACATCTAGATAACAGTCAAGCTAACATTCAGGCTAACATCTAGATAACAGTCAAACTAACAGTCAGGCTAACATCTAGATAACAGTCAAGCTAACATTCAGGCTAACATCTAGATAACAGTCAAGCTAACAGTCAGGCTAACATCTAGATAACAGTCAAGCTAACATTCAGGCTAACATCTAGATAACAGTCAAGCTAACATTCAGGCTAACATCTAGATAACAGTCAAGCTAACATTCAGGCTAACATCTAGATAACAGTCAAGCTAACATTCAGGCTAACATCTAGATAACAGTCAAGCTAACAGTCAGGCTAACATCTAGATAACAGTCAAGCTAACATTCAGGCTAACATCTAGATAACAGTCAAACTAACAGTCAGGCTAACATCTAGATAACAGTCAAGCTAACATTCAGGCTAACATCTAGAGAACAGTCAAGCTAACATTCAGGCTAACATCTAGATAACAGTCAAACTAACAGTCAGGCTAACATCTAGATAACAGTCAAGCTAACAGTCAGGCTAACATCTAGATAACAGTCAAGCTAACATTCAGGCTAACATCTAGATAACAGTCAAGCTAACATTCAGGCTAACATCTAGATAACAGTCAAGCTAACATTCAGGCTAACATCTAGATAACAGTCAAGCTAATATTCAGGCTAACATCTAGATAACAGTCAAGCTAACATTCAGGCTAACATCTAGATAACAGTCAAGCTAACAGTCAGGCTAAAAACCAGAACAACATCTAGCCTAACATCCAGGATGACATCACAGCTAACATCCAGGATGACATCACAGCTAACATCCAGGATGACATCACAGCTAAAATCCAGGATGACATCACAGCTAAAATCCAGAATGACATCACAGCTAACATAGGATGACATCACAGCTAACATCCAGGATGACATCACAGCTAAAATCCACAATGACATCACAGCTAACATAGGATGACATCACAGCTAACATAGGATGACATCACAGCTAAAATCCAGAATGACATCACAGCTAACATAGGATGACATCACAGCTAACATAGGATGAAATCACAGCTAACATCCGGGATGACATCACAGCTAACATCCGGGATGACATCACAGCTAACATCCGGGATGACATCACAGCTAACTTCCGGGATGACATCACAGCTAACATAGGATGACATCAAGGCTAATATCCAGAATGACATCTAGGCTAGCATTCAGGCTCACAGCAATTCTAACATTTAGGCTAACAGTCAAGCTAACATCCAGGCTAACATCTATGCTCACCGTCAGGCTAACAGTCACCATAAAAGCCAGGCTAACATCCATTCTAATGGCCATGCTAACATCAGGGCTAACTATCAGGATAACAGCTAGGCTAACAGTCAGGCTTACATATATACTAACATCCATGCTAACCACCAGGGTAATAGCAGGGATCTCAACTCTCATACATTGTACATTGTGTTTGAGAGACATGTATTTTAGCTTGTTCACACAAATGTTTTCAAAGCACCGTAACAAAAAAGAAAGCAAGGTCACAGAACAGCTGAAGAAATAAAGCTTTGTGGACTCTGCATTAAGAGAGTGTTCTTTCCTGGCTGTTGCTACGACAACAGTGTTGCTGCTGGCCTGGATGATGTGTTTAACTCTTCATATTTGTAAAGATTAACAGTCTGCTCCTCCATGGGGAAGTAGCTGCTCTGCAGGGTTCCTCCATGTCTGCGATTGGTCAGATGTTGCAGACTCCGCCTCTTTTTTTGTGAGCATGCACTGATCCAGATGGAAAACCCTGGGTTGAATTACCGAGTTGATAACCAGCTTCGTAGAACCACTGATCAGGATTCTGAAGGTCTGGGTAACCCAGGTACCAGAGAGACCTCCGGGTATGTTAGTCCTGCTTCCTGGTTCATGGGCCAGGTGTCTCTGCAGGTGCATTTGTGTGTGCGACTGTGTGTGTGTACCTGAGCCTGGTTGTGGAGCTGCAAGTGTGTGTCCAGAGTGTGTTCGGTCTCAGAAAGCTGCCGTACTTCTTCAGAGCTGTTTGCTAACACAGTGCTGCTCTCCTGCATCCAGATGCTCACCTGAAACAAAGATTTCAACCAGGAGACAGATTTAAACGGGGACTGAACTGGAACACATTCCCACCAGAAATGTTCGGGGGCAGGATTTCTGAAAAAATGTCCACCTTCCTTCACAACAGCTGCTCACTAAAGCTGCATTAATAATTGTAATTCAGAAAAAGAAGTAGTTCTAAGAGGAAACAACACAGAGGAATTCAGGAACTCCTGTCATCTCTGGGAATATCTGGGATAATAAACCTGGAAAGACTCCCGTCAGTCACATGTCAGTGTTTCTGTTTCACCTGATGATTCTTCAGGAAACCTTTGCTACAGTCATGATTCTTTTCCACCTTCTTCTCTTCTTCTAAATGTGAACCAGAACCAGTGATGGAAACTAGAGGTGTGTGAAACGACCAGACACCAAGTAAATAAAACGCAAGCATTATCAATACCGATGCTGAAACCTTTGTTGGGTCGGTCAAAATGTACGAAATGCAAAGAGATTAATCTATGGAAATATTTCATTAATGTTTTAATGCATGAACAATAAAGTTATTACACCACAAACATCTGAATGTGGCATCATCTCGGACAGAGAAGCTGAATTTAGATGTCTTGTTTCAGCAGTGAAAACACTTTATCCTCCTTATTTAAGAAGTTTCTGACAGTTTTCAAGCCTTATATTAAAGTATCAATGTTATCACACTAGTATCGATCAGTATCAATATTTGGACTGCTCCGCCCACTACTAATGAAAACATGGTTACCAGTGTCTATGTTTAGTCTCTACATGTTTTATTTCAGTCCATTTCTGACTCACTGTGTTTATACACCACCCGACCAAAAGAAGTTTCCATCCGTTTGGTGGAGCCAGATGGAAGAAAAACAGCAGTAGAGCTCAGGACCATGTTTAATAGTGAAAGTTAGAACATTTCCACATGAACAATGTGAAGGAACTCAAGGGACTGAACGGCTGTGGAGCCAGAAGAAAACCACTAACCAGTGAGGCTAACCAGAGAAAAAGGTTTCAGGTTGCTAGGGAGCATAAAGACTGGACTCTGGAGCCATGGAAGAAGGTCATGTGGTCTGATGAGTCCAGATCTACCCTGTTCCGGAGTAATGGAGCATCAGTGTAAGAAGAGAGGAGGATGAAGGGATGCAGCATCATGTCTACTGCTATTGTACAAGCCTGTGGGGGCAGTCTATGATCTGGAGTTGCTGCTGCTGGTCAGGTCTAGGTTCAGGTCTAGATTCAGCAATACTATGTGTCCAAAGAATGAGGTCAGCTGATACCTGAATATCCTGAATGAGCAGGTTATTCCATCTTCCCTGATGGCACGGTGCAGGATTCATGGGGTTCAGACTGTAAAAGAGTGGTTCAGGGAACAGGAGACATCATTTCCACACATGGATCGGCCACCATAGAATCCAGACCTGAACCCCGTTGAGAATCTTTGGGATGTTCTGGAGAAGGCCTTGTGCAGTGGTTGGACTCTCCATTATCAATTGGTCTTTGTCAGGTGACGTAACGCTTGGGACAGCCGCAGTGAATTGTGGGTCGAATTGCCATTTTGGGTGGTTACTTGTGAACAACTTTGCTTCCTGCAATATTGTGCATCGTCTTTGCCTGCAGCTTTATCTTTGATAAAATGGGAGTCTCGTGTTGTGTGAAAGGCTGTCATACTAAGTCACACAACTTTAATGGTAGAAAAGTTGGCCACAACATTAGATTTTTTGCAGTTTCCCACTTGGAAAAGAGCCCATGGACAGCAGGCCGAGGCGTGGGATGGCCTGGGTCGCAGCGGTGAGATGAAGGACATCACTTTCACCAACACCATCTCCCTTTATGCGTGTTTGCTCTTGGCATTTTCATAAAGGCAAGTAGGAGTGAATGATTTTAAATGTACAGGTAAACAAGAATGCATAGTAACACAAATAAGTATCGATGCGTGAGAGTTTCTCTTGTGCCCTGAGAGATCTGATGGGATGGTTAACTGGTCTGATTAAGTGGTTAACAGTGTGAAACGTAATGGAAGCATCCAGTGTTAGTTTTTAAATAAATCCAAACATGTGATTGCAGGTCAACCAGCTTATGAAATGATGGAGGATGACCCAGACTGGGCTTCATCCCTGCATCTGGGACACACATCCTGCTCACACCTGCATGAAGCTGCCCCCACCCCCCGAAGAACACAGTGGTGCTGAAAAAAATATTTGTTTGTGCTGCTTTGGTTTTTAAGATATAAGAAGTTTATTATGGGAGAATCATTGCACTAAGCTGTTACTGAATTAACTGACGCAGTGAGTTATGAAGGGAGGCCTTCTTGCGGTTAACTGGCTGTTCGTTAATTAGTCGGCCGGAGTTTTCCAGCTCATTCAGTGGCAGCTGCAGAGCTCTGTTCAGGTACACGGTGACCTGCCTTTTTTTTAAAGATAAAGTGTGACGGTCTTATTTTGTGGGTTTTCCTGTTTCAAGACCAAGTTTGTCCATGCTACCAGTGAGTACTTAAGTTTCGTTCACCTGTTGTAATAATGAGTAAACTGCATTTATTTGGCCGGATATTGCTGCTGTTTCAACATATAAAGACGTGCAGCCCTAAATGTACCATTTTCTCATCTATTTCTAAGTCTTGACTGTTCATATTCCTTTAAAGCTACGTTAGCCGTGTTACCAGCCACATGTCCGCCAACTAGAAAAAGGATTGACATGAATGAGAAAGCTGCCTTGCTTGTAACCTACAGAGTAGAGGAAGTTCAAAGTAAGACAGGAGGTGCTGGACATGAACCATGATAACTCAAAAAGGATGAAACTGAAATGGCTTTATGAGCACAATTTAACATAGTGGTTTTATTTTTATATTAAGTGTTTATTATTGATGCAGATGGAATGGTGGGTCTGAGAAAATGCTGTCTGAACACAAGATGCTGCTTTTTATTCCCAGTTGGGATCACGTGCTTCGCCTCCACCGCATCACTTCGCCTCCACCGCATCACTTCGCCTCCACCTCATCACTTCGCCTCCACCGCATCACTTCGCCTCCACCGCATCACTTCGTCTCCACCGCATCACTTCGCCTCCACCGCATCACTTCGTCTCCACCTCATCACTTCGTCTCCACCGCATCACTTCGCCTCCACCGCATCACTTCGTCTCCACCGCATCACTTTCCACCTCATCACTTCGTCTCCACCGCATCACTTCGCCTCCACCGCATCACTTCGCCTCCACCTCATCACTTCGCCTCCACCGCATCACTTCGCCTCCACCGCATCACTTCGTCTCCACCGCATCACTTCGCCTCCACCGCATCACTTCGCCTCCACCTCATCACTTCGTCTCCACCGCATCACTTCGCCTCCACCGCATCACTTCGTCTCCACCGCATCACTTCGTCTCCACCGCATCACTTTCCACCGCATCACTTCGTCTCCACCGCATCACTTCGTCTCCACCGCATCACTTCGCCTCCACCGCATCACTTCGTCTCCACCTCATCACTTCGTCTCCACCGCATCACTTCGCCTCCACCGCATCACTTCGCCTCCACCGCATCACTTCGTCTCCACCTCATCACTTTGTCTCCAACCATCGGGCTCGCTGCACAACACAGCCCCAACTTTAACTTGTCACCCAAAACAAAAATGAATCTCATCTTCCAATCTTCCCAAACAAAACGTCCTGATTTCAATAGTGATGCGTATAAAAAAATCTCACGTTTTTTTCTGCACTGACGCAGCACAAACGATCGAGACTTTTTCCACGGTGGTTTGCGTGGGGTGGGGGGGCAGCTTCACGCAGGTCAGTTACACCCACAAACGCTGCAGGACGAAGAAGACGGATGAGCTGAGGAAAGAGACGCTGCAGCAGCAGAGATGAAGTCCACCAGGAAGCAGACCCTGGAGATCTACAGACCATGAAGAAGACTCCTGATGCTGGAGAGGAAGGCTTCAGCTACAGACCAGAGAGGCTAGAGAAGATGGAGATCAGCTGATCAGAGGATGAGACACATGATGATGATGATGATGATGATGATGATGATGATGTATGTGTAAAGTTACACACTTGGAAGTTTTCTTTTCATATTTCTTCACGCTGAAACGTGGGAGATTTTTATGTTTTTGTATATGACTCAAACATGAATAATAAAGTGTGTCAAAGGCATTTTTGAAGTGTTTTGACTTTTCGTTGCGTCTTAAGCGCGTAAATAACCAGCATCCGTTTTGGTAATGAAAATTTGTGGAGACAAACACTTGATTAACCAAAGTTTAACTTTTGAGATATGTAGTGTTTATTAGAATTCAGTCATAATAAACAGTAGCAGCGCAAGGTGAACAGATACAATATGCACACGGCAGGTAATATAAATAAAATCACTGACAACCGCCTCCGGCTGAAACAGCAGAGCCACAACACGTGTCCGCTGTCCGAGCCGGACATGCGCCGTGGCCTGGTGACATGGCTCAACGATGACCAGAGCTTCAGCGGAGACTCGGTCAGGTGCTGGGAGGACCTGTAGACACACACCGGCAGACAAACAACAACCGTTTACACCCGTTTGCTTTATTTAGCTTCATTTATAAGGACGTTTATATTATTACAGTTTCTGTTTACAGGCTGATGCCAGACTGACGTGTTAGCTTCAGTAATTATGTTGTATGAACATGTGGAGGATTATTAGAGCATTTAAAACTTTTTCTGAGTTATGTAATATTAATATGAAGTTGTTTCTTTTACAGCATTGTAAAGCACATGAATCATTTCTGCTCAGAGTTTAAATAAGTAAAGAAAACAGATAAAACCAGTAAAGTAACTCTAACCAGCATCATACCTTCACTAGCAGCAGGTGAGCTTACCTTTGCAGTGAGACTGTTGTTCAGTCCTGCGGTGGAAGTGTGAACAGATCTGCATCCAGACATTCCTGAATGTCTGTGAGCTTCCAGAGATTTGTAGTTTCTGAACTGTTCATACGTGTAAACACTGATACCATAAACGAGGTAGCTTATGTCCAGCGATGAGGTTGGAGGTAGTAACGTAGCATCGGAGCTCCGTTCCTTATCTGTGGGGTCGTAAGGATCTAAGTTACTGATTGTTGATAATTTGGCCAAAAACCGATCTCGGTCTCCTTGACAAACTTGTTCCTGTACGGTACCCTCTCATCATTCTTCTTTTTCTCCATACTGGCGACTGAGTAAACGGTTTTAAAACGTACAAACTAAAATGCTGCTCCTCCTGTCTTTGTTGTTTATATCCGAGGTTCATCCAAAATGGCGTATGACCTTCAGCTAGTTAGGTCACGTGTCTGATGCAGACCCATACCAGATCTTGGAGAAAAATGAATGCAACACTGGATTGAAATAAACTTTGTGACATTGCAGAAGCTTATCGAGATAATGCAGAAGCTCCTGGAAGCTGCTGGAGTCGGAGATAAAGGAGCTCCAACCTTTTTTTTTTGGTGGCAACATTTTTATTTATTTATTTTTTGTAGGAAGGGTGATAAACTACGGTAACAGGTACGTGCATACAGGTACAACAGTGTTAAAACAGGAAATTTATTCATTTAGAAATATGGACATAGAACTTATTGTCACCACATGCTTTCTTCCCAGGGACTTGGACTGAACCCAGCACCGATCTTAGACCCTTCTATTAACTCTTTAAAT
Source organism: Melanotaenia boesemani (assembly GCF_017639745.1). Lineage (NCBI taxonomy): Eukaryota > Metazoa > Chordata > Actinopteri > Atheriniformes > Melanotaeniidae > Melanotaenia > Melanotaenia boesemani. The sequence goes on along the minus strand of NC_055693.1, from coordinate 1,004,817 downwards.
AAATAAAAGTGTTTTCCTGACAGTTTACACTCAGTAAATCACTGTGACAACAGGAAACCAAACACCTTCAAGGAAAAGAAATCATCACCTTTTTCTCAAGGCATTCAAATGCCATCAGCAGCTGCTGCCTCTGATTGGTCAGGAGGATGCAGTGGGCGGAGTCTTCTCCATGTGGCATTCCATTTCCCAGCATGCTCTGCAGGTCTGCCACCTGCCCGCTACCAGTGAAGAAGAGAAGAAGAAGACTTTATGTTGATCTCAGAGTCAGAAAACAAAAACAGCCTGTAAACAAATATTCCAATTTGGTTTCCCTGGCAACCGGTAGAGCAGCTGCTCTGGATTCTGCTGGTTCTGACCTAAATGGACCTCAGCTAACTGCATCAATTTCTAGTTCCAGGGCAGAACATGTCATGAAGGAAATACCTGAATTCTGTTTGTCTGTGTTCTAAGTTACAGCAACCTTTTAGTTTAGAACTCAGAGTAATGCATTGTGGGAATAAATGGTGAGTTCATGGTCAGTCCATCACAGTTGGTCAGATCTGCAGGTTGATGCAGTTTAACGTTGCAGGGGGTTCAAACAAATTCTGCAATAAGTTCCTTCTCCACCATCTCTACAGAAAAAATGAAGTAAAATGTGAGAAAAGTTCAGACAGAAGAGTGGTTCTCTACCTGGTTCCAGCTGCTGGGTTCTGGTTGCGTTCATCCAGGATGAGTTCATCCCAGCTGGGTTTGTCCTGTTTGGGCTCATCCTGGTTGGGCTTGTCCTGGGTGTGCTGATCCCGGTTGGGTTTGTTCTGGTTGCACTCGTCCCGGGTGGGCTGATCCCGGTTGGGTTTGTTCTGGTTGCACTCGTCCCGGGTGGGCTGATCCCGGTTGGGTTTGTCCTGGTTGCATTCGTTATGGTTGCACTCGTCCCGGGTGGGCTGATCCCGGATGGGTTTGTCCTGGTTGCATTCGTTATGGTTGCACTCGTCCCGGGTGGGCTGATCCCGGTTGGGTTTGTTCTGGTTGCGCTCGTCCCGGGTGGGCTGATCCTGGTTGGGTCTGTCCTGGTTGCATTTGTCCTGGTTGGGCTCATCCCAGTTGGGTTTGTCCTGTTTGGGCTCATCCTGGTTGGGCTTGTCCTGAGTGTGCTGATCCCGGTTGGGTTTGTTCTGGTTGCACTCGTCCCGGGTGGGCTGATCCCGGTTGGGTTTGTCCTGGTTGCATTCGTTATGGTTGCACTCGTCCCGGGTGGGCTGATCCCGGATGGGTTTGTCCTGGTTGCATTCGTCCTGGTTGCACTCGTCCTGGGTAGGCTGATCCTGGTTGGGTCTGTCCTGGTTGCATTCGTCCTGGTTGGGCTCATCCCAGTTGGGTTTGTCCTGTTTGGGCTCATCCTGGTTGGGCTTGTCCTGGGTGTGCTGATCCCAGTTGGGTTTGTTCTGGTTGCACTCGTCCCGGGTGGGCTGATCCCGGTTGGGTTTGTTCTGGTTGCACTCGTCCCGGGTGGGCTGATCCCGGTTGGGTTTGTCCTGGTTGCATTCGTTATGGTTGCACTTGTCCCGGGTAGGCTGATCCTGGTTGGGTTTGTCCTGGTTGCATATGTTGTGGTTGGGCTCATCCTGGTTGGGTTTGTCCCGGATGTTGCTCGCTTTGGAGAGACTGATGTCTTCCACCTGAAACAGGCAGCAGCAAAAATCAAACCTTAACATGACCACCAGAACCAGAACCAGTGGACCGTCTGCTGTTCCATCAGCCTTACAGGTTACATGATCTAAATCAGATTCAAAGAGACTTCTAGGGTCTGCAGCAGCTGTTTAAACTCAGTCCTACAGGTGCTGGTTCTTCTGGACCACCATTTTCTGGTTCTGTCAGTCTCATTCCAGAACTTTTCTTATCTTTGATTCCATGATGGTGGAACGAACCACTAAATAACTTTTGAAGAACACCCTGACACACCTAACTCACACACACTGGACGCCTGGACCAGGGGCCTCATTTCTAAAGATGGCGTAGAAACAAAAACCAGCGTACGCCAAATATAGTCAACTTTTGGGATTTATAAAAACCAAACTTGACGGGAGAATGTTTCTACCTCCACGGCACCCAGCTGTAGCACCACCCAGCTGGAACACCCAGCAAATAGAAAGAAATATTATTTACCACTAAATAAACTGCTACCAGTCTCAGATGTACCTGTATATATTTATTTTATAAATTAAAAGAAATTACCGCCATCATTACTGTCATCTAGCAGATGCTTTTCTCCAAAGTGAATCACCCCTGTGGGATTTGAACTTCCATCTCCCGCATGACAGACGGATGTTTTACCGACTGAGATATCCATCCGTACATTCCGACTCCTCTGCGGTTTCTTCCCTTCTGACACTGTGATGACAGCGTCTCCACCTGCTGCCACCAGTAACGTCCACGCCGTGTCCACCAGTTAAACATTTTTACCTTTTCCAACGTGGTCCATCAGGATCTCTGTCTCACACCCCGAAAAATTCTTCTTTTTAACTCTTTTTCCCTCCCGAGCCATCATGGAAATGATGTGATGAATATGTATTACAGGCGTCCACCTGACCTTTTATAGTCACCATGTGGGCGGGGCAAGGCGTCCCTCACCTGCTCCGCTTTAGAGTTGGTTCTGGTTTATGAAGAGAAACAGGCGTGGGACGTGCGTGCGTATGCTTTTATAAATCTGAAAGTTGATGTGTCAGCATTTCTGTGGTTTGCTTTGCTACGCACAGTTTGATAAAAAAGACCTCAGGTCTAGCTGGGCTTCAGGACCAGGTCTACCTGGACTCTGTCCTGTAAACACACCAGGTTCTGACCCTGGGTTCTGAGAGAAGCTTCATGTTTCTCAGGAACAGTGATGTAAACGCGACCACATTGTGTTATGGTCCATGCTTGTGTAAATGTGGGCGTGGTCAGTGGTGCCAGTTGGGTGGGGTCATGCTGAAAGCAACAATAACAGGAAAAAATCTGACAGATTATAAAAGAGACTAAGGGCGTGTCTCAATCCGCCTGCTTCTATACTTCCAACCACATTTAAGCTCAAAGTTTCAGCGTGAACTCTGAAAGTACCCGCATGCTGCATAAACTCGGCCAGAAATCTAGCGTGAAATGATGAACGCTACGCGCACTGAACGGACGTCATCTTGCTGACGTAGCGGAAGGGGCGGGACTTTCAACCAGTTTTCCAGAGCTGAATAATGAGAACACATGTACATGATGTAAAGTACTTTCATTCAGTGAAGATATCTTTGCTTATTTAAAAGCTGTTTTGTTAGTGTTTTAAATGACACTTTATACTAACAGGTATGGAGGAGCAGACACATGAACGTTTGTGCTGATGGTTTCTATTGTTATCTACTGAGATAGATTAATACAGTGGAGGCCACGGTTCTTTGTTTCACTAATGAGGCCTTTTAAAGGCGTTTAATACCATAAAAGTATGACGACATGCAAACACGTATGTTAACACGATTTTGGAAGAACTTGGACGGATTGTCCTAAAGTAAAACAAACGGAGCGGCGCTGCCATCAGGCAGCATGTAGGAGGGTCATGTACCTTACAATAAAGAAATAAGCTGCGTTCTAACTCATGTTCAGCCAATCGGAGGGGGACCCTGCGTCGGCGTAGGAGGTGACGTAGTTTACAGGTGGGGTTAAGTCAGGAGGAAACAATAGAAAGTAAAATCAAGAGCTGGAAATTCATTCTGGAAATTAAAGCAGCAGAAGAATCGCCGTCAAACGCTGGAACGTCCCTACCGGTAAGTTCAGAACGTCCGTGCTCCGTCTGGTTGGTGCTGACCCACGACAGCGTCACTACCGAAGGGCGGGGTTAGTGCGCCTCCGTCCTGTGCACGCTCGTAAATGCCTGGTTTGAGACACACTCTGGTCTCTGGTCTCACCAGAACCAGGAACCTACCGCTGATCGCTGGACTTGAGTCTCTTTGAATCTGGATCCTGACTGCGGGACTTTGGTCTTTTCTGATCTGGAGTCACGCTTTTCATCTGATATGGATATGGGTTTCAGAACTGGTCTGAAACCAGGCTGAAGGTTTCTGGCCTTCACTGGTCTCCATTCCAGTTTCCTGGCATCATCTGATCCAGATCCAGGCCTTGGGTCCTTGATTATCTCTAATCTAGATCCTGATTCTAGATGTGATCCAGATCCCAGCTTCACTTCAGACAAGGATTCATTCTCCAGGACTGAAGTGAAACCCAACTGAGAGGTTTTGGTCTCCTTTGGTCCAAAATACTCCTGCAGGTCTAGGTGAGAACCAGTCTTCAGGTCTCTGGTCTGTTCTGATCTGGATCTAGCCCACATTTCTGATGTAGATTTAATGTGCACCTCTTTGGTCTTGGATCTGGTTTTGGTAGTCTCCCCTGATCTGGAGCTGGTCTTCAGATATCTGGTCTTTCCTGGTGTAGAGTCCAATTTCAGATCTGATCTGGAACTCAGACTGAAGTTTCTGGTTCCCTTTGATTGGGACTCCAAATTCAGGTCTGAATGGGGATTATGTTGGCGGTCTTTGGACCTCAGTGATCTGGACTCATACGATCCAGATCCAGGCTTTAAATGTTTGGTTTGATGCGATCTAGATTCAGAGTTCAGGTCTAACTCAGAGTTCAGTTCTTCGTCTTCTCTGAATTCAGACTGCAGCTCTTCAGTCTCATCTGACACAGCTTGGACCTGGTCTTCAGGCTGCTGGTCTGAGCTGGATCCTGGATCCGTGGTTCTGGTTTCTGAGTGCAGATCTGCTGATGTGGATCCAAACGGTACATTTTGGTCCAGGATGTTTCCATCTGAGAGACACCAGACCTGCATAGCAGAAAACTGCTGTTAGCATCCATCCATCCATCCTTCATCCACCATCCATCCATCTATCCATCCATCATCCATCATCCATCCATCCATCATCCACCATCCATCCATCCATCATCCATCCATCATCCATCCATCCGTCCATCCATCCATCCATCATCCATCCATCCATCATCCATCATCCATCATCCACCATCCATCCATCATCCACCATCCATCCATCCGTCCGTCCATCCATCCATCCATCATCAATCATCCATCCATCCATCATCCATCCATCCATCCATCCTCCATCATCCACCATCCATCCATCATCCATCCATCCATCCATCCATCATCTACCATCCATCCATCCATCATCCATCCATCCATCCATCCATCCATCATCCATCCATCCATCATCCGCCATCCATCCATCATCAATCATCCATCCATCCATCATCCATCCATCCATCCATCCATCCATCATCCATCCATCAATCATCCACCATCCATCCATCATCAATCATCCATCCATCCATCATCCATCCATCCATCCATCCATCCATCCATCATCCATCCATCCATCCTCCATCATCCACCATCCATCCATCCTCCATCATTCATCCATCCATCCATCCATCATCCATCCATCCATCATCCACCATCCATCCATCCACCATCCATCCATCCATCAATCCATCCATCATCCATCCATCCATCCATCCATCATCCACCATCCATCCATCATCCACCATCCATCCATCCATCCATCCATCATCCACCATCCATCATCCACCATCCATCCATCCATCCATCCATCCATTATCCATCAATCCATCCATCATCCATCCATCCATCCATCATCCATCCATCATCCACCATCCATCCATCCGTCCATCCATCCATCCATCCATCATCCATCCATCCTCCATCATCCACCATCCATCCATCATCCACCATCCATCCATCCATCCATCCATCATCCACCATCCATCATCCATCATCCATCATCCATCCATCCTCCATCATCCACCATCCATCCATCCATCATCCATCATCCATCCATCATCCATCCATCCATCATCCACCATCCATCCATCCTCCATCATCCATCCATCCATCATCCACCATCCATCCATCCTCCATCATCCACCATCCATCCATCCATCATCCATCCATCCATCCATCCATCCATCCATCCATCCATCCATCCATCCATATCAGATCTGATCTTATTGATCAAATGGATGAAAATCTGGAGTTTGTGATATTTGGATGTTGGATTCTTCCGTCATGGTTCTGTGGCATGATGTTTGTGGATGCTGGTTGGGAGGTTGTTGGGAATGTTGGGTCGTTTTTGTTTATCAAACTGTGGACATGAAGAGGAAACTAATTCAATCCTGCTTCAGTGTTTTCTCCTCGTCTGATGTTTGCTCCCTTTTAGTTTCAGGAAGTTTTAAATACCAGTCATTTCCGGTCTGAACTGGTTTCTCACATCAGATCCGCCTCTGCACTCCTTCTGGAGCATGGTGATGATGCTCTCTGCCTGCTGGAGCTGCAGCCTGACGGTCTGCTCCACCTTCCTCCTCCGGTCCTGCAGCTTCTCCACCAGCTGCTCCAGCATCAGAGCCGGACCCCTGCTGCTCCAGGAACTCTGGGAACACTGGGGACAGGACACAGCATCAGCTGACTGGATTGTCAGTAGGAAGGATTCGTCACTCTGAGCAGCAGACTGACCACTTCCTCCTCCTCTTCCTCCTCCGCCTCCTCCTGCAGTACTCCTCCTCTCCTCTGGAGGGCCTCGGTCTTCTGCAGCTGTCTGAGTTTCTGCAGCAGGATGCTGCTGCTGTTTAAAACCTGCAGGGACTTCCCCAGGACACCTGTAAGGAACATGACACAGTAAACCAGTTAAAACCGGTTTTTACTGGTTTCAGCTCCAGATTAAACTAAACCTGCTCTGCATCTCACAGAACAGCTGTTTCTGTAAGTAGTTAAACTGATTCAAACCAGTTTAACCCACCAACAGCAAAACCAAACCAGTTCAAACTGGTTTATCTGCTACACGAACATCCGGATCAAACCGGCTCCGTTTGGTCTTCTTCTGCTTTCTGGAACTGAACTTTGAACTCTGGACGCTCATGTTTCTGATTTCATGGTCTGGGTCAAGATCTAGTTCTGGATCTGTATCTGGTTCAGAATCTGGATCTAGGATAGGGATCTGGATTAGGATCTAGATCTGGATCTAGATCTAGATCTAGGATCAGGATCTGGATTAGGATCTAGATCTGGATCTAGATCTAGATCTAGGATAAGGATCTGGATTAGGATCTAGATCTTGATTTGGATCTAGATCTGGATCTGGATCTGGATCGGGGTCAGGACTGAGGAGATTGTTTACAGAAACATGGAATCTTGCTGGATTAGCAGGATTCCGGCTGGAAAAGGGACCGGGTACCTCTCCTCATGGAGTCGTAGGTTCTCTGGACCTCAGTCAGTCTGGCTTCATCTGCTTCAATCTGAAGATCCTCAAACTGGTCCATGTTGCCAGAGAACTGCAGACAGAAGGATAGAACAGAATAGAATAGAATAAAGTTTGTACAAGTAAAAACAGGTTGGAATTCTTGTGTGTGTCCTGGAGTCCAGCAGCAAACAGAAACGGTGCATTCAAGACAAAAAGGTGCATAAAGTGAAGAAACTACAGGTTAGAAATAAAACAATAGAACTACACTAAAAACCAATAAAAACAGATATGCACACAGAACTGGATCCGGATCCAGTGACGTGCAGTGAGGTTCATGGTTGGTGAGGCTTTGATTTATTGTAAGAACTGAAAAGAGCTTCTTATTTCAATATTCATTCAACAACATGCAGCTGGTAATGCTTCATATCAGCATTCCTCTTTCACTCACACACACACTCAGTGTTACGAACTCTTCAGTGTGAAAAGTAGCTGCTGGTGTCCTGAAAGTCGCTAAATGACATCATCTAATGTGTATAATAACCTGGTAAAAGTGGAGAGGAACGTTATGGGAAAGGCAGAAATGGACGAAAAAACAAGCTAAAAATAATAAAAATAAAACAAATTCTTTGGTTAATATTTTCTTTTATTCTAGTTTAATTTTATTAAGTGTAGGTTGTTTTCTAATTAGGAGAAACTTGTTTTCCTCCACACTCTTCATTAATAGACATTAATATCTGACGGTAAGCCAGCCGAGATCCTCCTGCAGCAGCTTTGAACGTTTCATGTTCAGCCTGGTCATGAAGCAGGAGGTCATCTCCTGCTCTGGATGCAGCTGCTGCTGCTGCATGAAGCCTCTTCTGGTTGCTTTAGGACAGCAGCACCTACTCCTCACTGAGAAGAAGAAACTACGTTCATATATGTCCGTCTACAAAAGTCTCCAATACTGAAAAAGTCGCTGGATTTGTCGCTAGTCGCTTTAAAAAAGAAGACAAAACCAAAAAAAAGGTTGCTAAGTTGGCAACACACACACACACACCGTATTGGTGTGTGTGTGAGTGCGCCCCCTTGAGGTGAGGCAGAGTACTGTTTGCCTCGGGAATATTTCTCCCACAAACACATTAAATAATTACACAGACTGTAGAGGGTCGTGGTGTAAAACACATATTTCTGTAACGTTCATGTTGGCGACATGCTGAGGAACAGAAAACGTGTCATGAACCCAGTTTGTACTGGACGGTCCAGTCATGGTGAGGCACAGCTCGCCCGTGTCTCCACCGGGTTTCTGACCTGGATTTGATCGGGAAATACTCACATTTGGCCATTTTTACTTAATAAACTGTGAAAAACGTGTTAGAGTCATTTTAACACAGATCAGTGGAAAATATGAATATTTATTGTATGTTCTTTTCTTTATCATGACCTCACCTGACCACACGTCACAGATCTGGGAGGTCGTGTAGCGTATTACAGACATTGAGCCTCCAGCCTCACAGCGGCTGGAAAAGGTTGCCATGGAAGCAGCCCTGCGAGTGCTGATGCTCTCAGGTTGTAGCCTGACTCCGCCCACTGGAACAGTGTGTGGGCTGGGTGGTGTCTCTGAGAACACTTTGTGCTGCTTGACGATGGCGTCCATGGAGGGGAGGTCAGAGCCTCAGACTCAGTTCCCGTACCACGCTGGTAGACCACTGGCGAGGATGCTTTCAGCCAGTCCTCTGTAGGCCGGGCTGAGGGGCTGACGTTTAAGCCTCTGCTGAGCTCTTTTCACTGTGACAACAGGGGTTTTTGCCCAGCTGAGGCTCTCTGTGATGTGAAGGCCAAAGAACTTTTGGGAATCAGTCCGTTCCACCACAGTCCAGTTGAAGGTGAGTGGCTGATGAGGGGGGGGGGTCCTCCTATGAGTTCTTTTGTTATGTCTATCTTCAGAATAAGGTTGTTGTCCTCTCCGTGCAGACGAGGCCAAGGATGGTCGTTTCATGTCATACGTTATGATGACGTTATTGTTGTCATGGGGGGAGGAACCTGCCTTTCCATTCTCAATACCTGTGGTCTGTCTGTAAGAAAGTCCAGGATCCAGGTATGGGTGGGTGTTGGTTCTCCGAGGTCAGCCAATGTAACGTGTCATCCACTGATCTGTTGAAGCAGAAGGCAAACTGATAGGGATCCACTGTTTCATGAACCATGGTGCTGATGTGGGTTAAGACCATCTTAACCCACGGGTGTGCCATTATCTGAGATTATTTAATGTTATGTTTGTTTTCTTGGGGAAGAAAGGACTTAAAGGTGGGCGGTACAGTTTCCTTTGAGAGGGAGATGATGAAGATGTCTGTGTACACCTCCGCCAGCTGCTCTGCACTGGCCTTCAGGACTCTTGGTGACACATGGTCTGGTCCCACAGCCTTGCGGGAGCTCCCCAGTCTCAGAGCTCTGAGGACCTGTGTGTTACCTGAGGTGCTGCCGGGGTCACGGGGGTTCTTTAAGAGGATGCACCAGGACTGAAATGTTTCCGCTACCTGTGCTCAGGCGGATGTCATTAAAGACCTGAACTAGAGCATCTCAGTGCTGTGGTGTGGCCGGAAACCTGACTGGTCGACATCAGAAAAGTTAAGGTTATGTCCACATGGCACCGAAGCCGGTTCAGGTGTGAAAACGGTGGCAAAAACAAGGAGAAAGGCTTCAACATCCCCACGACACCGCTGTAGTACATACTACAGGCTGTGGGGGCGCTATAGAGTAACACTCCAAAGCTAGAGCAGAACAACGCATGTGCAGATAAAGACTCACTGCGTGTTGCAGGAAGTTCACATCGGAAGCAGAGAAGAGAAGATGGCTGAGGATTCACTGTGAAGCAAAAGAGAAACTTTTCTTTGGACTAATAAAGAAGTTGAGCTTCTTCTTTAAAATAAGCTGGACTACAAAGCATAAATAACTTGAGGAAGGTGGATGGAGAATCAGCGTGTGTTCATCCCATAGACGTCATATCCTGGAGGTGTGCGACTTTGCTGTCCGCACCGTACCGCAGACGGTAGAGGACTCAAACCGATCCACCTTGGTACCTGCTTCAGACATGGCCGGTTTACATGGAGGCTCATCCCTGCTTCGTGGGGATGAAAAGGTGGTTTGCTAAAATACTTTTACGGTTTTGCTGCTATCCAGCGTCGTGGGGACGGCCCCTTAGTGTCAGGAAGTTGTGTAGCTGCAGGAAGACAGCTTTTTCTAGAACCTGACCAAGAAATAGGAGGTTTGATATCGACCTGGAGCTGCTCATGAGGGACGAGTCCAGGTTTTTCTTTTTCAGTAACGGCTTGATTATGGCTGTTTTTAGGGTCTGAGGGAAGACGCCTGAAAGCAGAGACGTGTTTACAACCTGGAAGATCTAAGGCAGGGGTGTCAAACTCCGGTCCTCGAGGGCCAGTATCCTGCAGGTTTTCATTGTTTCCCTGATCTAACACACCTGAATAAAATCAAATGGATCCAACAGCTTCTTGTCAACTTCTTCACAATAACCCATTAATTTCAGTCAGGTGTGTTAGATCAGGGAAAAAATTAAAACCTGCAGGATGCCGGCCCTCGAGGACCGGAGTTTGACACCCCTGATCTAAGGCCATGCATCCTGAAACATTCTTAAAAATCTGGTTGCAGGGTGTCAAGACAGCAAGTGGTGGTTTTCAGATGGACAAGGACCTCCTCCAGGTTTTTAGGACTGACTGGAGAAAAGTGTGTCCTGGTGTTCATGTCTCTGAGTGGACACAGGGACATATGTCCTCCCCCTGTCATGGAAGCACTGACTGACTGCCTGGTTTTCTGGATAGCTGGTAGAAACATGTCAGTGGGATTTTCACCAGTGTACCGGTTCCTGATAACCTCTGTTTGGGCTTTTTGTTGACAATAACAGCATCTCAAAGAAAACCCAGGAATGATCAGACAGAACAACGTCCACCACCACAACCTGGAAATATTCAGACCTTTAGAGACGACCAGATCCAGACAGGGTCCTCTGGTCCACATGCTGAGTTAGACCAAAGGTATCAAGAACACCGTTCTCTGGTCCCTCCGTCCTCCGGGTTCTCAGCATGGATGTAGGAACCACCAACAATAACGACACAGTCAGAGTGGACAGATGACTGACAGCAGTTCACAATGTCATCAGAAACGCTGCATGTCCATGTTGTCGCTGCTCCAGGATTGTTGGACGAGGATGGTCCTTCCACCCCTGCGTGGTTCTGTAAACACTGTAGTCTGCCGGTGTTGTGGCTTCGTTGGGATCCTCCGTCCGAGCCACGTTTTACAGAAACATTAAATGGAGCAATCTGGGATGTACCGCTGTGTGACCAGCCGGCGGATGAGGCCGTCCATCTTAGTAGCCGGAGACTGGATGCTGGTGAGGAGTATAATCAGAATAGTTAGCCGTCCTTGGCCAGTCGGCGGAGTCTGTGTACTACACCTCTGGGAAGGAGTCCAGGACATTTATGTCAAAATGTCTTTTGCAGCTTATTTCTCTCAACCGAAAAATTGCTTCCTGATTGACATGAACTCTCACTGTATGCGCACGAAAAGACAAAAACGAGACTAACAGCACAAACACTAAACAAAACCTGAGTCTGAGGCTAGGTCCCACACAAAGGACAGCCATCGTCCCCTCTGAAGGACAGCCATCGTCCCCTCTGAAGGACAGATGGTGACTGAATGAATCTTAAACAGAACCCCACCCATCGAGGAGGACGTCGGTAACCAGCTAGACAGGAAGTGGATGTAAAACCAGACGATGGAAACGGATGTTGGATGATTATTATTATTCATGTTGATGATGAAGATGAGGGTGGAGATGATGAAGAGCAGTAATTAAAGCCTGCTGCAGGGGTCAGCAGCTCCGGTCCAGCAGAGGAACACTGAAACCTGCAGGATGGTAGATCTCCAGGACCGGAGCTGCTGACCCTGACCTGGTTCATCCTGAAGGTGCTTTCATGCTAACCAGCTGACTCGACATTTTTTCTTTATTTACTCGAGAATCTGACAAATTAACCTGGTTTATCAGCTGATTCTGATGTAACTGAATCAGCTGAAGATGATGAAGTTGAAATCTTCCTCCAGGATGGAGCCTCATCATAGCTGATCTTCGGAGTTGTGTTGGAGCAAAGAAGCTCTTCAGATCTGAGGCTCGTCAGATTTTAGGACCAAACTACGAGCGTGACCGACGCAGTTTCATCCGTCTGCGTCGGTCACGCTCGTAATCTGGTCTGTTTTCAGGGCGCTTAGCTACCCGTCTCTTGAGGCAGAGGACGAAGCAATACCAGCAGAAACCACGGGGGCAGTGCTGAGCAGACTAGCTGACATACGACCAGAGAAAGAAACAAACCATAGAAGAAGAAGAGGATCAGGAAGGGAACAAAAAAGTGACATGAAGACGTTTTTCTACTTCCTACCTCCAGTGCTCGGCGGTAAAAGTCTGAAGCCAGCATCAGGACGTCCAGCCGTCTTTTCAGGAGCAGAAGGAGCAGCGACCATCCCTCTCTCAGGGACGCCTCCATGGCATCGTTCAGTTTCTCCTCTTCCTCCTGCTTCATCCTCCTTCCATCCCTCCGCCTCAGCTCTGCCTCTTTCTTCTCCACCACAGATAAAACTTCAGCTTCATGCTTCTGCAACAACATGTTACACGTGAACTTCTGATGATGCTCATGTCAGCTAAGCCAGTAAAGCTGTTAGCTACCGGCTCTTCTAGTGCTAAGCTAACCAAATGCTTCAGTTTTACCCTGAAAATAAAATTCATGACCTAAAACTGATCATCAAATATTTGAGTAATTTTTATGAACAGGGAAAAACTAAATGACGTCCTGATGAGGAAATCTGTAGCTGTGAGGAACATTCATCCGGATCAATTTGGCCGTGATTGTCCTCTAGACATGAAATCTGGGAAAGAAGGATGTTGTCAATGAATTTAGACATTTTTTAGTTTCATCCATATTTGCTGTATTCTGATATATATGTGTATATATGACTGTCAAAGGATTAAAAATTTTATTCTGATTAATCACCATTCCTGACTATAACTGAAATCTGCACGTTTTTACTGCATCGTATCACCAGAACAAGCCGATGCTACAAATATTTACTGTTAACTGACCTTCTCTTGGGTAAACATTAAGTTTTTCTTCACTTTTTTACATCAGATGATCACTTTAGTTGTAATAATCAGTTCAATATTTAATAAAATCTAGACCTAAAAAAGGTCTCATCTGTGCCCCTCTTTTCCTGGTCAGGGCTCCTGGCCCCCCATCAGAACTTTTCTAGACCCGCCCCTGCATAGCTGAAGTAGAAACCCTGCCTACCACCAGCAGCTACTGTTAGAGAAGGTCCTGCCAACAACAAGACTTTGAGGTAAATATGTGACGGTGTGAACATGAACGCTAGTTTCCTCCTTCTCAGCTGATCCATAAACACAACGAGAGAAAAGCCGATCAGCTGATCACCGACAGCCGCCATGATTCACGGAGCAACATGAGAGGAGGAGGAAGCAGCTGCTGCACAAACAGAGATGACAGAGATCCTCTAGAGCGGCCATGTTGGTGCAGAACGCAGGATGAGTTCAAAATATAAATGCAGGAAAAGAGTGTGTGTTAAACACCCCGTTCTCCACGGAGGCGACATCCATGTTTCCACCCAGCTCATCTTTACCATCTCGCTGCACATGCATTATTGTGTTAAAAATATTAACGCAGACGACATTAGTTTCCGCTATTAATGTGTTATTTTTGACAGCCCTAATAATAAGCACAGTTTTTCACCCCTACTTTAAATGAAAGTGAAACATAATTTTTGCTGTAATTTCTCTTTATTAAAACTTAAAAAAATGTCCCTTTTAAGCCCCTCCCACGCTGACCTGTATGCTGACCTTTTACAACAAAGAATCACTGAAGGAGAAGACGAGACAACCAGCGAAGAAGAAAACTGGTTCATCTACAGGTTGATGCAGGATCAGAGTAAAACATGGCGCTGCATCAGATCCTAGCGGTCTGGGCTTCATCAGATTTTTATCGAGTTCTTTCAGGTCTGACTGCCAGACATTTCTCCTGCACATCATCCGTATGTTTTGGTTGTGTTTACTCACACCACACAGCTGGCCAAGAAAGCCCAGAGGCACCTCTACTTTCTCCACAAACTTAAAATAGCCTGTTACCTCCATCATGCTCTCCTTCTACCTGGCGCCACTGAGAGCATCATCACTGGCTGCATCACGGTGTGGTAAGGAAGCTGAATCACCCCCAGCAGAAAGACCCAACACGTAGCGAAGGCAGCCAGTAAGCTCTCTGGTGTCCCCCTACCCTCCCATACCCGCCTCACACCCCACTTCAGCCTCCTGGCTTCAGGGAGAAGGTTCCACAGCTAGACTGCTCCACCAGACGGTCAAACAGCTTCCTCACCAGGCTGTCAGCATACTGAGCTCTAGTCCCCATCTGCCCTCCGTCTGGACCAGTTATAGTTTTTGAACACTTGACCGTCTGCTACTGCCACTTTATTTTTATTGGTTTTATTTGTAGTTTTATGGTCTTCATGTGTGCCTTTAAATTATTTTTACATCTCTGTTATGTCATTTCTATGGTGAGAGCGAGCAGCATCTCACTTCCTCTTTATGTTTTTTACATACGATGAACTGACAATAAAAGTCTTTGAATCTTTGAGGTGGTTGCTATGTCTATTTCCACCACTAGATGGCAGTAGTTGTTACACACTGGAGGCAGAAAGCATTTTGTTTGTTAGATGGCCAAACATGAAGCAGTGTTTACTGACAGGCCGCAGTTTCTACAGAACATGAAACCTCATTCTGTCCTGGTCCATCTTCATCAGTAACCATCCTGCTGCACATCTCAGACTTTCACTTCATTTCCATCAGCTTGTTTTTAAATTTTAGTTTGAAATAAAAATAAATAAAAACAACAATCATCTCAGAGAACTTTCCAGAACCAGCTTCAGTACAAGTCTAGTTTCCAGGAGCTGCATTCAGAAAACATCACATAAAAGGTTTCTTAGTTCAGAAAGTAGATCTCCAACAGAACCAGAACCAGAGCCAGAACCAGGACCAGGACCAGGACCAGGAAGGGCAGTCTTCTGCCTCTACCGTGTTGGGGTGAGAGGATGAGAGATTACAGCGTCCATGAGTTTACCTGGAGTTTCTCCAGCAGCTGCTGTTGTTCCTGGATCAGCACCTGGTTTTCCGCCTGGTTCAAGCCGATCTCACAGAGTCCTGGCTGCACCTGGACCAGCTGGAGGTGGACCAGAGATCCACTCTGGATCAACAGAAACACAACAGATTGTGAGCAGTGTGGGTCAGTAGCAGGTGTTTTCTCTGCTTTCTTTTATCTGGCCTTTGTGGAGCCGAGGTTAGAGGTGATGGCAGGAACATGAAATGCTGTTTGTCTTCTAGCTGCTTTAAATACACTGAAGCCATGATGAGCGTTAAAGTTGGAGCGTTAAAGTTGAGTTTGTGAGCTAAGTAAAAGTCTCTTCTGTCAGGAATAGCTGCTCTGTAAGGAGACCAGCTGATTGTTGTTTACAGTTAATGTCCAGCAGAGGAAGTGAGAGGCTTCCCTGCTCACATGTATTAAAGCTCACATGCAGCCATTTTCCAGCCAGTTTAATGTTTCACTCGGTTTGTTCTCTATGGACACGCTGACCTACATGTATCTGTGCATGTGTGTGCATGTGCGTTTGTCTTGTAGCCTTCCTCTGGGTGATATGGTATCTCTGGCATGTTGACCAAAAAAAGACAGAAGGTGATCCACACACACACACACACAAAGACACACACACTTCCATGCATGGCAGCATCAGTAAATAGTCATTGCTATAACAGGAAACAGCACGTGGACACAGTGGTGGTCAGAATGACCTCCACAGGGACTCAGTCAGCTAACAGAAAGTCAGCTAACAGCCTGCCAGCTAACAGCCTGCCAGCTAACAGCCTGTCAGCTAACAGAAAGTCAGCTAACAGCCTGCCAGCTAACAGCCTGCCAGCTAACAGCCTGTCAGCTAACAGAAAGTCAGCTAACAGCCTGCCAGCTAGCAGCCTGCCAGCTAACAGCCTGCCAGCTAGCAGCCTGCCAGCTAACAGAAAGTCAGCTAACAGCCTGCCAGCTAACAGCCTGTCAGCTAACAGAAAGTCAGCTAACAGCCTGCCAGCTAACAGCCTGCCAGCTAGCAGCCTGCCAGCTAACAGCCTGTCAGCTAACAGAAAGTCAGCTAACAGCCTGCCAGCTAACAGAAAGTCAGCTAACAGCCTGTCAGCTAACAGCCTGCCAGCTAACAGAAAGTCAGTCAATTTTATTTCTCTGTGCATGTGTTTCTGTGTGTGGTTGGGGCGGGGTTAAGTGCACTTGTGGGGGGGGGGGGGGGGGGGGGGGGCTTGGGCGGGCCTGGGGGTGGTGGGCCGTGGGTCTGCCGCTGTCCCCATCCTCTCATTCCCCGTTAGGGGTGTGGGAACTTTCTGGGGTGGGTGGCGGCTCACTGGCTGCAGTCCCTGAATGGCCCGGTCGTGGGGGGCGGCCTCTCCTGGCCTGTCTTGCCCTGGGGGGCCTCCTGGGGAGCAGGGGTGCCTAATGCCACTAAAGGCTCATCATCCAGAGGGAAGTTTGCTTCCCTCTGGACGTACATCCCCGGACCCCTCTTACTTCCTGCTCTCTCTGTCTCACACACACACACACACGTAGGGAGTTGGGAGGCGTGGGGCCATGAGGGGTGGAACGGAGGAGACCATTCAGTGGTCTCCTTGGATGCACCCCGTGGCTGCTCGCCTCTCAGTTTTAATTGCACCAAGACACCAAAACACAAGAAACACAACACACAAACAACACCTGGGGGGCATGGCATGTGGTGCATGGCGGGCGGGGCCACTTAGGTGGCCCGGCTCGCGGCTCATTGCAGTCACTGCCCCTCAATTTTAATTGCACACAACACACACTACATAAACAGTCAGGAGCGGGGAGGGAGAGGGTATTGGGGACCTCTTACACCCCTGCTCCTCCTGTGTGTGGCTGGGGGCGGGCGGGGGGTTGCCCCGGGGCCAGGTCCCGGGATGGCTGCGCTGGTGGGCTGCTGGCTCTATGGGGGTTGGGGCCCGCTGTCCGCTGGTCCGCCTGGGGTGTCCCCCACGGGGCATGGTGGGAGGGTTGTGTGTGGCGTGATTGTGTGGTGGTGAGCGATTGTGGGTGCGGCACGGGGGAGGGTGTGAGTGTGGGGTTATATGGGGTGCAGGTTGAAGTAGATGGGGAGTGGGGGGAGGGGGCCGATAGCGCCCTGGTTCCCAGGGTGTGCGGCTGGAACATCGGGGTGTGTGCTGGCCTACGCCGGGTGGCTTTCTGGGGGGGCCTGGTCCTCCTAGGCATGTTGCGGGCCCTCTGCCTTTGGGGGGTGGGGCGGCCGCCTCTGGGCTCCCGGGGTCCTGGGCCCTTCGCTTGGGCTGCCCTGGGTGGGCCGGCGGCTGCTGATCTTGGCCCACTGAGGCCTGTGCCCCGGGACCGTGGGGGGCTCTTGCTGGGGCTCTCCTCTGCTGCCCTTCGGGTGGGGCTGGAGTTGTCTTTGTGGTGGGGTGGCTTGGGTTGGTGCTCCGGGTCTGCTGCTGAGGCCAGGCCCTGGTTTGCCTCTGGCCTCCGTGGAGGCGTGGTCGCATTTGCATGATCTCACTCACCACTCTTCATCACTGATCACTCCTCTTCCTCATGCTCTGCATGCTGACACAGTCACTGAGTTATCTAGTGGGTTTTTAATATTAAGCGATAATTATTAAAAAAAAAATATAAAAAAAAGAAAATAATAAAAAAAAAAAAAAAAAAAAATTGTATTTTTCCTGTGAGTTAGTATCTGGTCGCTGTTATGTCTTTTTGATTTGATTTGGTTATTATTTAAAAACTCTTAATGACTGGCAGCCCTGTTTTTTTTTTTTTTTTTTTTTTTTTTCTGTATGTGTGTTTCTGCTTTTGTAAAAGTTGTAGGAAATTTTCTGGTGTGTTCATGTACAGGTGTAACAGTTTGTTGTCTGGTGATGGTGTGGATTGAAGGGTCGTTTCCTTCTGTCTGTGATCTTTTTGTCTCCTTTCTTCTTTCCCTTTTGCTCTTTTTTTGCTATTTTCCATCTTTTTCTGTCCCCTCTGGTCAGGTCCTGCAAGATTACATAGATTCCGTGATTCAAAGTAAATAAATAAATAAATGAATCACATTATCAAGAGGAGCCTTACCCATAGGCCTCCCCTTGGCAGAGCAAATTTGTTCAGCACGATACAGCAACCAGATTATCATTTTGCTGCTATGATGCTGAACAGGACAAGTTAAAAAAAAAAAAAAAGAAAAAAAAAAAAAAGAATTTTATTTCTCTGGAACATTAGCAAGAAAAATCAGATTAAAAGAAAAAGTTAAAAGTGTGGACGTGGTTACTGCAGCAGGTGGGCGTGGTTCCTGCGGCAGGTGGGCGTGGTTCCTGCTGCAGGTGGGCGTGGTTCCTGCAGCAGGTGGGCGTGGTTCCTGCAGCAGGTGAGCGTGGTTCCTGCAGCAGGTCTGTGCTGCACGTTACAGGTTTTCATTAACACCTGGGTTTGTGTGTGGTTGTGTAAGGTGTGACTGTTCGGGAGGAATTACTGATTTCAATAATGGAAGTAAGGTACTTGATTCTGTTATAATTCCTTCCCACATATTCTACCAGGGCTACCATGGTACCAGGAAATACACCAGAGAACGTTTGCTTCAGTGGGACATCCCGGGCCATCCGGTCCGGGGAAATATCCCGTTCCTAGAAGACTTACATAAGGTGACTGAAAAGTACCGGATACATCATGTATGAAAGACAACGTGTGGATTGAAACCCAGGAAATGACGGAGGAGTGTGAGCGAGATTAGGACGCTTTGGACTGAGACTCCCATCGGTGACCCTCATCAATGTTCAGCTGCTGAGAAACAAGATGGATGAGCTTCAGGCCAACGTACAACGTGGTTATTAGAGGCTACATGTGTGATATTGAGCTGTTGGCTGTCTCTCTTCATCCCTTTTACGTGCCAAGCGACTTTCCTCAGCTGTTTGTGACAGCTGTATGAAGTCACTCTCTTCCAGCCGATGGGAGATTTTAATAACTGGAAGCTGAAAAAGGCCTTACGTTTGAATCAGTATGTAACTTGTACAACCAGATCCTGGACCTGGACGGACTCCATGGACAGACTGACCTACATGCATCTCCAAGTTCCGGCACCATCAAAGATGCCTACAAAGCCTCTCCTACACCCGACCACAGCACCATCCTCCTCTCCCCATGTTCAAGCCAGGACTTAAGAGAAAGTGAGAAGCAGAGGAATGAAGGTCTGGGATGAGGAGAGTCTCTCCGTGTTACAGGGAAGCACGAACTGGATGAACCAGCAGTTATAATGTTTGTGTGATGCGGTGATCAAAAAGTCTGAAGAGTTTAAACTTGGGTCACAAGAAACTTAAAGCAGGTATTTAGGAAACAACTTTTAAACAAGGAGATGAAGGAGGCATAAGAGAAGAAGAAATTAGGAGGCTAAACTGGATCTGAGGACAAGCTGGAGGAACAACTGATCTTAGAGTATTATGGGATGGCTACGCTGAAAGATTATAGCTCAAATAAAGACGTGTCTGAAGCTCTGAATGGTTTTCATCCTGGACCAGATGGACCACAGCCAGACTGTTAGAAACTGTGCGGAGCAGCTCGGCCGTGTTGTTCTGGACAGCTGACTGACTTCAGACCAGAAGCCCAGACTTCTCTGGTGAAGAAGTCCTTTGAGAAGCTGATCTTTTAAACCAAGTGCAGGTCCTTTCAGACTCCTGCTGTTTGCTTATAGACTCGGGAGGGGGGTGGAGGATGCTTGCATCACTCTACTTCACCTCCTGATGAGACCTCTTCAGGGTCCCGGGACACATGCCAGACTCTTTGTGGACTTCTCTGCTTTTAACTCCATCCAACCCTCTATTTTACCTCTGGTTCTAACTTTTATATTAATCCAGCACAGTGGGTTTGAGATTCTTTAACAGTCAGAGGGTGAGAGTGACTGGAACAGTGGTGGTTCTCCTCCTCAGGGAGGCGTCCGGCCTCCTCTGCTGAGCATCCTGTGCACCAGCAGCTGCAGGAGGCAGCAGGAGAAGCGGCTCATCCTGAACCTCACAGATGACCCAGTCATGGTGAGTCTGGGTGGCGAGGACAGCCTGGGCCCGGCGTGGAGGTCTGGAGTCCACCTGCAGCTAAACACTGACTAAACCACAGATATGGTTACTGTTAGGAAGTCCAGCAAAACAGCAGGCCTCCACCCTGCTCTCCACCTGCGGTACATGAGCAGCAGGTGGGGAGGAGGGTGGAGGCCTCCACCCTGCTCTCCACCTGTGGTACATGAGCAGCAGGCGGGGAGGAAAGCCAGATGCATTGTGGGAAACCAGAACCAGCCTCTACAGACGGACTGCTTCCCTCAGGTCTGAGATTCAGAGTAAAAAACCTCCTTTATTCCACGTGGAACAGCAACAGATCATTTTATTCTTTATGATTTTATTGAATCACTTTTATAGTGTTTTTATTCTTTTTGGTGTTTTTATCTTGAGTATTTTTAATTTTTGTTTATTATTATTATTTACGGGCCATCGGTGTACGGCTGCCGTTTTATTTTTATTTTAGTGGTTTTTATTGGTGCCTCCAGTGGCCCATCAGGTTCGCTGTGTCTGTTTGACAGTAAAACTACTTGAAGCTGAGAACTTTGTGTCCATCAAACATCCGAACCACCACAGGAGACGGACCAGACCGAACATGTAAATGTCATGTGGTCCAGTTTGTCCTCTGGACCTGGTCAGCCAGACATGCTGCTGTACGCTGGAGTGAATCTGTTCTACTGACTTCTATCTTCATCTCTACTCGTACCTTCAGGACGGAGATGATGATCTGAGATTGGCCGGCGTGGACGGCGATGGTGCTCAAAGTGGTGAAAGACTGACAAAGCTTCATGTTTGCTCCTCTGCTGGGGCGCTCCACCTGGTTTTGTCGTCTACTTGTGTTCAGTCATGTGGAAAATCTAAAGGTCTGAAGGACGTCAGAAAGCTCCTCTCGTTCCACTTCAGTTTTTACAGAGGTCTTCCCCGACCGCACGGTTCCACAGCTGTTTCCATACTTCTCTTCTTTGTTCTCCCTCCAACATCAGAGCACCACGAACAGATGCTGGACTAAAACCGAACCAGGTTCCTGGTGAGAACTGTCACAGAGCATCAGCTGAAGTCCAGTTTCTGGTTCTTCTTTGAGTTCTGACGGTGGAACCTGGACACAGAATGAGACAAAAAAAAAAATTTAAAAAAATTTAAATACCTCCAGGTTTGGCACCAGATCATCTTGGGTTAAGCAGACGTTCTCCAGGTGAGCCTCCACCACGGTCCGGTTCAGCCATCACAGCGAGTTCGACCGGGTCTGGATCACACGGCCACACCGCTTCTAACAGGAACAATCAAGAGTCCTGATCCAGTCCTCAAAGCTCCAGTTCAGTTCTGGTACTGGACTAGTTCCTGTGGATAAAAGTGCTCCTAAGCTAACAGTAGCTAACGTTATCCTGTTTTGGTTAAAGTCTTTGTTGGACAAACATGGAGGGCGCGTCTCAAGTTGTCTGGTTTCAGCATGAACTCTGAAAGTACCCGCATGCTGCATAAACTCGGCCAGAAATCTAGCGTGAAACGATGAACGTACTGAACGGACGCCATCTTGCTGACGTAGTGGAAGGGGCGGGACTTTCAACCAGTTTTCCAGAGCTGAATAATGGCGGCACCGACTCAGCGTTATCGGAGGCTGTTTCGTACTGATGTAATATGAAGTTATTCTATCATATAAACTGATCTCTTCCATCCCTGACCACAGCGATGGATCTGATCCTTTGTTGGAGGCTGTGGTAGAGTTAGCACACGTAGATGTTAGCAGTTTTTAGCCGGTTTCCTGGACGTAGATGGGCTATAAGTGTTAGAAATGATGAAAGCTAGAGGTTCCGTATGTTTCTTCATCGTTGCTGAACCTCCAGATTAAGCACTGCGGGGTCTGTGGCGTAAACGTTAACAGTCCTTAATCTGAAAACTGATTCAGACACACCTGGTTAGCAAACCGGCCCGTTTCCATGGTACCGCTGACTAAGCCGTAGCTGCAAAGGTTTACAAGATAATACGTTTAGAAAACCTCAAGAAAACCGTTTTGCCGTTAAGCAGAAAGGCCACGTGTCCTGGTCCTTTCAGGCCGTACAGCCTCCCACCATGAAGTTACACATGAACGTCTACACAGATACGACATCTGCTGGCATGTTTTCGTAAGTAGTGTGTGTTCCCTCATACCGTGTGTGTGTTCGTGTGAATCAGGCAAAGTGTTGATGCGTGTCAGCAAGCTGGGCCTTTTGTTCGTGTCCATGCGCCGCGGTTCATGAGAATATAATGACGGTGGGATCACCGTTAACCATGAAAGGGTCGGACAGAAGAAGAGTGAGAAGTGAAAAGAGCGACAGTACCAAAGGAAACAAATAATTAAAAAACATCTGTGCTGACAGCAGTGCAGTGGAGACGGCCGTGGATTTACTGTTCACTACATGATCTTTATGGCAGTTTTATGCATTGACATGATCCAGTAAGAATACAGGAAGATTAAAGCTCATACCAACACATCAGTAGAGCCACGGCGTGATGTCCGGGTCGCGGTACAGCTGTCCGTTAATAATAATTTATCCACCGCGATGACAGCGCGAGCACCTTCAAGGAAACAGGACTCTCCGTTGTTAACTAGACTCTGTGAAAGGAGATGTTTTTCACCGTTTCCTCCGGGAGCTTCAGGTGGTTTTAATGAAGTTTTTCACCGTGGTCTCGGGGTCCTCCTCCGTCTGCTCTGGAATCCCTGCAAATACCAGGTTCTCTCTCATGCTCCGCGCCTGCAGATCGATCACCGTTTCCTTCATCTTCTTACTTTCCTCCGAGAGACGGGTCAAGCCCTCGGTGAGGGATTTTACCGACTCTCTGAGACCAGCATGTTCTACAGCCAGAGTTTCCACCTGCTTCTGGATGAATTCTAGTGATTCACGTAGCGCCTGGAACTCCTTGTGGAGAATTTCTACCAGGCTCAAACGCGCATCAAAACTACTGAGTTTCTTATCTATAGAGATCAGAACATCCGTTGAGTCGTTCCCCGGTGGTGAAATAGCTCCTGGTGAATCCTCATTTCGCTGTCGAAGTGGAAGTGGTAGATGTTTGGTTTGGCTTCCTCATGATGATTCTATCGTAGCACCGATCTATAAAATCTGTCAGACTGGCCATGTCCTCCCGCTGACTCCAGAGTGGACCATAAAGACGCTATTTAATGAACGAATGTTTGAGTGTGCCTGGTCTGAATCTGCCGTCTCACCGGATCTACGTCGCTTACAGCATCAGCGTCACCTACTTCTAGTTACCAAGTACTAGTTAGCTGGCTCAAAGGCTCCTTACACTGCTCTACAGCAACGATGCAAGAGACTCATCTATCAGAAAAAGAGCACTTACAGAGAGAATGGACCAGATTTATAGGTCCTCCTTCAACACAAAAAGAGTTGCTATTCTACTAAACAAACCAGTTTATTTTAGCCACGAACAAACAATGGAGGATAAAGAGGGTAGATTTGTGATGGTGATAGGCACTGCTGGAGGGGCTAAAGTCACACTGGTTTATTTATATGCCCCAAACAGAGGAGCTAGCTTAAAACGAGGAGACTTTAACTGCAGTCTGCAGGTCCAGCAGGACTGGGTCCCATGTCCTCTCCCTGCACCGGTGGTGCCAGCCTGCTGCTGTCCGACCGGCCGTGTCCTCACCCGGCTGTGCTGGACTCACAAGACATAGACCCAGATCCAGGTTCTTATCAGTTCCAGAGTCAGAACCAGACATGGAGAAGCTGCATTCAGCTTCTATGCTCCACATGTCTGGAACAAACTCCCAGAAAGCCTCAGATCAGCTGAAACACTCAGTTTATTTAGATCCAGGTTAAAGACCCTCCTGTTCTCTGCTGCATGGACTAGTTTTTATTTAGAGTCCAGATCTGGATCTGGTTCTTAAAACTGGAATTTTTAAACTGCATCATGTTTTAATGCTGTTTTTAGCCAGTGTTCTTTCTTTTTCCCTTTTCTGTTGTTCTTAATGTTAAATCATGCTTCTTGTTTTCTGTAAAGCTCTTTGAATCAACCTGTCGTCGGACTGTGCTGCAGATAAACTGGTCTTGTCTGTTCCTATTCCTCCCTTTTCTAGTAACATAATCCACATTTTAATAACCCATTTATTAGAAAAAATAATATCACCATTTATGTGGAAAAACCAAAGACCAAGAATATGGTTAAAAGTAGTAATGTCAGCAAAAGAGAAAAGAGGCCTGAACCTAGCTGGTGTAAAGATTTTCTACTGGCCGCTCAGCTGCCAGCGGGGGTGCATGGGGTGCTCAGGACTTAGAGGCCAGATGGGTCTCAGCTGAATAGAACTCCTATCAGGGATTCCCGTATCTGGTCTTCCAGTTCTTAGCCAGCATCTCAGAAAAAACTTAAAATAATCATTTATGAATCACACACACATTGAAGGTCTGGAGTTCGGTCCGTGTAGAATATAAAGTTTTTACCATCCATATCTCACAGGGCCTTCAGTGTGTTATCTTACAAATCTGGCATTATGTTAGAAAAACAGACTGGGAAATAAACAAAGGAACCTACGAACATAAAAAGCCATCCCTCTGGACTCTCACATGGCTGGAGATGTCAGACGCCACAAAGCAAGCTGCAGACGATGCCTGAAGGACGGGGAGCCAGCTGCATCAAGAACTGGTTAGAAGGTTCAAATCAGGTTCTTCAGGACACCGTTAACACCTCAGGTGTCTGGAGGAGCTGTGGTACGGCCCCTGCCTTTTACAAACGTTTCCTACAGATCTGCTATGATTTTAATTAGTAAGAAAACAGATTCATACTAACGGGAGGAAACCGACCCTGCTGCGGTTATAAGGCAGACCCCAGTTAACACCCAAATCCCTCCACATTTAAACATTATTTTAATAATTATTTCTAATATTATCATTGGATTTATGGTTTTTATTTAATGTTTCATATATTCCTTTTTTTGTTACAGAACTAGAGGAAAACATGCCCCCGGTGCTCTGTTACCTGATAATTTTCTTTGTGCTGTATTTCATTGTTTTCTGCACTAAATGCTGGTACATGTTTTTTGCCTGTTCATGTACACTGAAGGCAATAAAGCTGAAAAAAATCACTTTAAGCTCCTTGAACTGGTTCTGGTTCTGACTCAGATGCTGGACTTTCCTTCACTGATATCTCCTCAGACAAGCTGATCACAGAAAACAACTTAACCATGAAAGCACAAGTTGACCACAAACCTTCCACACACCAGATCCTGACCCAGAGCAAGCTGATCCAGAAGCAGAGGACGGCACCTGAAGCTCGGTGCTGCAGACCTGAACGCTTCCCGCTGAACTGAGGAGTCCGAGGAGCGCCAGAGGAAGCACAGCTGAGGGGGGAGGAGCTAAAAATAGACGAGGCTTCAGTCAGATTATCAGACAGCTGAGTGACAGAGAGACATCTGACTTCCATAAACAAACACCGCTCGCTCTCCCTCTGGAGAACATTTAGGAGGCGCTTCAGGGTCCTGGATCCCGAGCCAGGAGACAAGATCTGGTTCATCAGAACATTTTAACCTACGTTCAAAAAGTTCTGAACAGAATTAAACTTAATTTATCTGTGCTTTTATGTTTTCTGTCTCCTTCTGTCAGTTCCAGCAAGATTACATAACTTCCATATATTCAAAATAAATACGATAAAAAATAAATTTAAAAGTCATGTTATCAAGAGGAGCCTTTTTACCCATAAAACACATTAGTTAGGCACAACACAGCAGCCAGACCATCATTCTGCCGCCACCGTGCTGGACAGGACAAGTTCAAAATATAAAGAAAACAAATTAATAAAATAAAGTGTCAGCAGATACAAGTCCAGTGTGTAGAACTACTGTCACCTAGTGGTGAAGATGGGTATAGCACCCTGTGAATGTGTGAGTGGATCCAGTGGCCTCAGGTGCAGCCACAACTGCACTACAGGTAACTACTGTCTTCTTCTATGGTGCTTTTAAGGTGTTAGCCCGGACTAGGACCCACAGTGGACTGGACCACACCGGACTACGAGCCACAGTGGACCGGACCACCTCGGACTAGGACCCACAGTGGACTGGACCACCCCGGGCTACTATCCATAGTGGACCAGACCACCTCAAACTAGGACCCACAGTGGACCAGACCACCCCGGACTACGATCCATAGTGGACTGGACTACCACAGAATACAATCCACAGTGGACTGGACCACCCTGGATTATGATCCACAGTGGACCGGATAAACCAGGAATACGATCCGACTGGACCGGACCACCTTGGACTATGACCCACAGTGGACCGGCAGCTGGTCCAACATCCCCCACAAATTGGCCCCTGATACAAAGAGGTGGGTGTAGCAGAGAGCAGCAGGAGGAACTTCCTGTCTGTAATAACAACAACCTGCGGCTGATCAGGTCAGGTGGTCACATGTGGGCGGAGTCAGTGAGTCACATGATAGCTTCAGAGGCAGACAGGAAAACTGACTGTGATGCGTTCACTGACCGACGTTTAGAGAAAACACAAACACAGTTTGATGTATAAAATTTGGTTTTTATTTACACACAAAGTCAAATCTGATTAAATAAAAATAAGTAAAAAAAAAAATCAAAATCCATTAGATTAATGTGGATAAACTGGATCATAACCAGTCCGGTTCTAGTAGAACTGAATTCATGTTTCAGTAACTTTAGAGGTAAACAGGCTATGAACAAGATCCAGACTCAGTAACAACCAGATCAGAACCAGATCAGTTCTGGATTGGAACCTCTTTTGGGCCTCAGGGTATTCAGATCAGGAACAGTCATCAGCTGTGGGGACACCGGGTAAGGTTCTGACCTCAGACATGATCATGTGACTCTGTTGACCAATCAGAAGCCGTTCCAACCAGAGAACAGAGTTGTTCATGTTAGTCGTGAACAGGTGAGAGTCACAGGAAAGGCTCTGATTTGGTTGTCTTCTGAACTTTATTCTGGTTTCCGGTCGGTACAGTTCTGGGTCATGTGGACTGGCTGAAAGACAGCCTAAGCTCCTCCTCCCTCAGGCTGCGGTCCAATCTCTGTGTCTCTGACTCCAGGACAGACGGAACCGGAAGCCGTGTGACTGCCGCCAGCGAATCGTTGAGGTTGTGTCTCAGGGAGAGCAGCCATTGGCTGTTTCTGGACGACTGCTGGATAAACTCTGCCTTCTGTTGCTGGTCCGCAACCAATGAGAGACGGAGCTGACTCACCTGAAAGGGGAGGGGGAGGGTGACGTCATCAACTTCCACCTGAGATCTTAAAATACCATAAAGTTGTCTTCTGTTGTTTGCTCACCTCATCCTCCAGCTCTCTCACTCTGCTCTGCAAACGTTCTTCTTCTGTGGTGTTTGAAGACTCCTGAAAACACAAACACACACACACACACACAGACACACACACACGAAGAGCTGTGTTTTCATAAAGTCCAAAACTGTAATTAAAACACACACACTAACACCTGTCTGTGAGATCTGTGAGACCTGAGATCTGCTGTGTTACCTGTCGGAGCCGACAACGCTCCTCCTCCACCTGACACACACACACACACAGCAGAAAGAAAATTTGTTTAAAGTGAAAAAAAAGCAAAAAAAACAAAAAAAAAAAACAAGTGTGTTTGTTCTGCTATAATCGTGAGGACCACAGCAAGCTTTCAACCACTGGAGTGAGGACATTTTTACTAAGTGAGGACATTTTTACTAAGTGAGGACATTTTTACTAAGTGAGGACATTTTTACTAAGTGAGGACATGTTACATGTTGGCCAGCCACCAGCTCTTTGTTGTCATTAGCTCTTTTCCACTTAAGGATTTTTTTTCATTTGGCTGGGAATTTAAAAAACCTTGGCATATTTCCACCAACATTACCTGGGCAAAAAAAACTTTCCCTGGAGAAAGCACGTAGTAGATTCAGATTGTCCTCAAAATCTAATCACTTGATCCTTTGTCCATTTCAGAGATTTCCTGACAATTTCATCAAAGTCTATCCATAACTTTCTGAGTTATGTTGCTAACAGAAAGACAGACAAACCAAAGCTGACGAATACATGACCCGGAGGTAAAAGTTACTGGAAACCCCTTGAATGAAAACCTACTATTACAATGGCCTCCAAAGGTTATTAGGCTTCTCTCAAAGATTCAGCAGGGCCTCAGAAAAGTGGTAGAATGAGCAAAAAGTGAGCAACATTATAATTAATGTTGTTTACAAATAACTATGTCTACAGAATATAACAGAACATGTTCCATGAGGAGATCCTCACTCTGCTGGTTACACAATGAAATGTGTGAGGTCAGAGCGTGGTGTTTAATTTTACATTCACTAATTTTCTACCATTAATTTCAGGAATTTCAATACCATAAATTAATCACCAGAGTAAAAGAATTCCTGGTTTTCTGTGTGGTTTGTCTTTCCACCAAAAAGTTTTAGAAAATTTATTCGTACGAGGTTGATGACATTTAAGGAAGTACTAAAAGAAAATGAATTACACCTCCAGTCCAGTTGGTGGTGGTAAGAAAAAGCTGAAGGCAAGAACGAAGATACAATAAACAGCATCTGTCAAGACCGCCTCATCCTGCGTCTGACGTCAGCCACCATGATGGAGGACACTCAAACTATTCTTTAGTTACAAGTTCTTACTGCTGTGAAAACTGGGCCATCTGCACGGAAAACACGACAAAGACGATTGCAAACGCCCAAATGGCATGTACTACCATACAGTGAATAAATACTAGTAAATAAAGTATGTTCCACCCCTTCCGAAAAAAAAAAGAAAATTCCAAGAAATTTTTACCTGGCTAATGTTGGTAAAAATATGCAGATTTCCTTTCATCCATTGGTAAATGAAAACAGTTCCAATAGTAGCTAAGGGGCTAAAGAGCTTCTTGTAGCAGAGATGGTGGTCCTATCTCCGCAGGGTCAGTTTACCCGGTCCTCACCACACTGCTTAAACAGGAATGTGTGTTTCCACCTGTCTCAGCGTGTCTCTCAGAGCATCCCTTTCTCTCCTCAGTCTGTCTCTCTGGTTCTCCAGCTGAGAGTTCTTTTTATTCAGTCGTTTCTGGACCAGCTCCAGTTTGGCCACCAGATGCTGCAGAACCTCCAGTCTGTCACATACACCCTGTTTTACAGAGTTACCAGATTATTATTATTATTATTATTAGAGCTCGATGAATAAAATCCATTCCAATCCCCATCTCTTTCTGGAATTTTGTGTTTTATTATGAAACTCATTTTCCCAGTGAGTCTAGTTATGTCAGTGTAGAAGATGTCAACAGTTCAACAGGAATTTACCCATTTTATCATTATCTGTAAGTTCTTTTTTTCTTCTTGTGTTTTGTGCAGTTCAAAAACTTAGGGTGAGTCTGATGGAGGCTGATTTCAGTTTCAAATTCTGACATTCTGTCCATGTTTTCTGCATTGTGGACAGAAGATTTTATACCTGATCAGGTGCAAAACACTGTGTTCCATGTTTTCAGCATGTTCCATTAAAACGAGGAAGCAACATGAGCGAAGCATAAAAGAAAAGCAGGATGGAATGTAGCAGGAGGATGTCGGAATACAAACAAGTCAAATTAAGCTAATGCTAAGACCGCAGGCACATACATTAGCTGCTAACGCTAAGACTGCGGGCTAAAACGTTAGCAGCTAACGTTAAGACTGCGGGCTCAAACATTAGCAGCAAACGTTAAGACTGCGGGCTCAAACATTAGCAGCAAACGTTAAGACTGCGGGCTCAAACGTTAGCACCTAACGTTAAGACTGCGGGCTCAAACGTTAGCAGCTAACGTTAAGACTGCGGGCTCAAACGTTAGCAGCTAACGTTAAGACTGCGGGCTCAAACGTTAGCACCTAACGTTAAGACTGCGGGCTCAAACGTTAGCAGCTAACGTTAAGACTGCGGGCTCAAACTTTAGCAGCTAACGTTAAGACTGGGGGCTCAAACGTTAGCAGCTAACGTTAAGACTGGGGGCTCAAATGTTAGCAGCTAACGTTAAGACTGGGGGCTCTCACATTGGCAGCTAACGTTAAGACTGCGGGCTCAAACGTTAGCAGCTAACGTTAAGACTGCACGCTCAAACGTTAGCAGCTAACGTTAAGACTGCGGGCTCAAACGTTAGCAGCTAACGTTAAGACTGCACGCTCAAACGTTAGCAGCTAACGTTAAGACTGCGGGCTCAAACGTTAGCAGCTAACGTTAAGACTGGGGGCTCAAACGTTAGCAGCTAACGTTAAGACTGCGGGCTCAGACGTTAGCAGCTAACGTTAAGACTGCGGGCTCTCACATTATGTTTGCCTCTCACATCCAGCGACCAATCAGAGCTGTGCTCACCTGGTCTTGGTTAGACTCAACTCGCTGGCCCTGCCCCTCTTGATGGGCTTTGTCCCGGTGGCCAATCACAGCAGCCTCTGTCCTCTCCAGGGCCAATCGGACCCGGTCCCGGTCCCTCTGCAGCTCCTCGGTCCTTACAGTCAGAGTGTAGACCTGAAGATCAGAGACCAGATCTCAGACTGGATCAAACTGGATCGAACAGGAGGACAGGTGAGCTGGTTGTTACCTGAATTTTACTCTGCATGAGAAGCCTCCTCATCTCCTCCTTCTCCTGCTCCTCCTCCTCATCTTCCTCCTGCTGCTCCTCCTCAGGAAAAACAGACAGACCTACCTCTCCTTTTTGTCTCTGACCTTTCCTCCTCTTTCTGTCAGTCTCTTCTCTCTCTTCCATCACCTGCTTCACCTCCTGTAGCTCTTTCTCCTTGTCCTCCACTCTGGACTTCCATTCCTCCTCCACCTCCTCCTGTCTCCTTTTCAATGTCTGTATGTCTGCGTGCAGACTCTTCAACTTCTCCTCCCCCTCCTTCTCCACCTCCCCCACTCTGCTCCTCCAGCTCTCCTCAGCCACCATCCTCCTCTTTTCTGCTTCCTCCAAGTCCTCCACCACCTTCTTTTTCCTCCTCTCCAGAGCCTTGACTCTGGCTCTCAGCTCCTCTACCTCTCCTTGCTTTTCCTCCACCTGCAGGTTCTCCTCTCTGATCCTCTCGAGCTCGTCCTTCTTCTCCTGCAGTGTGCTCCTCAGACGCTCTCCTTCTGCATGGCTCACCTGCATGAAGATGAAGAAGACCAGACCAGAACTCCTGAACCAGACCGGAACACCTGGACTAAACCAGAATACCACCATACCTGCAGGAGCACCTTCAGCTTGGTTATCTCCTCCAGTGCCTTCCTCAGCCCCTCCTTCATCTGCTCCTTTTCTTCCTCCTTCTCCTCCTGTCTTACTCGCTCTCTGCTAGCGTTCAGGTCACACACCTGAGATGTGAGCACACACATCAGCAAAAATGACCTGGACCACCTCCTGCAGGTGTAGATAGCTGTTTGTCCACCTGCCAGCAGGGGGCAGAGTGGAATGGAGGAAAGTTCCAGATCTTCTTCTTGGTTTCCATCTTCTGTCCTCAGACCATCTCTGATTAAAGATGTTCCCACAAAATCTGCCTATCCATCATCCACCCAGCTCTGTATCATCCACCTGTCTGTCCATCATCCCCCCGTCTGTCCATCATCCACCCAGCTCTGTATCATCCGCCCGTCTGTCCATCATCCACCCGTCTGCCCATCATCCACCCAGCTCTGCATCATCCACCCGTCTGTCCATCATCCACCCAGCTCTGCATCATCCACCTGTCTGTCCATCATTCACCCGTCTGTCCATCATCCACCCAGCTCTGCATCATCCACCCGTCTGGGCATCATCCAGCCATCCCTTTGTTTGGGGGGAAATTCTACATCAATTTGGGGGGGAAATGGCTCCATTTTTGGGGAAAGTTGCTTCATTTGGGGAAAAGCCACTTTGTTTTGGGAGAAAGGCTTTAACCAATCAGAGACTTCATGTGAACTTCTTTAACCAATCAGAGACTTCATGATAACGTCTTTAACCAATCAGAGACTTCATGATAACGTCTTTAACCAATCAGAGACTTCATGATAACGTCTTTAACCAATCAGAGACTTCATGATAACGTCTTTAACCAATCAGAGACTTTATGATAACGTCTTTAACCAATCAGAGACTTCATGATAACGTCTTTAACCAATCAGAGACATCATGATAACGTCTTTAACCAATCAGAGACTTCATGTGAACTTCTTTAACCAATCAGAGACTTCATGATAACGTCTTTAACCAATCAGAGACTTCATGATAACGTCTTTAACCAATCAGAGACTTCATGATAACGTCTTTAACCAATCAGAGACTTCATGAGAACGCCTTTAACCAATCAGACTTCATGTGAACTTCTTTAACCAATCAGAGACTTCATGTGAACTTCTTTAACCAATCAGACTTCATGAGAACTTCTTTAACCAATCAGAGACTTCATGAATCTGAGAAGATGGAAACCAGGAAGATGATCTGGATCAGAGACCGGAATGTTACTCTATATTTTTGTTTACCTGCTTCTGGAGGGAGCTTAGGTTCTCCTCCACACTCTGCTGGACTTCTCTCAGCTCCTCCTGAACCTCCTCCCTCCTCCTGTACTCCTTCTTTAACTCCTCCTCAAGGATATTTACTTCTTCTTTTTTCTTCTTTAGATCTTCTTTTGACTCCTCCTTCTCTTTTTGATCTTTCTGGATCTCCTCTTTAAGAACAGACACCTCCATCTCACTCTTCCTCAGCACCTTCTGCACCTCCTGTCTCAGAGTGGCCACCTCCTTCTCCGCCATCAAAAACTCCTCTTTTAACTGTTCCTTCTTCTTTTGCTCCCTCTGCACCTCCTCTTTGATAGCTGCCAACTCATTGTTGGTCCTCAGCTCCTCCTTCACCTGCTCCTCCATCTCTTCTCTAAGAGATCTAACCTCCTTTCTCCTCTTCACCAGCTCCTCCTGCACCTCCTTCTTTTCCCTTTGCTCCTTTAAAAGCTCTTCTTTCATTAGTAAAACCTCCTTCTTGCTTTTCCACAGCTCCTCCTGCACCTCCTCCATCTGCTGCTTCTCCTCAAGAGCTTTATTGCTGCTTGTCAGCTCTGCCGATCTCTGATCCTCCTCCCTCTTTCTACGCTCCTGCTGCACCTCCTCCTTCAAGGCTGCCATTTCTTCCTGCACCTCATCCTTCTCTCTTTGCTTTCTCTTCACCTCCTCTCGGAGAGCTTCCACCTCCTTCTCAGATCTCCACTGCTTTTCTTCCCTCTCTCTTTGCTGCTTTCTGACCTCCTCTCTGAGAACAGATAACTCCTCCCTCTCCCTCTGCACCACCTCCTCCATTTTTCTCACTTTTACCAACAGGTCTGCCTTCTCCTCCTCCAGCTCTCTCACTCTGGACCTCCCTCTCTCCTCCTCCAGGAGCTGCTCATCTCTTACAGTCTCCATCAGCCTCCTTTGCTCCTCCTTCACCTCCTTAATTTCATCCTCCTGCCTCCTCTTTTCCTCCCTTACTTCTTTCAACTCCTCCTGTGTCTCCTTCAGTTTGCTTTCTAGCCTCCTTTTCTCCTCCAGAGTCCTCCTCATCTCATCTTTGTACTCCTTCACCTCCTTCTCCATTTCTTCCAGTCTATTCTCCAACTTCTGCACCTCCTCCCTGGCCCTCCCCAGCAATTCTCTCTCATTCTCCTGCTCATCCTTCACCTCCCATACTTTCTCCTCTAGTTTAATTTTCTCATCCTCCAACTCCTTCAGCTTCTTATCCAGTCTACTCCTCTTTTCCTCCTTAGCTCGACTCAGAGCCTCCCTCTCTCTCCCTGCCTCCTCCATCTCCTCCATCATGGCCCTCAGCTGCTGGACCTCCTTCTCCTGCTCCTTAAGGATCTGATTGAGCTTTGCCACCTCCTTCACCTGCTGCACAGCTTTTTTCTGCCCCTCCCTCACCTCCTCCTGCAGCCTGTCCTGGGCCTCCTCCCTCTCTCTGGCTCTCCTCTTCGCCTCCCTGCTCTCGGCCCGCGCCTCCTGAAGGTCTCTGCTCTGGGAGGAGATCATGGCGTCTTTTTCTCCTGCCTCCCTCCTCTCTGTCTCCAGGAGCGCCTGGACTTCTCTCAGCAGCTCCTCTAGCTGCTCCTCCCTCGCCTCCTTCAGCATCAATTTTTCTAACAAGTCCTGATGCTCCTTCTGTCCTTCCCTCTCCCGCTCCTCTGCCAGCCTCAGGCGCTCTTTCAGCTCCTCAACCTCCTCCTCCCTCTCCCTCACTGCACTTATCTGTCGCTCCAGGCTGCGCTCCCTGCGATCCACCTCCTCTTTCACCTCCTTACACTCCTCCTGGGCCACGTTCAGCTTCACCCTCAGCACCTCCACTTCCCTCCCTTTCTCCTTCAGTCCCTCCATCACCTCCTCTTTCTCCTTGTGCAGTTTCTCCTTCCATCTTCTCTCCTCCTCTCTGTCCTGCTGTAAAGAAGAGATTTCTGTTCTTAGTCTCTTAATCTCCTTCTCCACCTCCTCCTCATTTGCTCTCTGCATCTCCTCCTCCTCCTCTGCTTTGCTCCTCAGTTGGTGCACCTCCTTCTCCATTTCATCCTTTTCTCTTTCCAGTTTCTCAATCCGGTCACAGAGCGCCTCCATTTCTCCTTCCCTCTGCCGCTCTACCTCCCTCTTCTTCACCTCCTCCTCTTGCAGCCTGGCCTCAGTCCTCTTTATCTCCTCTTGTAGTTTCTCCTTCTCCATCTCTGCTTGCTGGATTCTCTCCATCATCTGGCTGAGTTGCGTCTCCCTCTCTGTCACCTCCTCCCTTAGCCTCTCCACCTCTATCTGCCACTCCTCCTTCTCCTCCACCAGTCCATGGATTCTCCTCCTTAGGGCCTCCAGCTCTCCATCCTTGGTTCCAAGCTCCTCACTCAGAGCTCCTCTTTCTCTCTGCCAGGCTTCTTTCTCCTCCTTCCTCTCCTCTTCCTCCTCTGACCT
This sequence comes from Melanotaenia boesemani, assembly GCF_017639745.1. Lineage (NCBI taxonomy): Eukaryota > Metazoa > Chordata > Actinopteri > Atheriniformes > Melanotaeniidae > Melanotaenia > Melanotaenia boesemani. Next base: position 969,519 of record NC_055693.1, on the reverse strand, counting down.
CCTCTTCCTCAGGTCCTCTGCCTCCCCCGTCAGCCTCTGGATCACCTCTTGCAGCAGACTCCTCTCCTCCTGGGTGCTCTCCCTCCTCTCCTTCTCCTCCTTTCTCCTGGCCTCCTCTCGCTGGAGTTCTCCTCTCAGACACTCCAGCTCTCCTTCAGGAACAGAACAGAAAACTGTTGGTCATAAACCGGACTAATGAACTTGGAGGATGATTTCACTCTGCTGTTCTGTTTCTGCAACTTTTTCAAAAAGGAAAAGCGAAAAATTTGGGGTTTTGCATGGAAACGTGCAAACAGCACCTCAGATGTCTGGTTACATCAGTTCTGTGTCTCAGACAGAAAAATCCCAAAGTTTACACCAGTTAGCGTTAGCACGCTGTGATAGCGCACCGTGTTAGCATACTGTGATAGCGCACCGTGTCAGCATACTGTGATAGCGCACCGTATTAGCATACTGTGATAGCGCACCGTGTCAGCATACTGTGATAGCGCACCGTGTCAGCATACTGTGATAGCGCACCGTGTCAGCATACTGTGATAGCGCACCGTATTAGCATACTGTGATAGCGCACCGTGTCAGCATACTGTGATAGCGCACCGTGTCAGCATACTGTGTCAGCATACTGTGATAGCGCACCGTGTTAGCATACTGTGATAGCGCACCGTGTCAGCATACTGTGATAGCGCACCGTATTAGCATACTGTGATAGCGCACGTATTAGCATACTGTGATAGCGCACCGTGTCAGCATACTGTGATAGCGCACCGTGTTAGCATACTGTGATAGCGCACCATATTAGCATACTGTGATAGCGCACCGTGTCAGCATACTGTGATAGCGCACCGTGTCAGCATACTGTGATAGCGCACCGTGTCAGCATACTGTGATAGCGCACCGTGTCAGCATACTGTGATAGCGCACCGTATTAGCATACTGTGATAGCGCACCGTATTAGCATACTGTGATAGCGTACCGTGTCAGCATACTGTGATAGCGCACCGTAGCTGTGTCCCAATCCAGGGTCTGCACAGGTTGCGTAGTCTGTAGCCGGTTACCGTTGGTGAAATAAGACATCTTACCTAGCAGACGAGAATTTCCCTCGCTAAATAACATTTGAATCACGTGAAATTCCTAAGTTTTGCACCTTAGTGAACATCAACACAGACAGAGTTGCTTCTATCTTTCGTTTTTAACTGAATAATGTAAAAAAAAAAAATCTGTTATCATTCTTTATTAACCCCTTAAAAAATCCAGGAATATCTAATATTAGATGATTTTAATGCCAGCGTTTAACAAGCTTTTTTACTGTATTTGGTTTTGGTATGAAATCTATTTAAGTAAAAAAAAAAACAACGTGCTTTGGAGCTTTGTTGCTCATTCACCACTTTCTTGTGTGAAATGAATTCTAGGAGAAAAGGAGCTGAAGGATCCACCAGCGGCAGCCTTCCGGACAGGCCAAACGGAGACCGGGTCTCCAGGCCCAGGATTTGGAGGAGCCTCCCACATGGGACGGGGTTCGTAGCCACTGTAATGCATGTAGTGAACCCTAACCTGCACTTTGAAGAGCGCAGGCTGGGACACAGCTTAACAGAGTTAGCTTTAGGGTGCAGTGCATGATGGTCTATCTCCACCTGTAGGGAACATAATGTGATGTGTGTGCTCATGCAGCATGAGGCAGAAACGTTGGACTTGGTTGAGACTAGAAGTTTCAGCTACGAAACAATGGCGCCACATCACAGACAGACCTTGGAAGGTGTGTTTGGCCTGCTGCAGCGTCTGGATGTGTGTGTTCAGCTGACACTTCTCCACCTCTGACAGGGACAGCTGCTTCTGGTGCTGACTGAGCTGAAGGTGGAGAGACACCGAGAGAGACCTGCAGGGAGAGAGAGACTCTGAGTATAAACACACCGCATCGTCTTTTTGTCGTCAGGTGTGTTTTCTACCTGAGCTCCTCCAGCTCCTCCTCCAGCTGCTCCTTGTGCCTCTGCAGACTCCCCTGCTTCTCCTGCAGCCTGCTGCTCTCCCTCTGCTGCTCCTCCTGCTGTCTGTCCCTCCTCTTCACCTCCTCCTCCAGCTGTCGTAGCTGCTCCTGAACCTCCTTCATCTCCTCGCCCACCGACACATACTGGGAGGTCATCTGAGCGAAGCACACCTCTGATATGATGCATGTTTCCATGGAGCTTAGTCACATGTCCATCACCTCCTCTTTACCTCCACCAGCTGCACTCTGGCTCTCTGCACCTCCTCCTCTACAGAATCCAGCTCCCTCTGCTTCTCCTCCACCTTTCCCTCCAGAGCTCTCCGTTCTTCTCTCAGCTGGCAGAGGAGGTCAGCATCCGCCTCCGTCTGAGCTCTGAGACACAACACCCTGGTTTAAACTGGCTTTATTCTGTTTAAACTGGCTTTATTCTGTTTAAACTGGCTTTATTCTGTTTAAACTGGCTTTATTCTGGTTTAACTGGTTTTATTCGGGTTAAACTGGCTTTATTCTGGTTTAAACTGGTTTTATTCTGTTTAAACTGGCTTTATTCTGATTAAACTGGTTTTGTTCTGATTAAACTGGTTTATTCTGATTAAACTAGTTTTATTCTGTTTAAACTGGCTTTATTCTGTTTAAACTGGCTTTATTCTGTTTAAACTGGCTTTATTCTGTTTAAACTGGCTTTATTCTGGTTAAACTGGTTTTATTCTGATTAAACTGGCTTTATTCTGGTTAAACTGGTTTTATTCTGATTAAACTGGTTTTATTCTGATTAATCTGGTTTTATTCTGGTTAATCTGGTTTTATTCTGGTTAAACTGGTTTTAATCTGGTTAAACTGGTTTTATTCTGGTTAAACTGGTTTTATTCTGATTAAACTGGCTTTATTCTGATTAAACTGACTTTATTCTGGTTAAACTGGTTTTATTCTGGTTAAACTGGTTTTATTCTGATTAAACTGGCTTTATTCTGATTAAACTGGTTTTGTTCTGATTAAACTGGTTTTATTCTGATTAAACTGATTTTATTCGGGTTAAACTGGCTTTATTCTGGTTTAAACTGGTTTTCTTCTGTTTAAACTGGCATCATTCTGATTAAACTGGCTTTATTCTGTTTAAACTGGTTTTATTCTGGTTAAACTGGTTTTATTCTGATTAAACTGGCTTTATTGTGGTTTAAACTGGTTTTATTCTGGTTAAATTGGTTTTATTCGGGTTAAACTGGCTTTATTCTGATTTAACTGGCTTTATTCTGGTTAAACTGACTTTATTCTGTTTAAACTGGCTTTATTCTGGTTTAAACTGGTTTTATTCTGAATAAACTGGCTTTATTCTGGTTAAACTGGCTTTATTCTGTTTAAACTGGCTTTATTCTGGTTAAACTGGCTTTATTCTGATTAAACTGGTTTAATTCTAGTTAAACTGGTTAAACTGGGTTTATTCTGATTAAACTGGTTTAATTCTAGTTAAACTGATTTTATTCTGATTAACCTGGTTTTATTCTGGTTAAACTGGTTTTATTCGGGTTAAACTGGTTTTATTCTGGTTAAAGTGGCTTTATTCTGATTAAACTGGTTTTATTCTGATTAAACTGGTTTTATTCTGATTAAACTGGTTTTATTCTGGTTAAACTGGTTTTAATCATGTTAAAATGGTTTATTCTGATTAAACTGGTTTTATTCTGGTTAAACTGGTTTTATTCTGGTTAAACTGGCTTTATTCTGGTTTAAACTGGCTTTATTCTGGTTTAAACTGGCTTTATTCTGGTTTAAATTGGCTTTATTCTGTTTAAACTGGCTTTATTCTGATTAAACTGGGTTTATTCTGATTAAACTGGTTTTATTCTGGTTAAACTGGTCTTATTCTGATTAAACTGGTTTTATTCTGATTAACCTGGTTTTATTCTGGTTAAACTGGTTTTAATCTGGTTAAACTGGTTTTATTCTGTTTAAATTATCTTTATTCTGATTAAACTGGTTTTATTCTGATTAAACTGGCTGTATTCTGATTAAATTAGCTTTGTTCTGGTTAAACTGGCTGTATTGTTGATAAACTGGTTTGCCAGTGCTGGTAACTCCAGTGTTGAACTGTTGATTCAGGTTTTAATTGTAGAACATACTGGATCTAGGTCTCAGGTGTGATGCTATGATGTGGAGCTGAACTCACCTGAGCAGACTGCAGTCGGTCTTCAGAGTTGTGATGTCTCTGTGCAGACAGCTGTTCTCTGACCTCACAGCCTGCAGCTGTGATTGGCTGTCTGACAGCTCAGTCTCCAGCTGCAGAGACAGGATGTGATGAGTCAGCTACCAAGGAGCCTCTGATCCAGGCAGTCTCTTAGAAAGTAGTTTACCTGCAGTAGCTGCTGGTTCAGGTCCGTCTTATCTGAGACCAGAACTGAGTTCAGGGAGGACATCTTCTCCAGAGCATCCCGTGCCTCCTCCAGCTCCCTCCTCAGCACACCATCAGCAGTGGACAGACGCAGCACGATGTCCCTGGACTGAGGGACAAAGAGAGGAGGACGATTCTAAAATCCGTTTTTATGCGAGTCACGTTCAGGTTGTCAGATTTCTTTTCGATCAGAACCTTCTGCAGGGCGTCTTGAACGCTCGCTGCTTCTTCTTCTGCTCTCCGTTTGTCCAGCTGCTCTCGCTCCACCGCCCCCTGCAGGAGGAGGACAGAAGCAGATTTAGAACGACTTCGACGTGAGAAACGATCCAGAAGAATCAGAAAATTCTTTTTGTACAATTACATTCTTTACAACAAGACAACTTTTTAAAGTGTAATTTCACTTTTTTTATATTAAAAAAGAAAGTTAAACTTTTTCTTTAAAAAAAATCTGTTTTTTTTAAACATAGTTCCTGTAGTATGTCTTGTAGAGCAGTGTGCAATAACCACCAGGACAGGGGACAAGAGAAGCTCTAACACTGCTTTATTCCTCAGCTCGTTATACATACAGTCCGTCCTCATTATGTGTCCTACTAACACCTACGCACATTGGTTCCTACTACACATTCACTTCTGCTACAGCTCCTTTTTCAAATGAAAGTAAAAGACAGATTTCTTCTCTGCAACAGATTGACTTTTTACCTTCAGATTGTGGATCTGGACTCTGAACGTGGATTCTCTCTCCGTCAGCTGAATGTTCTCCAGCAGCTCCGTCTCCACCCTGAAACAGAACCAGAATGATGACATCACAGATGACATTGCAGATGACATCACTGCAGGAGGACGTACCGTCTGTGTGTTTCTGCCTCCAGCTGTTGGCTCCTTGCTGTCAGTCTCTCCTCCTGTCTGTCTCTCTCCCTCCTCAGTCTGTCGTTCTCTCTTATCACCTCCTCCTCCCTCCTCTGCACCTCCTCCACCTGCAGACGGAGGGAGGACGACACCTCCTTCTCTCTGCAACAGAGCCACCAGGTAACACATGAAACTATCTCTGCTTCAGTCTTCTTCCCAAACATCAGTTCAATGCAGTGTGTACCTGCTCGGTACATCCAGGTGTGTGTGTGTGTGTGTGTACCTGCTCGGTACATCCAGGTGTGTGTGTGTGTGTACCTGCTCGGTACATCCAGGTGTGTGTATTAGGGGTGTTAGGGGTACAACTTTTTAACTTCCGATACGATGCTGATATTGATGTGATACGAATCACGCAGCCTTTTACTTTTCTGTAGCGGGAACGTGAGAAACCAGCTGATGTTCCTCAGAGAACAGCATCACCAGCAGGTGTGAGACTAAACCGACCCATTTATTATTAACCAAGGGTCACAAAAACAAACCTTAAACATAAGAAAATACAACAAATCAATAAAAAAGACCCTGAAAAATAATCTCAATAAAGCCAATTTAAACAAAAACATCTCATTTTAAAGTGCAAAAAACGATTCAAGGTCACTGCTTATTTTGTTACTGTCAGTATTAAAAACTAGCAAAAATAAATTTAGTCCAACTGGTCAAAGTTGAGAGTCCACAGCTTGAATTTCACTGGCTGCCCAAAACAATGTATTCATTGCTCTTAGTCTTCGCAAAAATATAGTGTAAAGAAAATTTATCACTCAAATAACAAGAGCAGAAAACTTAATCAGTGAGTTAAGTAGAAGGACGACAACCTTCCTTCTCCTCCAGCTGGGAGCTGCCAGCCTGCTCAATGAAAATTGATGCTAAGCTAAAAAGCGTCTTGCTAGTTTTTTGTGATACTGCTTTAAATGCGCGATGAGGTTGGATGGTTCTGTTTGTGCGCTGGATCATGTCGCTGCGCTCTGGATCCGGACGCTGCGCGCTGGATCATGTCGCTGGATCCGGACGCCGCGTGCTGGATCCGGTACCGGGTCGGGACACCGCCAGTGTGTGTACCTGCTCAGAATATCCAGGGTGCGTCTCAGCTCCTGCTGTGTGTGTTGGAGCTGTTGCTGGTTGTCGTCTTCCAGATGTTTCAGTCTCAGCTGCAGAGACGTCCTCTCCTCATTGAGCCGCTGCAGGTTTAGCTCCGCCCCCTGACCGCACAAACACACCTTCAGATCTAAACTCAGACCTGGACTCAGACCCGAGATCAGAGCTTAGTGACCTCTGACCTGCAGCTTTTCATGACTCCACTGCAGGACACTTTCCCCCTGAGACAGGACAGACAGCAAGGAGGACAGGTCCAGACCAAGGACGCCGTCTGAGGAGATGCTGGGAGACTGACCACTGCCGAGGACTCTGGACTGAGGACAGAGAACGCTGTGAGCTCCACCTGCAGCAGGTGGTGGAGGTTCTGATGGAGGCTCCAACTCACCAGTCGGATCACAGCGTGGCTGATGGACTGAAGACTTCTCTCTGTTTCTCTATGTCTCTCTACCTCTCTCTGTCTCTCCACGCTCTGACTTTCCACTGCCTGCAGGGAGCGAGTGAGCTCCACAATCCTATCAGAGAGAGAGAGAGAGAGAGGTGAAGGAGGTGCAGACCTGGAACTTCATGAACCACAGCATCAGTTTACCTCTCCTGTAGCGCCAACACCTCAGACTCATGGCGGAGCTTCAACTCTGACATCTCTCCCTCCGTCACCTCCTCCTCCTCCTTTTCTTTGAGCTCCAGCTCTCCTATGGAGAAGGTTCCCAGTGTGGAGGGAGTGATGAGAGGAGGAAGAGAGGATTGTGGGGGAAGGAGGACCAGTGTTGAGCACAGAGGCGAGGAGGAGTGATGAGGGTTGTCAGAGAGAAGAGGAGGAACAGAGGAGGAGAAGGGGTTGTTGTGAGGAGCGCCGAGTCTCAGGGAGGAGGAGATGGAGTCACAGCTGGAGAGAAGTGACAAGGAGAGACGAGCAAACTCCGCCCTCAGCTGCCACAGATCCCTGCAGAGACCAGTCCATCAGAACCGGGTCGTTAATCAGAGGTGTGTAAATAAAGTTGACCTGAACTTTAGAACATGAACACTAGACGAGAAGACCAACTGACAGCGTCTCCATGGCAACACCATGGTCAACACATCCTCAAACCTGCTGCTCTCACTGGGCCACTGTCTTATATGCTGATTGGTTCAGTGATCCTGCAGTGATAGAAGCAGTGATCTGATTGGACGAGCAGCTGTGGAGGTGAATCACTGACCTGTCGACAGCTGTTTTCACCAGCTGACAGTGGCGTCTCAGGCCGACCACGAACCTCCAGACCGACAGCAACTGGTCCTGGTGATGACCCACATGACTCGACCGACACTATGCACGCACACACACACATCAGATTAATGCTGTTTGGTGTGACAGGCACCTTGAAATCAAACCCCACACCTCCTCCTCTCTCTGCCAGTCAGCATCTCTCTGCTCTGCCTCCTCCACAGCTCTCGTCCAATCAGCTGTTAGCTTCTGGAGGTCTTCTCTCAGGGCCTGGTTGGCCTGCTCTGATTGGCTGAGCTGCTCGCAGAGCCGTGTGTTGGTGTCAGCCAGACTGATGGACCTGCAGACAGACTCACACATGAGTAACAGCTGAGTTCATTTACACCAAACCAACCTGAAGAACCAGAACCAGAACCAAGCACAAGTTCCTGCTGGGTTCTCACATCAACAAACGGAACATAAACATACCACAAAGACGACTCAACATGAACACGGGTATAAAGTTAGCCGTTAGCTTCCTGCTGCCACCTTCCTCCTCACTCATTGGCATTTCTGTCAGCCAATCAGAGTGCTCCTACCAACATTTGGAATTTATAAAATCCAAACCTGGCAGGAAAATGTTCCTACCTCCACGGCAACTCTGACCCAGGCGTATGCACAGAGTCTGGGAAACGGCAACACCACCGGTCCAGAATAAAATGGGGATGATGAGGTGGAGAGTCTGCTGCCAACATTTAGCAGTCAGGAAAAGAAGATAAAAAAGTAGCTTTAGTCATTTGTTCTGAGACCCAGCAGAGGGACAGACTGGAGGTCTAGAAGTCACGCAACGCTTATGAAAAACACAAGAGGTGGATTTCCTTTATTTATTTATTCTTACACAATCATTTTGTAATTGTTGTCCCAGTTTCCATCAATAGCAGCTGCAGCTCCTTGTCCACCTGGTTAATAGTGGTGATGGTGTCCCTCTGCACCTGCAGGACGTCCTCTGAGGACACGGTGCTGCTACCAGTCTCAGGTGAATCTGTACATGTTCGTTTTCTAGATGAAAACAAATGACTAAATGAGCTGATCCTCCTCTCTGGCGCCTTCCTCTGACACGGCGTTGACAGCATCTCCTCCTGCTGCCTCCTCCACCTTTCTGACCTGGTGATGACCACGCCGTCCCCACCACATAAAACCTGCTCTAGTTTTCCAACGTCGTCCATCAGGATCTCAGTCCCACATTCCAGAGAAATCCTCTTCTTCCCTCTTTTCCCTCCCGAGCCGTCATGGAAATGATGTGACCTGACCTTTTATAACCACCATGTGGGCGGGGCTAGACGCTGCCTCACGTGATTCTGATTTATAAACGGGAACAGACGTGGGACGTCCATGCACATGCTTTTAGAAATCTTAATGTTTTTGTGCGCCGCGTTTCCTGTTTACCCAATGGACGCCCCCTGTACGCTCCCTGTACGCCCCCTGTACGCCACCTGTACGCCCCCTGTACGCCCCCTGTACGCCCCCTGTACGCCACCTGTACGCCCCCTGTACGCCCCCTGTACGCTCCCTGTACGCCACCTGTACGCCCCCTGTACGCCACCTGTACGCCCCCTGTACGCCACCTGTACGCCACCTGTACGCCCCCTGTACGCCCCCTGTACGCCACCTGTACGCCCCCTGTACGCCCCCTGTACGCCACCTGTACGCCCCCTGTACGCCACCTGTACGCCACCTGTACGTCACCTGTACGTCACCTGTACGTCACCTGTACACCACCTGTAGTCTGCTTTGCTACGTCCAGATGCCAGTTCTCTATGTTGGATCAGACCAAAACCACACTGATAAGTTCAAAGTGACGAAGCGACAGACAAGCATCCACCAAAACGTGCATGGTGGACGCCATCTCTGTGGTGCGTTTAGGTGCAGTTTGTTTATTCAGTGGCTGGTTCTTCTCTGTTTATACGGTGTGTTCGCTACATGTCTGTAAAACTCACCTCTGCTGTTCCTCCTCCAGCCTGATGAGGGCGCTCTCCAGTGTGTGGCTGTGTTCATCTCTGAGCCTCTGCTGGAAAACAGACGACATGTGAACGCTGCGGTTCTGCAAGAACAGAACCTCTGGTACCGAAGAAGCACCACTGACCTCAGTGACTTGATCCAGCAGCTGCAGGTCCAGACGGCGACACCGGTCCTGGTACTCCATCACCTGCAGGAAAAGGATGCAGGTTAGAATGACGATGACGGAAGGAGCCATAACAGTGTGCTGGGACTGCTCCTCCCCCTGCTGATTGTTACAGGACCAGAGGCTCCGCCCCTCTCTCCACAGCTCCTTCCTGTGGCCTCACCTTGCTCTGCAGGCGGTGGATCAGCAGCGCCTGTCGGGCCTCCCTCTCCCTGCCCTCCCTGAGCCTCCTCCTACACCGCCTCTGCTCCTCCTCCTCACAGAGAGAAAGGCCAAGTGAGGGAGACACCGTCTGAATCAGCTGGGGAGAGAGAGAGATGTAAAGGTTTGATTTCTGCTGATGATCACATGACCTCATCCTCCTCACCCTGTCATTCAGAGCTCGATTCCTGGACTCCAGTTCCTCTCTCTCTGCTCGACTCTCCGCCAGCTTCTCCTGCAGATGACACACTTCCTGCTCAAGCTCCGCCTTCTGCTGCTGCCAGCCAATCAGACCACACTCCATGCTGACAGAGACACAAGATGATCATATGGATTACTGTTGGATGGATGGATGGATGGATGGATGGATGGATGCGAAGGATGGATAGATAGATGGATGGATGGATGGACCTGAACCTGAACAGACAACTCATGGCTTATCTCGGACTGCTGGAGCACAAAGAGGATCCTCAGCAGCCAAAACTGAACAAGGATTTCACCACATCACCAGAGTCCCAAACACAGACTGCAGCCACATCTCAGTAAAAACATCACACAAGGAATTCTGCTCCGTGGACAGGAAACGATGTGCGCGCGCACGTCTGAAATATCAGGGTTTTCTTGTACTTACACACATTCTACACACGGCTGATAAATGCGGATCCAGGAGAACTATTCCTGGAAAGTCCTTCAAGGATCCAGGAGAACTATTCCTGGAAAGTCCTTTAAGGACCCAGTAGAACTATTCCTGGAAAGTCCTTCAAGGATCCTGGAGAACTATTCCTGAAGACGACTGAAGGAAATATCAGAAAGCTTCTCTAAAAGGGTTCAGATGTGACCACCACCATGTCCGCGCTGTGGCCGGACTGAACAGAACCGAACCTTTACTTCTATTCAGAACCAAAAATCATTTTACTGCGATAACAATCCAACATTCAGCATCTAAACTAAAACACAGTTTGATGAAAACGGCAGAAAGGGAACAAACCCAGATCTGGAACCGGAACCAGGACGTCCTCCAACAGAACCTGAAACTCTCACCGTGAACCGTTCAGGTGTTGCGGATAAGTGTCGGATATAATCTGTGTTAATCCCACTGTGAAACTGCAGAAGCAGCAGAACGTAAAAGGCGTCGGTCCGACACCAAAACGAGTCCAAAACCTGGACCGAACCAGGTCCTGCGCTGCCGTTTAAGCCCCCAACTGATTAAGAACCAGGATTCCAACCCGGGACCGGGCCCTGGTCAACGGTTCCGTTGCTTCGGGTAACGTTAGCCGCTTAGCATGCTAGCATGCTAGCACTGAGAACAAAGTTCTTACCTGTAGATGTTGCGCGCGCTTGTGTCACAAACAGACACGTCGGGACTTTTAAACGTTTAACGTGAAAAATCCGCTGCCGGTGTTGGCATATTCAAACCGGGAGCCTCACCTTTCACCCGGACACCCACCGTCACGTGACACGGCCCAAAACAACTTTCCGCGGTTTCCATAGCGACACCTGCCGACCGGAAGTTTACAACCTCAACTTTATTTACATTCCTGACATTTAAAAAACACAAATGAAACTTACCTGTTTGATGAAGCTGATTTCTTTCTAATAAACAGATAAAGGAATCAACTGGATGAAGTTTACTCCACGAGACTGTGATGCTACTCTGGTTCTGGATCCTGACAAACTGGTTGGCAGTAGAACCACATGAGGTTTAAACAGGATTCCAGAAGTTTTCAGGAATATTAAATAATTTTTTCATATCACAGGATGATAAACAGAATTTTGAGTCCATTTATTTATTTATCTGATGTCCAGACCAGAAGATAACTTGTTCTGTTTGAATTATGTCTAAAACTGAGGATATTTTCAGTCGCCCAAAGATCCGTCCTATAACAGATCCTGCATCTTCTGACAGAAACCATTAATAACATAGCTGTAAAAAAAAAAAAAAAAAAAAGGTTGGTCTAAATGTGGCGTTGAAAACACACCATGTTCAAGAAAATATTGTTATTGGTGGAGAATTGTATTCAAACTGAAAATATAAAAGTTAAAATGAACTCAACAACCTGCAGCGACTCAGCAAACTGTAGTAACTCAACAACCTGCAGCGACTCAGCAACCTGTAGCAACTCAGCAACCTGCAGCGACTCAGCAACCTGCAGTAACTCAACAACCTGCAGCGACTCAGCAACCTGCAGTGCCTCAACAACCTGCAGCGACTCAGCAACCTGCAGTGACTCAACAACTAGCAGCGACTCAGCAACCTGCAGTAACTCAACAACATGCAGCGACTCAGCAACCTGTAGCAACTCAGCAACCTGCAGTGACTCGGCAAACTGCAGAGACTCAGCAACCTGCAGTAACTCAACAACCTGCAGCGACTCAGCAACCTGCAGAATCTCAAGAAGCTGCAGCGACTCAGCAACCTGCAGTAACTCAGCAACCTGCAGCAACTCAGCAAACTACAGTATCTCAACAACCTGCAGCGACTCAGCAACGTGCAGTAACTCAAAAACCTGCAGAAACTCAGCAACCTGCAGTAACTCAACAACCTGCAGCGACTCAGCAACCTGCAGTAACTCAGCAACCTGCAGCAACTCAGCAACCTGCAGTAACTCAACAACCTGCAGTAACTCAGCAACCTGCAGCGACTCAGCAACCTACAGAAACTCAGCAACCTGCAGCAACTCAGCAAACTACAGTATCTCAACAACCTGCAGCGACTCAGCAACCTGCAGCGACTCAGCAACGTGCAGTAACTCAAAAACCTGCAGAAACTCAGCAACCTGCAGTAACTCAACAACCTGCAGCGACTCAGCAACCTGCAGCAACTCAGCAACCTGCAGTAACTCAACAACCTGCAGTAACTCAGCAATCTACAGCGACTCAGCAACCTACAGTATCTCAACAACCTGCAGCGACTCAGCAACCTGCAGTAACTCAACCAGCTGCAGCGACTCAGCAACCTGCAGTATCTCAACAACCTGCAGCGACTCAGCAACCTGCAGTATCTCAACAACCTCCAGCGACTCAGCAACCTGCAGTAACTCAACAACCTGCAGCGACTCAGCAACCTGCAGTATCTCAACAACCTGCAGCGACTCAGCAACCTGCAGCAACTCAGCAACCTGCAGTAACTCAACAACCTCTAGCGACTCAGCTACCTACAGTATCTCAACAACCTGCAGCGACTCAGCAACCTGCAGTAACTCAGCAACCTGCAATGACTCAGCAACCTACAGTAACTCAACAACCTGCAGCGACTCAGCAACCTGCAGTAACTCAACAACCTCTAGCGACTCAGCTACCTACAGTATCTCAACAACCTGCAGCGACTCAGCAACCTGCAGTAACTCAGCAACCTGCAATGACTCAGCAACCTACAGTATCTCAACAGCCTGCAGCGACTCAGCAACCTACAGTATCTCAACAACCTGCAGCGACTCAGCAACCTGCAGTAACTCAGCAACTTGCAGTAACTGAACAACCTGCAGTAACTCAACAAACTGCAGCGACTCAGCAACCTGCAGTAACTCAACAACCTGCAGCGACTCAGCACCCTGCACCAACTCAGCAACCCGCAGCGACTCAGCAACCTGCAGTAACTCAACAACCTGCATTAACTCAGCAACCTGCAGTAACTCAGCAACCTGCAGCGACTCAGCAACCTGCAGTAATTCAGCAACCTGCAGTAACTCAGCAAACTGCAGTAACTCAGAAACCTGCATTGACTGAACAACCTGCAGCGACTCAGCAACCTGCAGCGACTCAGCAACCTGCTGCGACTCAGCAACCCGCAGTGACTCAGCAACCTGCAGCGACTCAGCAACCTGCAGTAACTCAACAAACTGCAGCGACTCAGCAACCTGCAGCGACTCAACAACCTGCAGCGACTCAGCAACCTGCAGTAACTCAGCAACCTGCAGCGGCTCAACAACCTGCAGCGACTCAGCAACCTGCAGTAATTCAGCAACCTGCAGTAACTGAACAAACTGTAGCGACTCAGCAACCTGCAGCAGCTCAACAGCCTGCAGCGACTCAGCAACCTGCAGTATCTCAACAGCCTGCAGCGACCCAGCAACCTGCAGTAACTCAAAATCCCGCAGCGACTCAGCAACCTGCAGCGACTCAGCAACCTGCAGCATCTCAACAACCTGCAGCGACTCAGCAACCTGCACTAACTCAACAACCTGCAGTAACTCAACCACCTGCAGCGACTCAGCAACCTGCAGTAACTCAACAACCTGCAGCGACTCAGCAACCTGCAGTATCTCAACAACCTGCAGCGACTCAGCAACCTGCACCGACTCAGCAACCCGCAGCGACTCAGCAACCTGCAGTAACTCAGCAACCTGCAGTAACTCAGCAACCTGCAGCGACTGAACAACCTGCAGCGACTCAACAACCTGCAGTAACTCAGCAACCTGCAGTAACTCAGAAACCTGCAGTGACTGAACAAACTGTAGCAACTCAGCAACCTGCAGCGGCTCAACAACCTGCAGCGACTCAGCAACCTGCAGTAACTCAGCAACCTGCAGTAACTCAACAAACTGTAGCGACTCAGCAACCTGCAGCGGCTCAACAGCCTGCAGCGACTCAGCAACCTGCATTATCTCAACAACGTGCAGCGACTCAGCAACCTGCAGTAACTCAAAATCCCGCAGCGACTCAGCAACCTGCAGTATCTCAACAACCTGCAGCGACTCAGCAACCTGCACTAACTCAACAACCTGCAGTAACTCAACCACCTGCAGCGACTCAGCAACCTGCAGTAACTCAACAACCTGCAGCGACTCAGCAACCTGCAGTGACTCAACAAACTGCAGCCACTCAGCAACCTGCAGCGGCTCAACAACCTGCAGCGACTCAGCAACCTGCAGTAATTCAGCAACCTGCAGTAACTGAACAAACTGTAGCGACTCAGCAACCTGCAGCGGCTCAACAGCCTGCAGCGACTCAGGAACCTGAAGTATCTCAACAGCCTGCAGCGACTCAGCAACCTGCAGTAACTCAAAATCCCGCAGCGACTCAGCAACCTGCAGCGACTCAGCAACCTGCAGCATCTCAACAACCTGCAGCGACTCAGCAACCTGCACTAACTCAACAACCTGCAGTAACTCAACCACCTGCAGCGACTCAGCAACCTGCAGTATCTCAACAACCTGCAGCGACACAGCAACCTGCACCAACTCAGCAACCCGCAGCGACTCAGCAACCTGCAGTAACTCAACAACCTGCAGTAACTCAGCAACCTGCAGTAACTCAGCAACCTGCAGCGACTGAACAACCTGCAGCGACTCAACAACCTGCAGTAACTCAGCAACCTGCAGAAACTCAGAAACCTGCAGTGACTGAACAAACTGTAGCAACTCAGCAACCTGCAGCGGCTCAACAACCTGCAGCGACTCAGCAACCTGCAGTAACTCAGCAACCTGCAGTAACTCAACAAACTGTAGCGACTCAGCAACCTGCAGCGGCTCAACAGCCTGCAGCGACTCAGCAACCTGCATTATCTCAACAACGTGCAGCGACTCAGCAACCTGCAGTAACTCAAAATCCTGCAGCGACTCAGCAACCTGCAGTATCTCAACAACCTGCAGCGACTCAGCAACCTGCACTAACTCAACAACCTGCAGTAACTCAACCACCTGCAGCGACTTAGCAACCTGCAGTAACTCAACAACCTGCAGCGACTCAGCAACCTGCAGTATCTCAACAACCTGCAGCGACTCAGCAACCTGCACCAACTCAGCAACCCGCAGCGACTCAGCAACCTGCAGTAACTCAACAACCTGCATTAACTCAGAAACCTGCAGTAGCTCAGCAACCTGCAGTGACTGAACAACCTGCAGTAACTGAACAACCTGCAGCGACTCAGCAACCTGCAGTAACTCAACAACCCGCAGTAACTCAGCAACCTGCAGCGACTGAACAAACTGTAGCGACTCAGCAACCTGCAGCGGCTCAACAACCTGCAGTAACTCAACCAGCTGCAGCGACTCAGCAACCTGCAGTAACTCAACAACCTGCAGCAACTCAGCCACCTGCAGCGAGTCAGCAACCTGCAGTAACTCAGCAACCTGCAGCAACTCAGCAACCTGCAGTAACTCAACAACCTGCAGCGACTCAGCAACCTGCTGCGACTCAACAACCCGCAGTGACTCAGCAACCTGCAGCGACTCAGCAACCTGCAGTAACTCAACAAACTGCAGCGACTCAGTAACCTGCAGCGACTCAACAGCCTGCAGCGACTCAGCAACCTGCAGTAACTCAGCAACCTGCAGTAACTCAGCAACCTACAGTATCTCAACAACCTGCAGTAACTCAACAACCTGCAGCGACTGAACAAACTGTAGCGACTCAGCAACCTGCAGCAGCTCAACAACCTTCAGTAACTCAACCAACTGCAGCGACTCAGCAACCTGCAGTAACTCAACAACCTGCAGCGACTCAGCAACCTGCAGCGACTCAGCAACCTGCAGTAACTCAGGAACCTGCAGCAACTCAGCAACCTGCAGTAACTCAACAACCTGCAGTAACTCAGTAACCTGCAGCGACTCAGCAACCTACAGTATCTCAACAACCTGCAGCGACTCAGCAACCTGCAGTATCTCAACAACCTGCAGCGACTTAGCAACCTGCAGCGACTGAACAACCTGCAGTGACTCAACAACCTGCAGTAACTCAGCAACCTGCAGTAACTCAGAAACCTGCAGTGACTGAACAACCTGCAGCGACTCAGCAACCTGCAGCGACTCAGCAACCTGCTGCGACTCAGCAACCTGCAGCGACTCAGCAACCTGCAGCGAGTCAGCAACCTGCAGTAACTCAGCAACCTACAGCAACTCAGCAACCTGCAGTAACTCAACAACCTGCAGTAACTCAGCAACCTGCAGCGACTCAGCAACCTACAGTATCTCAACAACCTGCAGCGACTCAGCAACCTGCAGCGACTCAGCAACCTGCTGCGACTCAGCAACCCGCAGTGACTCAGCAACCTGCAGCAACTCAGCAACCTGCAGTAACTCAGCAACCTGCAGTGACTGCACAAACTGTAGCGACTCAGCAACCTGCAGTAACTCAGCAACCTGCAGCAGCTCAACAACCTGCAGCGACTCAGCAACCTGCAGTAATTCAGCAACCTGCAGTAACTGAACAAACTGTAGCGACTCAGCAACCTGCAGCGGCTCAGCAGCCTGCAGCGACTCAGCAACCTGCAGTATCTCAACAACCTGCAGCGACTCAGCAACCTGCAGTAACTCAAAATCCCGCAGCGACTCAGCAACCTGCAGCGACTCAGCAACCTGCAGTATCTCAACAACCTGCAGCGACTCAACCACCTGCAGCGACTCAGCAACCTGCAGTAACTCAACAACCTGCAGTAACTCAGCAACCTGCAGCGACTGAACAACCTGCAGCGACTCAACAACCTGCAGTAACTCAGCAACCTGCAGAAACTCAGAAACCTGCAGTGACTGAACAAACTGTAGCAACTCAGCAACCTGCAGCGGCTCAACAACCTGCAGCGACTCAGCAACCTGCAGTAACTCAGCAACCTGCAGTAACTCAACAAACTGTAGCGACTCAGCAACCTGCAGCGGCTCAACAGCCTGCAGCGACTCAGCAACCTGCATTATCTCAACAACGTGCAGCGACTCAGCAACCTGCAGTAACTCAAAATCCTGCAGCGACTCAGCAACCTGCAGTATCTCAACAACCTGCAGCGACTCAGCAACCTGCACTAACTCGACAACCTGCAGTAACTCAACCACCTGCAGCGACTTAGCAACCTGCAGTAACTCAACAACCTGCAGCGACTCAGCAACCTGCAGTATCTCAACAACCTGCAGCGACTCAGCAACCTGCACCACCTCAGCAACCCGCAGCGACTCAGCAACCTGCAGTAACTCAACAACCTGCATTAACTCAGAAACCTGCAGTAGCTCAGCAACCTGCAGTGACTGAACAACCTGCAGTAACTGAACAACCTGCAGCAACTCAGCAACCTGCAGTAACTCAACAGCCTGCAGTAACTCAGCAACCTGCAGCGACTGAACAAACTGTAGCGACTCAGCAACCTGCAGCGGCTCAACAACCTGCAGTAACTCAACCAGCTGCAGCGACTCAGCAACCTGCAGTAACTCAACAACCTGCAGCAACTCAGCAACCTGCAGCGAGTCAGCAACCTGCAGTAACTCAGCAACCTGCAGCAACTCAGCAACCTGCAGTAACTCAACAACCTGCAGCGACTCAGCAACCTGCTGCGACTCAACAACCCGCAGTGACTCAGCAACCTGCAGCGACTCAGCAACCTGCAGTAACTCAACAAACTGCAGCGACTCAGTAACCTGCAGCGACTCAACAGCCTGCAGCGACTCAGCAACCTGCAGTAACTCAGCAACCTGCAGTAACTCAGCAACCTACAGTATCTCAACAACCTGCAGTAACTCAACAACCTGCAGCGACTGAACAAACTGTAGCGACTCAGCAACCTGCAGCAGCTCAACAACCTGCAGTAACTCAACCAACTGCAGCGACTCAGCAACCTGCAGTAACTCAACAACCTGCAGCGACTCGGCAACCTGCAGCGACTCAGCAACCTGCAGTAACTCAGGAACCTGCAGCAACTCAGCAACCTGCAGTAACTCAACAACCTGCAGTAACTCAGCAACCTGCAGCGACTCAGCAACCTACAGTATCTCAACAACCTGCAGCGACTCAGCAACCTGCAGTATCTCAACAACCTGCAGCGACTTAGCAACCTGCAGCGACTGAACAGCCTGCAGTGACTCAACAACCTGCAGTAACTCAGCAACCTGCAGTAACTCAGAAACCTGCAGTGACTGAACAACCTGCAGCGACTCAGCAACCTGCAGCGACTCAGCAACCTGCTGCGACTCAGCAACCTGCAGCGACTCAGCAACCTGCAGCGAGTCAGCAACCTGCAGTAACTCAGCAACCTACAGCAACTCAGCAACCTGCAGTAACTCAACAACCTGCAGTAACTCAGCAACCTGCAGCGACTGAGCAACCTACAGTATCTCAACAACCTGCAGCGACTCAGCAACCTGCTGCGACTCAGCAACCTGCAGTGACTCAGCAACCTGCAGCAACTCAGCAACCTGCAGTAACTCAACAAACTGCAGCGACTCAGTAACCTGCAGCGACTCAACAACCTGCAGCGACTCAGCAACCTGCTGTAACTCAGCAACCTGCAGTAACTCAGCAACCTGCAGTGACTGAACAAACTGTAGCGACTCAGCAACCTGCAGTAACTCAACAACCTGCAGTAACTCAACCACCTGCAGCGACTCAGCAACCTGCAGTAACTCAACAACCTGCAGTGAGTCAACAAACTGCAGCCACTCAGCAACCTGCAGCGGCTCAACAACCTGCAGCGACTCAGCAACCTGCAGTAATTCAGCAACCTGCAGTAACTGAACAAACTGTAGCGACTCAGCAACCTGCAGCGGCTCAGCAGCCTGCAGCGACTCAGCAACCTGCAGTATCTCAACAACCTGCAGCGACTCAGCAACCTGCAGTAACTCAAAATCCCGCAGCGACTCAGCAACCTGCAGCGACTCAGCAACCTGCAGTAATTCAGCAACCTGCAGTAACTGAACAAACTGTAGCGACTCAGCAACCTGCAGCGGCTCAGCAGCCTGCAGCGACTCAGCAACCTGCAGTATCTCAACAACCTGCAGCGACTCAGCAACCTGCAGTAACTCAAAATCCCGCAGCGACTCAGCAACCTGCAGCGACTCAGCAACCTGCAGTATCTCAACAACCTGCAGTGACTCAGCAACCTGCACTAACTCAACAACCTGCAGTAACTCAACCACCTGCAGCGACTCAGCAACCTGCAGTAACTCAACAACCTGCAGCGACTCAGCAACCTGCAGTATCTCAACAGCCTGCAGCGACTCAGCAACCTGCAGTATCTCAACCATCTGCAGCGACTCAGCAACCTGCAGTAACTCAAAATCCCGCAGCGACTCAGCAACCTGCAGTGACTCAACAAACTGCAGCCACTCAGCAACCTGCAGCGACTCAGCAACCTGCAGTAATTCAGCAACCTGCAGTAACTAAACAAACTGTAGCGACTCAGCAACCTGCAGCGGCTCAGCAGCCTGCAGCGACTCAGCAACCTGCAGTATCTCAACAACCTGCAGCGACTCAGCAACCTGCAGTAACTCAAAATCCCGCAGCGACTCAGCAACCTGCAGCGACTCAGCAACCTGCAGCATCTCAACAACCTGCAGCGACTCAGCAACCTGCACTAACTCAACAACCTGCAGTAACTCAGCCACCTGCAGCGACTCAGCAACCTGCAGTAACTCAACAACCTGCAGCGACTCAGCAACCTGCAGTAACTCAACAACCTGCAGTAACTTAGCAACCTGCAGCGACTGAACAAACTGTAGCGACTCAGCAACCTGCAGCGGCTCAACAACCTGCAGTAACTGAACCAGCTGCAGCGACTCAGCAACAAGCAGTAACTCAACAACCTGCAGCGACTCAGCAACCTGCTGCGACTCAGCAACCCGCAGTGACTCAGCAACCTGCAGCGACTCAGCAACCTGCAGTAACTCAACAAACTGCAGCGACTCAACAAACTGCAGCCACTCAGCAACCTGCAGCGGCTCAACAACCTGCAGCGACTCAGCAACCTGCAGTAACTCAGCAACCTGCAGTAACTGAACAAACTGTAGCGACTGAGCAACCTGCAGCGGCTCAACAGCCTGCAGCGACTCAGCAACCTGCAGTATCTCAACAACCTGCAGCGACTCAGCAACCTGCAGTAACTCAAAATCCCGCAGCGACTCAGCAACCTGCAGCGACTCAGCAACCTGCAGTATCTCAACAACCTGCAGTGACTCAGCAACCTGCAGTATCTCAACAACCTGCAGCGACTCAGCAACCTGCAGCGACTGAACAACCTGCAGCGACTCAACAACCTGCAGTGACTCAGCAACCTGCAGTAACTCAGAAACCTGCAGTGACGGAACAACCTGCAGCGACTCAGCAACCTGCTGCGACTCAGCAACCTGCAGTAACTCAGAAACCTGCAGTAACTCAGCAACCTACAGTGACTGAACAACCTGCAGTAACTGAACAACCTGCAGCGACTCAGCAACCTGCAGTAACTCAACAACCTGCAGTAACTCAGCAACCTGCAGCGACTGAACAAACTGTAGCGACTCAGCAACCTGCAGCGGCTCAACAACCTGCAGTAACTGAACCAGCTGCAGCGACTCAGCAACAAGCAGTAACTCAACAACCTGCAGCGACTCAGCAACCTGCAGCGACTCAGAAACCTGCTGCGACTCAGCAACCCGCAGTGACTCAGCAACCCGCAGCGACTCAGCAACCTGCAGTAACTCAACAAATTGCAGCGACTCAGTAACCTGCAGCGACTCAACAACCTGCAGCGACTCAGCAACTTGCAGTAACTCAGCAACCTGCAGTAACTCAGCAACCTGCAGTGACTGAACAAACTGTACCGACTCAGCAACCTGCAGCGACTCAGCAACCTGCAGTAACTCAACAACCTGCAGTAACTCAACCACCTGCAGCGACTCAGCAACCTGCAGTAACTCAACAACCTGCAGTGACTCAACAAACTGCAGCCACTCAGCAACCTGCAGCGGCTCAACAACCTGCAGCGACTCAGCAACCTGCAGTAATTCAGCAACCTGCAGTAACTGAACAAACTGTAGAGACTCAGCAACCTGCAGCGGCTCAGCAGCCTGCAGCGACTCAGCAACCTGCAACATCTCAACAACCTGCAGCGACTCAGCAACCTGCACTAACTCAACAACCTGCAGTAACTCAACCACCTGCAGTAATTCAGCAACCTGCAGTGACTGAACAAACTGTAGCGACTCAGCAACCTGCAGTAACTCAACAACCTGCAGTAACTCAACAACCTGCAGCGACTCAGCAACCTGCAGTATCTCAACAACCTGCAGCGACTCAGCAACCTGCACCGACTCAGCAACCCGCAGCGACTCAGCAACCTGCAGTAACTCAACAACCTGCAGTAACTCAACAACCTGCAGTAACTCAGCAACCTGCAGCGACTGAACAACCTGCAGCGACTCAACAACCTGCAGTAACTCAGCAACCTGCAGAAACTCAGAAACCTGCAGTGACTGAACAAACTGTAGCAACTCAGAAACCTGCAGCGGCTCACCAACCTGCAGCGACTCAGCAACCTGCAGTAACTCAGCAACCTGCAGTAACTCAACAAACTGTAGCGACTCAGCAACCTGCAGCGGCTCAACAGCCTGCAGCGACTCAGCAACCTGCAGTATCTCAACAACCTGCAGCGACTCAGCAACCTGCAGCGGCTCAACAGCCTGCAGCGACTCAGCAACCTGCAGTATCTCAACAACCTGCAGCGACTCAGCAACCTGCAGTAACTCAAAATCCCGCAGCGACTCAGCAACCTGCAGTGACTCAACAAACTGCAGCCACTCAGCAACCTGCAGCGGCTCAACAACCTGCAGCGGCTCAGCAGCCTGCAGCGACTCAGCAACCTGCAGCATCTCAACAACCTGCAGCGACTCAGCAACCTGCAGTAACTCAAAATCCCGCAGCGACTCAACAACCTGCAGTAATTCAGCAACCTGCAGTGACTCAACAAACTGCAGCCACTCAGCAACGTGCAGCGGCTCAACAACCTGCAGCGACTCAACAACCTGCAGTAATTCAGCAACCTGCAGTAACTGAACAAACTGTAGTGACTCAGCAACCTGCAGCGGCTCAACAGCCTGCAGCGACTCAGCAACCTGCAGTATCTCAACAACCTGCAGCGACTCAGCAACCTGCAGTAACTCAAAATCCCGCAGCGACTCAGCAACCTGCAATAACTCAGCAACCTGCAGTGACTCAACAACCTGCAGCGGCTCAACAAACTGCAGCCACTCAGCAACCTGCAGTAACTCAACAACCTGCAGTAACTCAGCAACCTGCAGTATCTGAACAACCTGCAGCCACTCAGCAACCTACAGTATCTCAACAACCTGCAGCGACTCAGCAACCTGCAGTAACTCAGCAACCTGCAATAACTCAGCAACCTGCAGTGACTCAACAACCTGCAGTGACTCAGCAACCTGCAGTGACTGAACAACCTGCAATAACTCAACAAACAGCAGCGACTCAGCAACCTGCAGTAACTCAGCAACCTGCAGTAACTCAGCAACCTGCAATAACTCAGCAACCTGCAGTGACTCAACAAACTTCAGCCACTCAGCAACCTGCAGCGGCTCAACAACCTGCAGTAACTCAGCAACCTGCAATAACTCAGCAACCTGCAGTGACTCAACAAACTGCAGCCACTCAGCAACCTGCAGTAACTCAGCAACCTGCAGCGACTGAACAACCTGCAGCAACTCAGAAACCTGCAGTGACTGAACAAACTGTAGCAACTCAGCAACCTGCAGCAGCTCAACAACCTGCAGCGACTCAGCAACCTGCAGTAACTCAACAACCTGCAGTGACTCAACAACCCACAGCAACTCAGCAACCTGCAGCAACTCGTAATGTTACGTGATAACGAGGTAAGATGGCGGCACCCTGTTGCTACTGGCTTTGCTTGCAAACAAACACTCCAAAGATAATTAACTAAGTTGGATATTTAACTAAATTGGATCTTTTAGCTACTTTAAAACTTGATTAAATCCTGAAACATGCCTCCGAAAAAGGAAGATATGGATGAAATCCGCAGATCGCTCAGCGCGCTGACCGGCGAGATGGTAAAAGTTACCGAGCAGCTAGCTAAGCTCACGGAGCTTGTCGGAGAAGTCAAACATCTCCGGGAAATAATAACAGAGAAGGACAAAACTATCAGTGCTCTGGAAAAAAGAGTGGACGACCTAGAACAATACAACAGGATGGAGGATGTGATTATAACGGGGCTTCGTGCCAGACCGAGATCCTTCGCCAGGGCTGTCACAAACGGGGGAAGTGTCCCAGAGGACGCGGGGATAGAAGAGCTAGAGTCACTGGAGCAGCAAGTTTTGATGTTCTTTCAAACAAAAGGAATACCCATTGAAGAAAGGAATATCGCAGCATGCCATACCCTTCCGAGACGAGATAAGGAAAATCCAGCAATCATCATGCGCTTCGTCAATCGTAAACACAAGATAAATCTATTGCGCCAAGGGAGGAATCTGAAAGGAACCAATGTATATATAAATGAACATCTCACACGGAAAACTGCAGAACTGGCCCGTGAAGCACGCATCCTGAAAAGAAGCAACAAAATCCGAGGGACGTGGACGAGGAACTGTAAAGTTTTTGTACAGCTGAATGGTGAGACTCCCGAGCAGAGAAAAGTGGTGCTGGTAAGAGATCTCCATGACATTGCACAGTTCAAGTAATGATTTTCTTCTCACAAGGTTATGAATCAAATTGACTTTATTTTTTTTCTGAAATGATTTTTTTTTGTCATACAGACTAATTACTTTTATTTAATGATTATGATGGTCTATTTTGTTCTATTATGGACATTATGAACATTTGTTTATTACACTTACATTCCTTATTCAATGACGCACTGCAAGTGGTGTGTGAATGTAATTGTCTAAAAACATGGCTGGACATGATAGTGTTTATTTAGATATATTGGATGATGTGGAAGAACAGGAGATGAATGTAAATTGTGATCTTAATGAAATGTATACACAATATGAAAATATAGGCCTAAACATTGATTGTATCAACTATAAAATGAATGACCCTTTGTGTGACACAGACCCTGACGAAAATCTTTACAAAAATATTACTAATGAATGCAAATACTACACTGATGACCAATTTAAATGTATTAACACTGAGAGTGCCTTTACATTGATTCATTTTAATAGTAGAAGCTTACATAAAAACTATACAAAAATTAAGAATTATTTAATGCAGTTTAATCAATTTAGCGTCATTGCAGTTACTGAAACATGGTTAGAAGATGAAAAAGAATCCGATATAGAATTAGAAGGATATGAGCTTTATACGTTGAACAGGGAAAACAAAAGAGGTGGAGGGGTTGCTTTTTATGTTGATGAAAATATGAAGTGTAAGGTGGTAAATAAAAAAACTATGTGTGTGGATGATCTTCTAGAATGCTTGACTGTGGAAATACAGGTTGAAAAATCTAAAAATATTCTGATTAGTTGTTTGTATAGGTCACCTGGTTCAAATCTTGATTTATTTAATAAAAAAATAGATGCTTTGTTAGGTAACACAAACAAGGTTCATATTGTATGTGGAGATTTCAACGTAAATATCCTTAACCCTCAAAATAATCTTAAAACAACAGATTTTATGTCTACTGTCTATAGTAATACTTTCATACCACTTATTGTGAAACCAACTCGAATAACAAAAGATACAGCCACACTCATTGACAATATATTTACAAATCAGTTGACAACATATATAACATCTGGATTACTAATAAATGACATCACGGATCATCTCCCCATCTTTAGTGGGTTTCATGACCTCCTCGGCAAACAAAACAGTACAACCAAACCATCTAATCTCAGAATGACAAGGCTTCTAACATCGGAAGCAATTGCTGCACTCAAGGCAGATTTAGACCAGCAGTCATGGGATGAGGTTTATTCTTCTAGTAATCCTGACGAGGCCTTTGAAACATTTAATTCAAAATTAATAACTCTATATGATAAACACTGCCTACAACGTATAATATCACAGAAAAAACAAAAAAGTAAACCATGGTTCACAAAGGGAATAATAAATGCTTGTAAAAAGAAAAATCAATTATACCGAAATTTCTTAAAATTCAGAACCAACGATAATGAACATAGATATAAGGTTTATAAAAATAGATTAATAAATATCATTAGAGCCAATGAAAAACACTATTATCATACACTATTAGAACAACAAAAGAATAATATTAAAGGTATATGGAATTTATTGAACTACATAATTAGAAATGGTAAGAAAAAACATAGTCTCCCCAACCATTTTGTTTGGGATGGTGCAATATTAAAAAATGCAAAGGAGATTGCAAATGCTTTTAATGACTTCTTCACCAATGTTGGCCCAAGTCTGGCAAATAAAATCCCACAAACTAGTAAATCGGATCCAGCTCAAATGTGCATAAATTCAAATCTAAATTCCTTCTTCTTAAACAGTACAAGTGAAATTGAAATAGAAAGCATTGTATCACAATTCAAAAATAACAAATCCTCAGATTGTTTTGACATGGATATGGACCTGGTGAAGAACATCATTGGAGGCATAGTTTCTCCATTTACATATATTTGCAATCTGTCCTTTTCAATGGGCACATTCCCAAACGGAATGAAAACTGCAAAGGTTATTCCAATCCATAAAGCCGGTGACAAGCATATCTTTAATAATTACAGACCCATATCTCTTCTACCTCAGCTATCTAAGATCCTAGAAAAATTGTTTGCTATTAGGTTAGACAAGTTCATCGACAAACATAACATATTAAAGGAGCATCAGTACGGCTTTAGGTCAAACAGGTCTACATCCATGGCTATTATGGAGCTTGTGGAATCTATATCCACAGCAATTGATAACAAGGAACACACGGTTGGTGTTTTTATTGACCTGTCCAAGGCATTCGACACTATTGACCATAATATACTTTTAAATAAGATGGAACGATATGGTGTCAGGGGTATAGCATTAGCATGGCTTAAAAGTTATCTCACAGGTAGGCACCAATATGTGCATATAAATAATGTCAATTCTGAACATAGAGCAATAACACATGGAGTACCACAGGGCTCTGTTTTAGGGCCTAAACTGTTCATTATGTATATCAATGATGTTGGTGACATAATGGATCAGTTGAGCTGTTTACTCTTTGCAGATGATACCAGTCTTCATTGTTCAGGGAAGGATTTATCTAAACTTATGCATACCGTTGAAGAAGAGTTAAGAAAAATAAAACAATGGTTTGATTTAAACAGGCTCTCTATGAATTTAAATAAAACTAAATATATGATATTTGGTAATAAGAAGAATAATGGAGTAATTAGTATTAATATAGACAATGTAAACATTGAAAGAGTGACTGTAACAAAATTTTTGGGAGTGTATATTGATGAAAATCTGAATTGGAAAGAGCACCTACGTATTCTTCAGAACAAGCTTGCCAAAGTTGTCGCCACTTTGGGAAAGACTAAATATTATCTAAATCGAAACTCATTAAAACTTTTATATAATAGCTTATTTCTTCCATATATAAATTATGGCACAGAAATATGGGGCAATACCTACAAAACAAATACAGATCCGATTTTCCTACTACAAAAGAAGGCAATAAGAGTCATAGATAAGGCTGGTTATTATGCTCCCACAAATCCCATTTTTAGCCGACTGGAAATTCTAAAATTCACTGAACTTGTTGAATTTAGAACGGCAATAGTTATGTTCAAAGCATTTAATAATATTCTTCCTCCTTGTATACAGGGGCTCTTCACTCAAAGGGAAAGTCAATATAACCTAAGACAAAAAAATGTTTTTGTACCCGATGAGATAAGAACAAATATTAAGAGCCATTGCATATCTGTTCAAGGAGTAAGAATATGGAATCAACTGGGTGAGGAATTAAAACAATCCAGTTCTATTTATATTTTCAAAAGAAGATATAAAAAATATCTTCTTGACAAATATATATATCTGGAGCCCAATTAACTTAACTCATGAACCTCATCTTACAATACAACCCAATTGTTGTGTGTCTTTAGAATTACATACGGTCTATTGAAGTGTCTGATGTTTCTAGTCATCTTAAAAGATGTCTCTAACCTTTGCTGATACTTGAAAATACACATGTATCATACTATATTACCACTGCTGAAATGTGATGTTCTCTCTCATATATAAATGTTGCTGTAGTTCGATACCATTGCAGAAAAAAAAAAAAAAAAAAAAAGAAGCCGCTACTTTTGGCAATAATACTGAATGTGCTGCTAGGGGTAGACATCTATAAGCATTCTGCTTCGGTCTACTCCATTTGGGCAAATTTTGTGTTTATTATTATTTTTTCTTTTTTGGATTATAAAGCTGATGTACTTGTCAAAATTTGTTTTGCAAAACTCTGCTCAAATAAAAGATAAAGATATAAACTCAGCAACCTGCAGCAACTCCGCAACCTGCAGCAACTTAGCAACCCGCAGCAACTCAGCAACCCGCAGCAACTCAACAACCCGCAGTAACTCAACAACCCGCAGCAACTCAACAACCTGCAGTAACTCAGCAACCCGCAGCAATTCAACAACCCGCAGTAACTCAACAACCCGCAGTAACTCAACAACCCGCAGCAACTCAACAACCTGCAGTAACTCAGCAACCCGCAGCAACTCAGCAACCCGCAGCAACTCAACAACCTGCAGTAACTCAGCAACCCGCAGCAATTCAACAACCCGCAGTAACTCAACAACCCGCAGTAACTCAACAACCCGCAGCAACTCAACAACCTGCAGTAACTCAGCAACCCGCAGCAACTCAGCAACCCGCAGCAACTCAACAACCTGCAGTAACTCAGCAACCCGCAGCAACTCAACAACCTGCAGTAACTCAACAACCCGCAGCAAGTCAGCAACCTGCAGTAACTCAGCAACCTGCAGCAACTCAGCAACCTGCAGTAACTCAACAACCCGCAGCAAGTCAGCAACCTGCAGTAACTCAGCAACCTGCAGCAACTCAGCAACCTGCAGTAACTCAACAACCTGCAGCAATTCAGCAACCTGCAGTAACTCAGCAACCTGCAGCAACTCAGCAACCCGCAGCAACTCAACAACCTGCAGTAACTCAACAACCCGCAGCAAGTCAGCAACCTGCAGTAACTCAGCAACCTGCAGCAACTCAGCAACCTGCAGTAACTCAACAACCTGTAGCAACTCAGCAACCTGCAGTAACTCAGCAACCTGCAGCAACTCAGCAACCTGCAGTAACTCAGCAACCTGCACCAACTCAGCAACCTGCAGCAACTCAGCAACCTGCAGTAACTCAGCAACCTGCAGCAACTCAGCAACCTGCAGCGACTCGGCAACCTGCACTAACTCCCGCAGCGACTCAGCAACCTGCAGCAACTCAGCAACCTGCACTAACTCCCGCAGCAAGGAATGCAGCAAGACATATCTGTTTGGTGAATACTCTGCTTACCAGCTATAGTCCGATATATAGTCTGGATGGCAGTGAATTTATTAAACTTTTCAGATTGGATTGTGCAGAAATTTGTGGTTTTTCGTGAAATATTCGTCACAAAACACTTTTATGCTCATTGACCAACTGATCCAGGAGCAAAAACTGTTCCTCTGTCCAGCTGGTTTCCTTGTTCCTTTGTGGAAGATCTGAATACCAACCAGCACTGCTTCTTATAGGCTGGTCACCAGTCACAGACAGTGATGGAAGTTGAGCCATTTTACCTTCATCAATACAAAATGGAGTTGAAATGTTCAAAGTTGAAAGCACAACCACTACCAGCATGGTAAATAAAAATAGGCAAATAAATAGAACTACCAGCATGTGGTAGGATCATTTTAAAGTATAGCTTACCGTTTATATAACAGATTTTCTTTTTATGTAAAATAATATTTATAATTACACAGTTTTCATATAGATTAGATTCTATGATTAAATTTATTGATATGTGTAAGAATGGATCGGCTGAAAGTCGGACACAAGCGCAGGCTGGTTGAGAGAGAAGGATTTTTAATGGCACCTCTAACAGACCAAAGGTGTGACAAGACAATACAAAGTTCTGTGGTGTGTTGAGGGGTTTAAGTAGGCCGGAGGACAGGTGTGACTTGTTAGGTTGATGAGGATAGAGGCAGGTGAAGTCCGATGAGCTGGAACAGATGAGTCCTGGGAGATGAAGTCCTAGAACCGGTGATCAGAATTCTGGTGAAGCAGAGCGTACTGGTACAGGAGGAGCAGGCATGACAATATGATGGTTCTATGCCCATTTTCACCAAAGGTTTACCTAGCTTTTAGGATCAACCAATCACATCTTTTGAAATGATGACTCATACCTAGCAACAAGGTCAACCACACCTCCTCACAAGACAGCAGTTTCTGTCCGTTCCTTGCTCAAAGTTCTCTGAGACTGTTCTGGAATTATTCCTACGCTAAGACTCCTTGCTAAGAATTTTGAAAGTTAGGAGCTCTCTGAGAGGATTCTCAGAATCTTTAGGAATACTGGCCCAGGTTTACAGCTGATGATGGCATTTAGATGAACCCAGTTCAGAGTATAGTTCAGAGTTTCTAAAGAAAATCTTGTGCCACTAAAAGTTAGTATTTTATGGAAATATACTTGTTTAGTTGTTTATTTATTCTCTTTATTTTTGGTATGTGTTGGTTGTACACTTATTTATGACATTTTCCATTTTGTCATATTTTGACTTGTATATATATATATATATAAAACTGCAAACTGTCAATGAAACTCTGAGCCAATAAAGGAGGAAGTGAAGCAGCGATGAAACAGGAAACAAAGCAGCAATGAAACAGGAAACGAAGCAGCGATGAAACAGGAAACGAAGCAGCGATGAAACAGGAAACGAAGCAGCGATGAAACAGGAAAAGAAGCAGCGATGAAACAGGAAACGAAGCAGCGATGAAACAGGAAACGAAGCAGCGATGAAACAGGAAACGAAGCAGCGATGAAACAGGAAACGAAGCAGCGATGAAACAGGAAACAAAGCAGCGATGAAACAGGAAACAAAGCGGCAATGTTCACAGTTTCAGACGCCATCTGTCATGTAACAGCCTCTGTATAGATTCTTTAGTAAAAGCTGAAAGGCGTTCATCATTTCTCAGGATCACGACACCTGATTTTTCTCCACTCCATCAGCTTATCACTCTTGAGGTGAGCTGATTGGACAGCAGAAACCTCAAACCTGACAGACAACATGTGATTTCCATCAGCAGCAGGTTACAGCAAGACAAAGGTCCTCATCAGTCTAACGTGACTCAGATTCTGTTAGAAAAGTGCTTCATATGTTAATAAATTTTCTTCCTCTGAGGTTGTCCAGATGAAGTGGACGAAGCTCAGCAGGTCCACCAGGGGCTGGGAGACGTAATCAGTCCTGTAAACCCTGAGGTCCATGACGCTGGTTCGCTTAGATTCAGTACGTCCTGAGTTTGAACACCTTGCTGAGCCTGGAGGTGGCACTAGAATAGACGAGGAAGGCGCCTTCAGTGGTGCTGAAGTGTTCCCAGTCCCTGCAGCCAAAAGTGGGCAGACTGTGGACCGGAACAAAGCCCTCGTAGCCCTGCCACCTGGAAACACAGATGATCACTACCATCGGTCCATGATTATTGGTCACATGATCAGTGGTCACATATGTTCACTGCCCACATGAACAGGAAGCAACACCTGTCCAGGTGAGGGGCAGCAGAACGTACCTGTAGACCATGCTGTTCAGAGAGTAGGAGGTGCCGTCGTGAGAGTTCGCTACGACCAGGAAGTTCTCGTCTCCAACGGTGAAGAACTCCCAGTCCAGAGCGCTGAGCAGCACCATAAACAAATCAGTTCAACACGTATAAACGGAAACATCACTGCAGATCAGCTGATGATTAAACCTTTCTTATTGATTTCTGTCAGAATTTCCAGACAATTATTGATCCTGAAACCTGTTCTGTGATTGATTGATGAGCCTGAAAATGAAAACCTTCAGAGATCAAGTCTGATCTCATCCAGAAACCAGGTTCAGTAGCTCTGATTGGACAGCTCACCTGTGGGTGGGGACGTCTTGGAAGCGGATGAAGGTCTGGGTTAGTGTGTTGAGCTCATAAACAGTGGAGTTAATGCTGTAGAGACTCGGGCCGTGACTGGAAACCTTCTGACTGTTTGCGACAGCGAGAAAGAACCTGCCGTCAATCTGGAACGCCTCCCAGTCCGTCGCTCCCACCGTCTGCAGACAAACATGGTGGACCATGGTTCCTATTAAAACATTGAAATATTTCACATTTACACCTCCCTCTCTTTCTCTCTCTCTCTCTGATGTAAACCAGTCTGCGGATCAATATGAGGATCAATGAGACGATCCATCCACCATTTCTCCAGCTGCTGTCAGGTGAGAGGCGGGGTCTACCTGGACAGGTGTGTGTAGATCAGTGAACAGTCGGTGTTTGAGCAGGTGGGGTTCATACAGAATTAAAGGCTTTTCTTGAAGCTCTAAGAGGCTGTAAAAGCTGGAAAGCCCCTCTCACATTAATCACCACGTTCCTCCTTCCTTCAACTCGCTTTTCATCATCAGTCACAGCTCATTTCCAGAAATCTGATGGTTTTATGTTTCTGTTTCATGTTTTCTGTCACGTTAAACTTTCAGAGCTGCTTCTGAACATCTGATCAGTCCACTTCAACCAGGCTCTAAACATGGATCCGTGGATGATGAATCCTGGTCCACATCATCACATCTAAACCTCCTGAGTTTCTGTGGAGAAGAGATGGTTTATCTCCACATTTAATGACAGGTCCAGGTCAGGACTTGGTCCACATCTGAGTCTGAACCAGGTCTGAATCAGTCCATAGCACCAGGTGAGTCAGTCAAGAGAACAAGTTTCCATAATCAACATCATCACTAATAATCAATGTTTCATTTTCCAATAAATGCAGAATTTGAATCATAAAATCATATTTTATCATTAGAAGAAACAAAACAAAAATCTTTTTTTTTTTTCTTATGAGACGGACCAGACAAAGCGAGGCTCAGCAGACCCTGTGATGAATAAAAACTGTGGACCCAGGCTTCTCTTGCCCGGATATGGGGCAGGGAAGGAGCCTGAGCTGGTGTGTGTGGTTGAGCAGTTCCAGCTAGATAAAGTTGGAGTCACCTCGATGCATGGCCTCTTCCATCCTGGAGTTGCTCCCGGTGAGAGGCACCGAGCAGGTGTGGGCATGCTCATTGTCCTCCAACTTGGCGCCTGTACGTTGGGGTTTACCCCGGTGGACGAAAGGGTAGCCTCCCTCCTCCTTCGGGTGGGGGGACGGGTCCTGACTGTTTGTGCTTATGCACCAAACAGCAGTTCAGAGTACCAACCCTTTTTTAGAGTCCTTGGAGGGGGCGTTGGAGAGCACTCCATCCGGGGACTCCCTCGTTCTGCTGAGGGACTTCAATGCTCACATGGGCAATGACAGCGAGACCTGGAGGGGCGTGATTGGGAGGAACGGCCCCCCTAATCTGAATCCGTGTGGTGTTTTGTTTTTGGACTTCTGTGCTCGTCATGGACTGTCCATAACGAACACCTTGTTCAGACATAAGAGCGTCCACATGTGCACTTGGCACCAGGACACTCAAGGTCGCAGTTCGATGGTCGACTTTGTAGTCGTGTCGTCGGACGAGGAAGTAGAGTCGGAGGACCCTGGAGGGGGTTCTCCTCTCTCTGGGGCTAAGGCCACTGAGGCTGTTAAAAATCTTTTTAACTATGAAATCACAATAAAATTGTGTCTCATAATTAAACAAAGGACTATTGTAGGGAGGGGGATGCTAAAAATAAAGCACTGCCTCTAGCACTACTTGACATATATGTGTCTAACTAGACTCACAGCAGCCTGACTACCACTTAGTTATGATGTCCCCTCCTGTTTGATTTCCTGCTTGTGTTGTTCTTACTCTCACCCCTCATTTCATCACGTTACAGCTGCATCGCGGCCTCCACTGCTATTCATGGCCATTTAAGTCACAGGTTTGGTTTCTACCGGGTGCACCGCAGCGTGTCAGAAGCATCCTAGAAGTGCATTGTCGCAGCTCTCCGCCTAACTTACCCGCTGAGTCTATTTTTCATTGCGCATGCACCCACAACGCATCAACCTCAGCAGTTCAGATAGGGGCAGACAGGAAGTCAGACACGGGACCAGTATAAAAAAATTCTGGTATTTTTCAAAATAAAAGCCCTTGTGCAGATGTGCTGAACTATGAAACTAGTGAAATTACATGTTTAACCGGTCAGGGGGTCTCAGTGTTTGTTTTTTCCATCATGGATGACGAGACGTTTATCCTGCAAGTGAAGAATCTTGCGATTCTTCACTTCGCCTGTGATTTCATGATCTCGTGAATCCTGCTAGGTGGACTGCACACACGGGCACGCCGCACCTGCGATGGAGGTCAGAATAAAACTATGGCGCAGTCATAATGTGGCGTACACACACCCAGTAGACATGGCGGGTCAGACGTAAGTCGCTTTGGAGAAAAGCTCTGGATGCTGTAGGGCTGTCTTGGTTGACACGCCTCTGCAGCATCGCGTGGACATCGAGGACAGTTCCCCTGGACTGGCAGACTGGGGTGGTGGTTCCCCTCTTCAAAAAGGGGGACCGGAGGGTGTGCTCTAACTACAGGGGGATCACACTCCTCAGCCTCCCTGGTAAGGTCTATTCAGGGATCGTTGAACCTGTGAGGAGGAGCAGTGTGGTTTTTGTCCTCGTCGTGGAACAGTGGACCAGCTCTACAATCTCTTCATGGTCTTGAAGAGGGTGTAGAGCTCAACCAGTATACATGTGCTTTGTGGACTTGGAGAAGGCATTCGAACATGGCCCTGGGGTCTCCTGTGGAGGGAGCTCCAGGAGTATGGAGTGTTGGACCCGCTTGTACGAGCTGTTCAGTCTCTGCACAACCGGTGCCAGAGCTTGGTCCACATTGCCGGCAGTAAATCAGATTAGTTTTCAGTGAGGGTTTATGCAGATGATGTGGCTCAGTGGACAGAATGAACTGTCACTCGTAATTAAAGATAATTATTTGTAATTAATTTATCTAAAATATATTATAGTGGCTCATACAGTTTGAGACATATTTCATCACTTTTTGGTAAAAACATTGTTTAAAATCCTGTTTTTACAATCTGATGCTGGTCTTCTGCCACCTGGTGGAGACCTTTGACCTTACAAAAATTCTGACATATCAGACAGTAATAAACAGGAAATATATGTGACTCATTATTTATTTGTTTGCTGTTTTATTTTTTACATTAAAGGGACAAATTAAAACTTCAGGATGAAGTTCTGCCTATTAGTTGTTGGTCAGGTGTTAAAGGGTTAACTGGAGTTCACTAACATTTAATAATAACATGGTAATTTAATCGATTCCGATTATGACCTGGACAGATCACTGGTTATACTGGTTATACTGGTTAAACCTGAACACTGACTGTAATGTTCTGGAAGGTCCGGAAGCATCCATCCAGCCAGATGTAGATGGTGGAGCTGATGGTGGTGGTCTGGTTGTTGAAGGTGTTGGCCACCACCAGAAAGTGGTACGGTCCCACGGAGAAGAACTCCCAGTCGTATGCTCCGGACGTGGACAGGGTCTGGTTCACCTCGAATAACTGGGACAAGACAGGACAGTAAGTGAGGGGACAGGGAGGGAAATGAAAAGACATGACACAATGAGACAAAAACAATAAAGACTGCGAGAAGACAGCAAAACATGACAGTGACACGAGGTACCAGAGATACAACAGCACAACAAGAGAATATGTAGTTGAATTCAAAGGACAAGGAAGACCAGGACTGAGGAGGTTGAGACTGTAGAGGACAGTTAAAGACAGAGTGGACATGACAAGGACAAAATAGGTGGACAAAATATGGGTCAAAAATAGAGAGGTTACTATGACACGTTGGACATCAGGAAGCTGTACATGAAGACAGTGATTGCTACCTCTGTGTCTGGGTTCCACCTGTAGATGACACTGTGGATGTTGTGGTCCGAGCCTGTGTACACAAAGACACATTAAAAGAACCTCAGTGTATTATTGCCCCCTGGTGGCTGCCGCTTTAAACGACAGATGGATGTCGCTTTAAACGACAGACGGATGACGCTTTAAAAGACGGATGCCGCTTTAAACGACAGATGGATGTCGCTTTAAACGACAGACGGATGTCGCTTTAAACGACAGATGGATGTCGCTTTAAACGACAGATGGATGTCGCTTTAAACGACAGAACGATGACGCTTTAAATGACAGACGGATGTCGCTTTAAAAGACAGACGGATGTCCCTTTAAACGACAGACGGATGTCGCTTTAAAAGACAGACGGATGTCGCTTTAAACGACAGACGGATGTCGCTTTAAAAGACAGACGGATGTCGCTTTAAACGACAGACGGATGTCGCTTTAAACGACAGATGGATGTCGCTTTAAAAGACAGACGGATGTCGCTTTAAAAGACAGACGGATGTCGCTTTAAAAGACAGACCGATGACGCCTTAAAAGACAGATGGATGTCGCT
This sequence comes from Melanotaenia boesemani, assembly GCF_017639745.1. Taxonomy (NCBI): domain Eukaryota; kingdom Metazoa; phylum Chordata; class Actinopteri; order Atheriniformes; family Melanotaeniidae; genus Melanotaenia; species Melanotaenia boesemani. Next base: position 933,367 of record NC_055693.1, on the reverse strand, counting down.
TTAAAAGACAGACGGATGTCGCTTTAAAAGACAGACGGATGTCGCTTTAAAAGACAGACGGATGTCGCTTTAAAAGACAGACGGATGACGCCTTAAAAGACAGACGGATGTCGCTTTAAAAGACAGACGGATGTCGCTTTAAAAGACAGACGATGTCGCTTTAAAAGACAGACGGATGACGCCTTAAAATACAGACGGATGTCGCTTTAAAAGACAGACGGATGTCGCTTTAAAAGACAGACGGATGTCGCTTTAAAAGACAGACGGATGTCGCTTTAAAAGACAGACCGATGACGCCTTAAAAGACAGATGGATGTCGCTTTAAAAGACAGACGGATGTCGCTTTAAAAGACAGACGGATGTCGCTTTAAAAGACAGACGGATGACGCCTGAAAAGACAGACGGATGTCGCTTTAAAAGACAGACGGATGTCGCTTTAAAAGACAGACGGATGTCGCTTTAAAAGACAGACGGATGCCGCTTTAAACGACAGACGGATGTCGCTTTAAAAGACAGACGGATGTCGCTTTAAAAGACAGACGGATGTCGCTTTAAACGACAGACGGATGACGCTTTAAAAGACAGACGGATGTCGCTTTAAAAGACAGACGGATGTCGCTTTAAAAGACAGACGGATGATGCTTTAAACGACAGACGGACGTCGCTTTAAAAGACGGATGATGCTTTAAAAGACGGATATCGCTTCAAAAGACAGACGGATGTCGCTTTAAAAGACAAACAGATGTCGCTTTAAAAGACAGACGGATGTCGCTTTAAAAGACAGACATATGTCACTTTAAGTGACAGACGGATGTCGCTTTAAAAGACTGATGACGCTTTAAACGACAGACGGATGTCGCTTTAAAAGACGGATGATGCTTTAAACGACAGACGGATGTCGCTTTAAAAGACAGACGGATGTCGCTTTAAACGACAGACGGATGTTGCTTTAAAAGACAGACGGATGTCGCTTTAAACGACAGACGGATGTCGCTTTAAAAGATGGATGACGCTTTAAAAGACGGATGACGCTTTAAACGACAGACGGATGTCGCTTTAAACGACAGACGGATGTCGCTTTAAACGACAGACGGATGTCGCTTTAAAAGACAGACGGATGTCGCTTTAAAAGACAGATGGATGTCGCTTTAAAAGACAGACGGATGTCGCTTTAAAAGCCAGATGACGCTTTAATAGACAAACGGATATCGCTTTAAATGACAGACGGATGTCGCTTTAAAAGACAGACGGATGTCGCTTTAAATGAGAGACGGATGTCGCTTTAAAAGACAGACGGATGTCGCTTTAAAAGACAGACATATGTCGCTTTAAGTGACAGACGGATGTCGCTTTAAAAGACTGATGACGCTTTAAACGACAGACGGATGTCGCTTTAAAAGACAGACATATGTCGCTTTAAACGACAGACGGATGTTGCTTTAAAAGACAGACGGATGTCGCTTTAAAAGACAGACGGATGTCGCTTTAAACGACAGACGGATGTCGCTTTAAAAGATGGATGACGCTTTAAACGACAGACGGATGACACTTTAAACGACAGACGGATGTCGCTTTAAACGACAGACGGATGTCGCTTTAAAAGACAGACGGATGTCGCTTTAAACGACAGGCGGATGTTGCTTTAAAAGACGGATGTCGCTTTAAACGACAGGCGGATGTCGCTTTAAAGGACGGATGTCACTTTAAACGACAGACGGATGTCGCTTTAAAAGACAGAAGGATGTCGCTTTAAACGACAGACGGATGTCGCTTTAAAAGACGGATGTCGCTTTAAACGACAGACGGATGTTGCTTTAAAAGACAGATGTTGCTTTAAAAGACAGACGGATGTTGCTTTAAATGACAGACGGATGTCGCTTTAAACGACAGACGGATGTCGCTTTAAAAGATGGATGTCGCTTTAAACGACTTCACACTGTTCTCGGCCTAACGTCACCCCAAGATGCTGCCTACAGAGAGACTTCTGCTTCTGCAGCAGCTGTTAAAACATAGTCATATATGTTTCTACATAGTCATGTTTGTGTTTCCATGATGTTGGAACGAGCTATGAAATATATCAGAGCAGGGGCATCCCTGTCTGAAGACTCCACCACACTCTAACACCCTGAATCTGGCTTCTGGACCAGTTCTAGCTGGACTCTGTCCTGTAGAAAGATTCTGACACCAGAGGTTCTGATGGGCTCATGGTTCAGGGTTTTGTTCGACCTGGAAATAGTTTTGGAGATCTGAATGGAGCTGAGATCTGCGTCAGACTTGGTGAACATGTGATTCCACCACAGTACACCTGCATTCTTAGCTCTCAGATCATAAACAGTCTTAGATCAATGGGTGTTTTGTTATCTCCACAGGCAATACACACCTGAGTGCAGGTGGAGGTGTGTTTGAAGTGTTTCAGGACGACAGAGCAGGAGATACAAGCTCGCTTTGACCTTCAAAGCTCCTGTTTTATGGTCTGAAAACCACGTACCTCCAATATCAAACATTCCTGTTTAAAGCTTTTAGTGAACAAAGTCACCACAAAACAATCAGCTGCTCTGATCCCGTTATGGTTTAGAACCGGAATAATTAACCTGATCACACGGCGGCTTCTTCTGATGTTTTACATGCTTGTTCACTTCAGCGCTGCAGAAAAATCTAAATGAAGAAAATACATCAGGAGTCTGGAGAAGATCCTCTCTGTTTGGAAACTCTCCAACACGTCTACTTCCTGTTTACCTCGTCTGTGATTGGCTACCACCAGAAAGTTGTGGTTGTGGATCTGAAAGGCCTCCCAGTCCTGAGCAGCGTGGGTCTCCAGAGTCTGATAACGGAGGAAACGCCGCCGCCGCCAATTCCACCGGTAGACGAACGACAGCTCAGGCTCCGCTTCCCTGACGTTTGCCACTACCAGGAAAATCTGACAGATGGGAAGACGGGTCAGAATTCAGGTTCATGTCTGGAACCACAGTAACCTGATCCACCTGAAAACCTGCTCATGCCTCCTGTCCTGCTAAATAATCTGTAGCTGTGAGGAATATTTATCTGGATCATTTCGGATGAGATTGTTGCAGACATGAAATCTGGCTTTTCTGGAATTTTGACATTTCTAAGTTTCATGTGTATCCGCTGTATTCTGACCGTGTGTGAGAACTTTCAGGTTGAACATCAGCTGTCTGGGAGGTTTCAAACTGTAGCGAGACATTTAAACTGGCGTTGGTGGATCTAACTCACTGGTTCTGATGGTTCCCCTGGTTTTATGTATTCTGTTGGGTCACCTGGTCGTCGATGGTGAAGTGTTTCCAGGATCGGGCCTCCTGGGTGCTGATGTTTTGGAACAGCTGGAAGGAACCCTCTCTCCATCTGTAGATACCTGAACCGAGCCGAGAGTTCCTGATGGAGAAGACAGGAAGGTTACTATGGAGACAGAGGAGGAACCAGGAGAGTCACCATGGAGACAGAGGGTCAGTACCTGTTGGCTGCAGCCATGAAGAGACCTTCAGATGGGATGGAGAAGACTTCAATGTCGAAGGTTTCGGAGCGGGTGTACAGGTCCAGGTAGTCCTCCATGTAGTCCAAACGCTCTTTATCTGAAACAGCAGAGGAAGAGGAGGAGGTGGGATGAAGATAAGGGGTTTTTAGAGACACGTGAGGTTCTTCCCAAAGTCCAGCAGGAAGAATGTTCAATCTCTTCGTTTCCAGTAATGTCAGGACTCTTCCAAGGGGTTCTGGATCTGAATACTTCAAGGTGAACAAGAAGATTTTCCAATCTGAGTGAAGGCTGAGATCAGAGATGGTGGATTCTGGTGACATCAGAGACATGATGGAGACCCGAACATATGAATGGATCCAACAACACTGGAATAAACCAAGGCTGAAACTCTCTGACCTGGACAGCACCCGACCGCTCCGACTTCATTCCAGCTTTAGACGTTTCTCCAGAACTTTAACAGGTCCAATGTGAGATAACGTTTGATCCTGATCAAACAGCTGACTGTTTGTTACTTCCTGTCATGTGACTCACTCTGCAGCAGCGTCCTCCAGGTCAGCCCATCACAGATGAACAGGCTTCTTCCCTGAGCGTCAAACCACAGCTGGCCCTGTTCTGGCCCAGAACACGGAGGATGAGTCCCAGCAGTCACCCTGGCCTCGGCCTCTGAAACAGAAACACAACCAGGTGAAGGATGAGAGCTAAACCCAGTCTGAGTCCTGGTCTCCAGGCAACGGCCCGTTTATCCAGCACAGAAGATTATTTCAGGACAAGAAATGATGACACGCTAATATCCATGTGATGGAAAATCACATTTCTCTAAAACAAAAAACCCCAGCAGCACTTTAAACTCGTTTCTGAGGATCCAGTTTGGAGCTTTCTGTGGACAGAACCTGTTCAGTTCATCTCATCTCATTTCTGTTTCATCAGCAAAAATACTGAAACCAGATTTTTATTTTCTGACTTTACAGCAAACATGTAGAGTCCTTCCTGCAGCGCTGCAACAGCCGCCGACGCTAACTGTGTTCCAGCTAACTGCTGTCCTGCTGGGACTCAGAGCTTCTGACTTTAACTTCCCTGCAGAAAGAATAAATCATGTCATCTAATCGTATTCCATCCTGTAACATTCCAGGATAAGTTGGTTCAGTGAGTTTTCCCACTCTGGAACATTCCCATTCCCTAACCTCCCGAGGATACCAGGTGATGGAGCGTTTCAAAACTTATTTTTCTCCCATTCCTCACACGTCTCCAGGTGTCCAACAGTGTGGAGTCCTTGTTGTTTCAGGCCAGGACTCCAGTCCAGAACCAGTCCATTACAGATGCCCTCCTCTTCCACAGCCATGTTGCTGTAATGCAGCAGAACTTGGTTCGTCATTATCTCAGAGAAAATTGAATTTTGTGTCTGGAGAAGATGAAGGGAGTACAACCCGACCCCGTACCGTCGGAACCCTGACCTGACCCCATACCGTCAGAACCCTGATCCGACCCCATACCTTCACAGGTCCCTGATCCGACCCCATACCGTCAGAATCCTGACCCAACCCCGTACCCTCAGAACCCTGATCCGACCCCGTATCTTCGCAGGTCCCTGATCCGACCCCGTACCGTCAGAACCCTGATCCGACCCCGTATCTTCGCAGGTCCTTGATCTGACCCTGTACCGTCAGAATCCTGATCCGACCCCGTATCTTCACAGGTCCCTGATCCGACCCCGTACCGTCAGAACCCTGATCCGACCCCGTATCTTCACAGGTCCCTGATCTGACCCTGTACCATCAGAACCCCGATCCGACCCCGTACCTTCACAGGTCCCTGATCCGACCCCGTACCGTCAGAACCCTGATCCGACCCCTTATCTTCACAGGTCCCTGATCCGACCCCGTACCGTCAGAACCCTGATCCGACCCCGTATCTTCACAGGTCCTTGATCCGACCCCGTACCGTCAGAACCCTGATCCGCTGGTGATGATGATCATGGTTCTGGATGCAGGTCTGTCTGAGGGATCAGAGACCACCATGTGCAGACTGACTGAAAGGTTTAATGCTATTCTGACTGCAGGGGGAGACGAAGCTGACTGAAACAAAAATCTTGGCTTCTTACTCTCTGTTGTGATGGATGTTTAAAACCATCTCCAACCATGATTTATGGCTTTCAGGGCGTTGGTCGTGCTCTCAGAGGATTAAACCTGAACTGTGACAAGGTTTTTCTTTTGATCCCTGAAGCAGAAACAATAAGACAAGCTTTAGTCTGAGGTCAAGTTCAGGCAACTGCTTCTCAGCTGCAGGCAGGTATGTAAATCAAACTCACCTCAGACTGATTTATTTAAACTGTGAGTCATACAGAGTCTGAACGGATTAGAACCGTCTTCCCTCAGCTAAACTTTTTTAACTCTGTCATCAGTACAAATATGGAGAAGACATGAGGTCATGATCAGCAACAATATCTGAATCCACCAGGCTAACAGCTAATATGCTAACAGCTAGTACACTAACAGGTACTATGTTAACAGTAGCGGTGGGACACTAAAAAAATCTAATTAGAGGCTTTGTAATTAATCTTGATTAATCGCATTTTAATCTCATAACAATATTTGCCCCAAAAGCAACTTTTTTTTTTATTTGAATGGATTTTAGTGGATGACTGAATCCAATAATAGACACAGACATTAATATTATAAACTCAGAAAATATCCCTGACCCAAAATAAACAGACTTAAAGTTAAAGTGTCATTTTAAAGAATTTGAGCTGTAAACAACCCAGTTTTACCCCAGAGCCCCGCCCTCCAGATGCAGGTAGGCGCGGCCTCGCCTTGCAGACATAGAAAGCCACGCCCACCAATATGAAGGGAAGTGAACTTATCTGGTGTAGATCTGCTAGTTTCAGACTTCTGTTCTTTCACAGAGTTTCTGATGAAATTTTCCTGCAGTGGGACGGATTTGTGCTTCTGAGGATGTAAAAGTAACACCGGACTTTATTCTTTACCTGCTGATCCTCATCTGGCGACAGACAGCAGCTCAAATCGTAGCAGCAGCAACTTCCAGCAGCTGCTACAACCTGCCGCGAGTCTCCACAGCTTTCCAGAGCTGCTGGAGCTGCTGACAGGCAGCTAACAGCTAACAGCTAACGGCTCACACTGATACGTTCAGGACCACCTGGTTCAGGTGTAGGTGAGGAGATTCAGGAGGGAAAGTCTTCCACCTCAAAGACGCTCTGTGGCGTAGCTGCTTTGTTGATCTCACTTTGCGTCTTGCCAGTGAGCTGAGCTGCTGCCTGTCAATCATTTCTGCCTGTGTATCCCGACCCGCCCACTCTCCGCCCCCTGATCATCCCACACCTCCCACTCAACCCTTGCAGTTTCTGGCATTTTTCAAAATTTGGCAGTGGGTGGAGTTATGCAGAAAGTAGGGGGTGGAGCTACACTTTAACCAGCAGCGCCAGCTGTTCTCTGGTTAAGAGTCTACAACATGTTACAGAACTTTAACTTTCTAAATGTTTTCCTCCACTTTTCATTTTTCATTAATCGGCATTAATATGTGACAGTAAGCCCAGATCTGGAGCTGGAAGCTAATGGATGGGGGAGGGGTCTGAGGAAGGGGGAGGGGCGGAAGCTGCTCATTGAGAAGAAGTAAATGTGCTTTCACCTCAGTTTCTAAAAGTAATTTTTTAACGCATTAATTTTTGTAATTAAATAATTGTTATTAACATGTTAAAGTCCCTCACCTAGATAACAGCTAATATGCTAACAGCTAATATGCTAACAACACTGCAGATCATTTAACTTCTAGACAAGAAAGGAAGGAAGGAAGGACAGACGGACAGACAGACAGACAGACAGACAGACAGACAGATAGATAGATAGATAGATAGATAGATACTCAGTGAGACGGCTGTAAAATGTCAGACTGCTCCTTTAAGCTCAGCAGACGTTCTCGGTAACACACCTGTACAAGTAAACACCTTTATGACCTCACATTGTTGTCATGGAAACCCACATCAAAGAACAAACCCTGCTGGTAGCACACTCAGTTTACACAGCTGTACTTCTGAGGACCCTGATCTGGATAGAAACCAGTCCAGCCACAACCTGGCAGATTGGGAACCAGACCAAACCAGAATCAGGTAGAACCATGACCAGGGTGAACCAGGACCAGGCTAAACCAGGACCAGGTCCTAATAAGATCAGTTTCTATGCCAGAAAGTCCCACAGAGGCAATAAAAAAGGAGTATTAGCAGACAGACAGACAGTGCCTGCAGTCTGGTCTTTAATCTGTCCGTCATCAGTAACATCTTTTCATGCTGTCCGTCTGCAGCTCAGGTTACTGGACCTCTGATACCATCACAGAACCAGGTTTACAGTCCAAACACAATCAGACCAGATCTGACAGTCCTCCTGAACCACTGAGGCTGAACCCTGAAACGGGTCGGTTTCCTCACCGTACGGATAAACCAGTCCTGTCTGTTCTGGCTGGACGGGGGTGGCCTTCAGGACCCATGGGACAGAGAGCTCAGCCAGACCAGGTTCAGAGTTGGGACAGAGTCTGGGAGTGGCGTCTGAGCCTGGAAGCAGCACCAGCTGGCGGAGCAGACCCTGAGCACAGAAAGACCAGTGTGAGTCAGTTGGAAGGGGGGTCTGGTTCCAATTCTGGTGATAGACTCACAGAGAAGCGTCCCCTCCACCGGCCCCTGCTGCCGATGAAGAACCTGGACCCTCTGGTGTTCAGAGTGTTGGGGAAGGACCGGACCTGTTTTCTAGGAGAAAGAAAACCAGTTCACTGAACAGGCTGATTTCTTGATCCTGGACCACTAAAGACCAGTTCAAACTGGTCCTGCTGGTCAGAGTGGTTTCAGAAATAATTTCTGTTTGTGTTTTCATTGTTTATTATTGTTTGACAACAATGTGGACGAGAATCAGACTGATCCAAACCAAGGTGATCTGAACCAGGCTGATCTGAACCAGACTGATCTGAACCAGACTGATCCGAACCAAGGTGATCTGAGCCAGACTGATCTGAACCAGGCTGATCTGAGCCAGACTGATCTGAACCAGACTGATCTGAACCAGGCTGATCTGAGCCAGACTGATCTGAACCAGGCTGATCTGAACCAGACTGATCTGACCCAGACTGATCTGAACTGAACTGGATCCTGCTGGGCCTGGACTTAACTTGGTTGTAAAAGAACGAGAAACTGGATGGGCCTAAACTGATCCCACCCCATTTAGACCTGGTCTAACCTCGTCTGAACTGATCTGAGTCAGGGTGACCTGGTCTAAGTCGGTCTGATCCAGTCTGATTCTTACAGCTCCAAAGGGAGTCCACAGTCGATGATAAGTGTGGCGTATTGTCCAGAGACAGCCAGAACCATGGTATGCCATCGATTATCATCCAATCCTACGTCCTTAAAAATGATCCGACTCCGCCCACCAAACCCAGGAGGCGTGGTTACGAGATGGAGGCGGCCCTCTGAGACCCGTAACCCCAGCAACAGCAAATCGGATCCGTCCTTCACCACAGAGAGGATGTATTCATTTGCCTGGAACCAAAGGGAAATGGGTCAGACCAGATTGGAACGAACTAAGTTCCACCTGGTTCTGCTCACTTACCTTTTGTCTCAGTCTTGGTATCTTCATGGTGGCAACCAGCGAGAACTCGGCAGGAAAATGGTCACAGTTGGTGAAGATTTGGGAGGCGGGGAAGCTCAGGGTTGTCGCCATGGCGTTGGTCAGTCTGAGACCTCTGGACCCGCTAGACTGAACCATCTGGACCTGGTGGAACAGAATTCTGATCATCAGGGAGTCTACGGACACCTGGGCCATTTCACACCTTCAAACTGTCCTACCTGTGTGGGCGGGGCTTCTCCTGGGCGTGGTAGGACTCTGGACAGCAGGTCCAGAGGCAGCAGGTCTGAGGAGGAAACATGGACAGCGGTTCACCAATCTGAGAAAAACTGGCTATAAAAGTTCTGGAACAGTTTCAGAAAAATGTTCCTCAAATGTTGAAGATCCACCATCTACAGGGTAGGAAACCATCCTCATCATCAGGCCCAGCAATCTGAAGCATCTCACAGCAGCTTCCTGGTGTTCGGCTTCATGATGGAAAGTTTAACTCTGACAGGCGGCTAAAAATAAAGCCTGATTAGATGTGGGAGCAGCAGATTATCTCCCAACATCAGATCCCTGAAAGCAAAGTGAAACCAGCAGCTGGAGGAAAGTCAGTGAGGCACAGCTCTCTCTTCCTCTTCCTGTGATTGATAAGAGAATCAAATATCTATCAGTTTGGTTTAATCTCTCCATCACCTTGCAGCTTGATGAGTTCCTCCATCATCAAAAAGCCCGAGCTGGACGCAGTCATCAGAAACATGATTAAACATCACCTTCTCAGATCTCTTCTGGAGTTATCGGCAGCTCTAAAAACACTTAAACTGATGGTGATTTTTCTCCTGAATTTTGTCTTTCAGGCAGCTGAATCTCACTCCGGCTTCAGAAATCATCTGATTAGTTTCATTAACACGGACCACAGCAATTCGGTCGAATAGAGTTACATGTGTTTCACGGTGTGGGTTTGGAGGCGGGACCAGGCAGGAGGAAAGCGCATGAAAGCGCCAGACAGTTTATTAATCCACAAGGAAAAGACAACAGACTGAGGGGACAAAGCTCCGATGATGATGACCTGGCAAAGAAGAGAAGATCCAGTGGGCTTATCTACACTGAGGAGGACTAACTGAACAAGTGGCAGGTGGAGCCATCAGCAAAGACCTGCAGCCTCGTTTATCAAACTGTGCGTAGCAAAACAAACTACAGGCGGCGTTTGCAGCACAAAAAGGAAATCCTGCACTTCTACTGTCAGATTTATCAAAGCGTGCGCACGCACGTCCTCCACCTGTTTCCGTTTATAAACCAGAAGCGGCGCAGGTGAGGGACGCCTTGCCCCGCCCACATGGTGGCTATAAAAGGTCAGGTGGACGCCTGTAATACATATTCATCACATCATTTCCATGACGGCTCGGAAGGGAAAAAGAGTTAAAAGGAGGAATTTTTCGGGGTGTGAGACAGAGATCCTGATGGACCACGTTGGAAAAGGTAAAAATGTTTAACTGGTGGACACGGCGTGGACGTTACTGGTGTCAGAAAGACAGAATAGTGGCAGCAGGTGGAGACGCTGTCATCACAGGGTCAGAAGGGAAGAAACACCAGAGGCATCGGAACGTATGGATGGATATCAATCTGTAGAACATCCGTCTGCATGCAGGAAGTTCGATTCCCAGAGTGGAGAAAAGTATCTGCTAAATGACAGTAATGATGGCGGTAATTTGTTTTAATTTATAAAATAATTATATACAGATACATCTGAGACTGATAGCCGTTTATTTAGTGGTAAATAATATTTCTTTCTATTTGCTGGGTGCTCCAGCAGGGTGGGCGGGGCTGCAGCTGTGGTTGGAGCCCAGAGACTCCACCCACCAGCCGTGTCCTCAGAGGAAGTCCTGCAGGTGCAGAGGGATACCATCACCGCTATTAACCAGGTGGACAAGGAGCTGCAGTTGCTTTGATGGAAACTGTGACAACAATTACAAAATGACTGTGTAAGAATAAATAAATAAATAAATAAAGGAACTCTACCTCTTGTGTGTTTCATGGGCATTGCATCACTTCTAGACCTCCAGTCTGTCCCACAATGCTGGATCTTAGAATAAATGACCAAAGCTACTTTTCACATCTTCTTTTCCTGACTGGTGAAGGCTGGCAGTTGAAATGCGCTGCAGACGCCACCTGTAGTTTGCTTTGCTACGCACAGTTTGACAAAACCGACAAAACCTGCAGCAACTGTGTGATGCTGTCATGTCAATATGGAGCAAACCTCTGAGGAAGGTTTCCACCACCTGCTTCCATTTATCACCCAAGGATTAAAGAGGAGGTCCGACCAGGTGGGAAGGTAGACATCTGTGCTAATCCTCCTGTCCAGTCTGCTGGCCACGTGCACACCCAAGTATTTATAGCTGTCCACAGCCTCCACCTCCTCACCAGGATCCCGATGGGCTGGTGTGAAGGTTTCCTAATCCTAAATTCAGTAAGCATTTTCTTCATCTTGTTCACATTCAGAAGGAGAAGTTTCTGATGCTCCAGTCTTGAAAGTGGCTCACCAGCTCCCTCTAGTCCTTCTCCTGTCCATCTCTGATCCATCAGACCATCACTGATTCGTCAGAGTGTTTCTGTAGGTGGTTCGAGATAGAGGTGTATTTAGAAGTAGAGGTGTATTTAGAGATAGAGGTGTATTTAGAGGTAGAGGTGTATTTAGAGACAGAGGTGTATTTAGAGATAGAGGTGTAATTAGAGATAGAGGTGTATTTAGAGATAGAGGTGTATTTAGAAGTGCAGGTGTATTTAGAGACAGAGGTGTATTTAGAGATAGAGGTGTATTTAGAGATAAAGGTGTATTTAGAAATAGAGGTGTATTTAGAGGTAGAGGTGTATTTAGAGATAGAGGTGTATTTAGAGGTAGAGGTGTATTTAGAAGTAGAGGTGTATTTAGAGGTAGAGGTGTATTTAGAGATAGAGGTGTATTTAGAGGTGAAGGTGTATTTAGAGATAGAGGTGTATTTAGAGGTAGAGGTGTATTTAGAGATAGAGGTGTATTTAGAGGTAGAGGTGTATTTAGAGATAGAGGTGTATTTAGAGGTAGAGGTGTATTTAGAGATAGAGGTGTATTTAGAGGTAGAGGTGTATTTAGAGGTAGAGGTGTATTTAGAGACAGAGGTGTATTTAGAGATAGAGGTGTATTTAGAGGTAGAGGTGTATTTAGAGACAGAGGTGTATTTAGAGACAGAGGTGTATTTAGAGATAGAGGTGTATTTAGAGATAGAGGTGTATTTAGAGATAGAAGTGTATTTATAGGTAGAGGTGTATTTAGAGGTAGAGGTGTATTTAGAAACAAAGGTGTATTTAGAGACAGAGGTGTATTTAGAGATAGAGGTGTATTTAGAGATAGAAGTGTATTTAGAGGTAGAGGTGTATTTAGAGGTAGAGCTGTATTTAGAGATAGAGGTGTATTTAGGGGTAGAGGTGTAATTAGAGATAGAGGTGTATTTAGAGGTAGAGGTGTATTTAGAAGTAGAGGTGTATTTAGAGACAGAGGTGTATTTAGAGACAGAGGTGTATTTAGAGATAGAGGTGTATTTAGAGATAGAAGTGTATTTAGAGGTAGAGGTGTATTTAGAGGTAGAGGTGTACTTAGAGATATAGGTGTATTTAGAGGTAGAGGTGTAATTAGAGATAGAGGTGTATTTAGAGACAGAGGCGTATTTAGAGGTAAAGGTGTATTTAGAGATAGAGGTGTATTTAGAGACAGAGGTGTGTCTAGAGGTAGAGGTGTATACGACAGAGGTGTATTTAGAGGTAGAGGTGTGTCTAGAGGTAGAGGTGTATAAGACAGAGGTGTATTTAGAGGTAGAGGTGTATGTAGAGGTAGAGGTGTATATAAAGACAGAGGTGTATTTAGAGGTAGAGGTGTATTTAGAGACAGAGGTGTATTTAGAGGTAGAGGTGCACCTAGAGGTAGAGGTGTATTTAGAGGTAGAGGTGTATATAAAGACAGAGGTGTATTTAGAGGTAGAGGTGTATTTAGAAGTAGAGGTGCATTTAGACATAGAGGTGTATTTAGAGGTAGAGGTGTATATAAAGACAGAGGTGTATTTAGAGGTAGAGGTGTATTTAGAAGTAGGGGTGTATTGAGAGATAGAGGTGTACTTAGAGGTAGAGGTGCATATAAAGACAGAGGTGTATTTAGAGACAGAGGTGTATTTAGAAGTAGAGGTGTATTTAGAGATAGAGGTGTATTTAGAGGTAGAGGTGTATTTAGAGATAGAGGTGTACTTAGAGGTAGAGGTGTATTTAGAGGTAGAGGTGTATATGAAGACAGAGGTCTATTTAGAGGTAGAGGTGTATTTAGAGACAGAGGTGTATTTAGAGATAGAGGTGTATTTAGAGGTAGAGGTGTATTTAGAGATAGAGGTGTATATAAAGACAGAGGTGTATTTAGAGATAGAGGTGTATTTAGAGGTAGAGGTGTATTTAGAGATAGAGGTGTACCTAGAGGTAGAGGTGTATTTAGAGGTAGAGGTGTATTTAGAGACAGAGGTGTATTTAGAGGTAGAGGTGTATTTAAAGGCAGAGGTGTTTTTAGAGACAGAGGTGTACTTAGAGGTAGAGGTGTATTTAGAGGTAGAGGTGTATATAAAGACAGAGGTGTATTTAGAGGTAGAGGTGTATTTAGAAGTAGAGGTGCATTTAGACATAGAGGTGTATTTAGAGGTAGAGGTGTATTTAGAAGTAGAGGTGTATTTAGAGACAGAGGTGTATTTAGGCGTAGAGGTGTATTTAGAGATAGAGGTGTACTTAGAGGTAGAGGTGTATTTAGAGGTAGAGGTGTATTTAGAGATAGAGGTGTACTTAGAGGTAGAGGTGTATTTAGAGACAGAGGTGTGTCTAGAGGTAGAGGTGTATAAGACAGAGGTGTATTTAGAAGTAGAGGTTTATTTAGAGATAGAGGTGTATTTAGAGACAGAGGTGTGTCTAGAGGTAGAGGTGTATAAGACAGAGGTGTATTTAGAGGTAGAGGTGTGTCTAGAGGTAGAGGTGTATAAGACAGAGGTGTATTTAGAGGTAGAGGTGTATGTAGAGGTAGAGGTGTATATAAAGACAGAGGTGTATTTAGAGGTAGAGGTGTATTTAGAGGTAGAGGTGCACCTAGAGGTAGAGGTGTATTTAGAGGTAGAGGTGTATATAAAGACAGAGGTGTATTTAGAGGTAGAGGTGTATTTAGAAGTAGAGGTGCATTTAGACATAGAGGTGTATTTAGAGGTAGAGGTGTATATAAAGACAGAGGTGTATTTAGAGGTAGAGGTGTATTTAGAAGTAGGGGTGTATTGAGAGATAGAGGTGTACTTAGAGGTAGAGGTGCATATAAAGACAGAGGTGTATTTAGAGACAGAGGTGTATTTAGAAGTAGAGGTGTATTTAGAGGTAGAGGTGTATTTAGAAGTAGAGGTGTATTTAGAGACAGAGGTGTATTTAGGTGTAGAGGTGTATTTAGAGATAGAGGTGTACTTAGAGGTAGAGGTGTATTTAGAGGTAGAGGTGTATATGAAGACAGAGGTCTATTTAGAGGTAGAGGTGTATTTAGAGACAGAGGTGTATTTAGAGATAGAGGTGTATTTAGAGGTAGAGGTGTATTTAGAGATAGAGGTGTATATAAAGACAGAGGTGTATTTAGAGATAGAGGTGTATTTAGAGGTAGAGGTGTATTTAGAGATAGAGGTGTACCTAGAGGTAGAGGTGTATTTAGAGGTAGAGGTGTATATAAAGACAGAGGTGTATTTAGAGGTAGATGTGCATTTAGAAGTAGAGCTGCATTTAGACATAGAGGTGTATTTAGAGGTAGAGGTGTATATAAAGACAGAGGTGTATTTAGAGGTAGAGGTGTATTTAGAAGTAGGGGTGTATTTAGAAATAGAGGTGTATTTAGAAGTAGAGGTGCATATAAAGACAGAGGTGTATTTAGAGGTAGAGGTGTATTTAGAAGTAGAGGTGTATTTAGAGGTAGAGGTGTATTTAGAGGTAGAGGTGTATATAAAGACAGAGGTGTATTTAGAGGTAGAGGTGTACTTAGAGGTAGAGGTGTATTTAGAGATAGAGGTGTATTTAGAGACAGAGGTGTATTTAGAGGTAGAGGTGTATTTAGAGGTACAGGTGTATTTAGAAGTAGAGGTGTATTTAGAGATAGAGGTGTACTTAGAGGTAGAGGTGTATTTAGAGATAGAGGTGTATTTAGAGACAGAGGTGTATTTAGAGGTAGAGGTGTATTTAGAGATAGAGGTGTATTTAGAGGTAGAGGCGTATTTAGAGATAGAGGTGTATTTAGAGGTAGAGGTGTATTTAGAGATAGAGGTGTATTTAGAGATAGAGGTGTATTTAGAGACAGAGGTGTATTTAGAGGTAGAGGTGTATTTAGAGATAGAGGTGTATTTAGAGGTAGAGGCGTATTTAGAGATAGAGGTGTATTTAGAGGTAGAGGTGTATTTAGAGATAGAGGCGTATTTAGAGTTAGAGGTGTATTTAGAGATAGAGGTGTATATAAAGACAGAGGTGTATTTAGAGGTAGAGGTGTATTTAGAAGTAGGGGTGTATTTAGAAATATTGGTGTATTTAGAAGTAGAGGTGCATATAAAGACAGAGGTGTATTTAGAGGTAGAGGTGTATTTAGAAGTAGAGGTGTATTTAGAGGTAGAGGTGTATTTAGAGGTAGAGGTGTATATAAAGACAGAGGTGTATTTAGAGGTAGAGGTGTACTTAGAGGTAGAGGTGTATTTAGAGATAGAGGTGTATTTAGAGACAGAGGTGTATTTAGAGGTAGAGGTGTATTTAGAGGTACAGGTGTATTTAGAAGTAGAGGTGTATTTAGAGGTAGAGGTGTATTTAGAGGTAGAGGTGTATTTAGAGGTAGAGGTGTATAAGACAGAGGTGTATTTAGAAGTAGAGGTTTATTTAGAGATAGAGGTGTATTTAGAGACAGATGTGTGTCTAGAGGTAGAGGTGTATAAGACAGAGGTGTATTTAGAGGTAGAGGTGTGTCTAGAGGTAGAGGTGTATAAGACAGAGGTGTATTTAGAGGTAGAGGTGTATGTAGAGGTAGAGGTGTATATAAAGACAGAGGTGTATTTAGAGGTAGAGGTGTATTTAGAGGTAGAGGTGCACCTAGAGGTAGAGGTGTATTTAGAGGTAGAGGTGTATATAAAGACAGAGGTGTATTTAGAGGTAGAGGTGTATTTAGAAGTAGAGGTGCATTTAGACATAGAGGTGTATTTAGAGGTAGAGGTGTATATAAAGACAGAGGTGTATTTAGAGGTAGAGGTGTATTTAGAAGTAGGGGTGTATTGAGAGATAGAGGTGTACTTAGAGGTAGAGGTGCATATAAAGACAGAGGTGTATTTAGAGACAGAGGTGTATTTAGAAGTAGAGGTGTATTTAGAGGTAGAGGTGTATTTAGAAGTAGAGGTGTATTTAGAGACAGAGGTGTATTTAGGCGTAGAGGTGTATTTAGAGATAGAGGTGTACTTAGAGGTAGAGGTGTATTTAGAGATAGAGGTGTACTTAGAGGTAGAGGTGTATATAAAGACAGAGGTGTATTTAGAGATAGAGGCGTACTTAGAGGTAGAGGTGTATTTAGAGGTAGAGGTGTATTTAGAGACAGAGGTGTATGTAGAGGTAGAGGTGTATATAAAGACAGAGGTGTATTTAGAGATAGAGGTGTACTTAGAGGTAGAGGTGTATTTAGAGGTAGAGGTGTATTTGGAGATAGATGTGTACTTAGAGGTAGAGGTGTATTTAGAAGTAGAGGTGTATTTAGAGATAGAGGTGTACTTAGAGGTAGAGGTGTATTTAGAGATAGAGGTGTATTTAGAGGTAGAGGTGTATTTAGAAGTAGAGGTGTATTTAGAGATAGAGGTGTACTTAGAGGTAGAGGTGTATTTAGAAGTAGAGGTGTATTTAGAGGTAGATGTACTGATGGAGACGTTCACTGATGGAGACGTTTACTGATGGAGAGGGTTACTGATGGAGACGTTTACTGATGGAGACGTTTACTGATGGAGACATTCACTGGTGGAGACGTTTACTGATGGAGACGTTCACTGATGGAGACGTTTACTGATGGAGACGGTTACAGATGGAGACGTTCACTGATGGAGACGTTCACTGATGGAGATGGTTACTGATGGAGACGTTTACTGATGGAGACGTTTACTGATGGAGATGGTTACTGATGGAGACGTTTAGTGATGGAGAAGGTTACTGATGGAGATGGTTACTGATGGAGACGTTTACTGATGGAGATGGTTACTGATGGAGACGTTCACTGATGGAGACGGTTACTGATGGAGACGTTTACTGATGGAGACGGTTACTGATGGAGACGTTTACTGATGGAGATGGTTACTGATGGAGATGGTTACTGATGGAGATGCTTACTGATGGAGACGTTTACTGATAACGGCTCAACGTGCAGCGTAAAGCAGCTGTTATTTTACTTTTATTCTATTTATCTCCAATAATCTGCTGGTCTGACTTCAATAAACTCGAGATGAAAAATGACTTTGTTTCATGTTTCATACAAAACTGTAATTAAGTTATAGAATTTTTAAGAATCTTCTTTTACTAAAGTAACTAAAAAGTTACTTTTAACAGTAACACATTACTCGGTGTAAGTAGTCAACAAAGTAACTGAGTTACTTTTTTGAATGAAGTAACTAGTAACTGCAACTAGTTACTTTTCCAGTAACTAGCGTGTTGTAAAGGGGATCTGGACTTTTCTGACCCTGTTACAGCAGTAGTTTTCTTAACGTGACGTAATCAGACCTGAATGCGTGTGCTGAGCAGACAAAGCCGTCCTACCTGTGCAGGGTCTCCAGGTGTGGCTTCGGACCGCGAGCAGCACCCAGGTGAACAGCAGGGGGCGACACGCCAGCATCCCACCTGTGGACCGTCAGCGCTGTGGTTTGATTCCTGCTTTATTCACACAGCATGGTTTTTCCGATGGTCTGAGGAACAAATTTATATAAAGAGAGGTGCTGCGTCAAGACAGCATGGGCTCTTCCTCCTCTTCCTCCTCCTCAGTGATGGGTAGAACACAGAGGAGAACATGACTTCATGACCTGGTTTGGTGCAGCACAACCAGTCAGAAGAACCCCTTCCAGGTAGACATGAACCATAACACAGTCTGCCACATCCAGAATTTTCCAGACTATTACCAGGTGACTTGTTTATTTCATCATCATCTTCAATCTTTTGTCACATGACTCGGCTGTGACCTGCGACAGGTCAGAGATTAACAGTTGGTTAAGTAACATTTTAACTAGTCTCAGTTAATCTGAATGCTGTTGTTGGAAAGTCCAATAAATCAGGACAAAACACAGAATTCCTACAAAAGAAAAGAACATAAACGCATTATGATGTTTTATCTTCCATCTGTTTTCTCTTTATTAATGTGTAAAAGTATCTTCTGACCAGCTTTTCAAGAACTGCTTCCTCATAGTCCGGCTTATTGGGCCTCCATCATCTCAGCTCAGAAGCAGTAAAACCTAGTTAAACCAGTCTGTTTACCCAGCTCGCCTCCCAGTTTAGTTCTCCTGTGCTCTCCAGTGTTCCCAGCACCTCCTTTACTGTCTGTTTTTTAAAAGATGCCATCTTGAGAACATCAGGCCAGATGTTCATCTAAACTCTGCTCTCGGTAAATTCGCTGCTGTTTCATCACAGAACATGAAAGCTGAGAATAAACATCCCATTTAACGTCAGGTCCTCGTAGCCAATCAGCTCCATCAGTGTCCTCATCCTTGCTTGTGTTCTACGGTTGTTACCAGAGGATTCCACCAGGGGGCAGACCAGATAGAGACAGAGGTTAGCGATAGGTTCCCTTAAAGATCTTAGTAACAGCGGTATCGTACATGGTCTGTAAGGACCGTAACTCAAATCTTTAACAACCATTTGGTGAACAAAGACGTAAACACAGCGGTCTAACTGGCTTTATGAACAGAAGAAAAATGAAAGCAGGTTCTGGTTTCAGCGATGGTCTCATGGCAGGTTAGAATTACTGTTTCTGATAAAAATCTGTTAGCTGGTTTGCAGACAGCCGTGTGACATGAGTCCTACAGGGATCAATACCAGGTCCTGTCTTGTTTTAGGCTGACAACCTCTTCTCAATGTCGATGAAACAGCTCTTTGTTTTTACGATTCTGCACAGGTCTAAACAACCTGAAACCACCTGAAAACAAGCAATCTTAAGGTCACCATCTTACCCAAGGGTACTGTCACATGTAGTCTGGGGACGCTGGGATTGAACCACCAAACCATCCAATTGACAGACAACCACTCTTCCCCTGAGTCACGCCCACCCTTCACATATCAAGATCTAAGCTACACATTAACCAACTCATCACCAAATATTGGGAAAGAAAGTTTGTCTATGTTTACACCCTGAATTCATCCATCCATCCATCCATCTATCCATTTATCCGTCCATTCATCCATCCATCCATCCATCTATCCATTTATCCGTCCATCCATCCATCAATCCGTCCGTCCGTCCATCCATTTATCCATCCATCCATCCGTCCGTCCATCCATCCATCCATCCGTCCATTTATCCATCCATCCGTCCATCCATCCATCAATCCGTCCGTCCGTCCATCCATCCATCCATCCATCCATCCGTCCGTCCGTCTATCCATCCATCCATTTATCCATCAATCCGTCCATTTATCCATCCATCCATGCGTCCGTCCATCCGTCCATTTATCCATCAATCCATTCATTCATCCATCCATCCGTCCATCCATCCATCCATCTGTCCGTCCGTCCGTCTATCCATCCATCCATTTATCCATCAATCCGTCCATTTATCCATCCATCCATACGTCCGTCCATCCATCCATCCATCCATCCATCCATCCATCCATCTATCCATTAATCCATTCATTCATCCATCCATCCGTCCGTCCGTCCATTTATCCATCCATCTGTCCATCCATCCATCCATTTATCCATCCATCCATCCGTCCGTCCGTCTATCCATCCATTTATCCATTAATCCGTCCATTTATCCATCCATCCATACGTTCATCCATCCGTCTATCCATCCATCCATTTATCCATCAATCCATTCATTCATCCATCCATCCGTTCGTCCGTCCATTTATCCATCCATCTGTCCATCCATCCATCCATTTTTCAATCCTTCCATTTCTGATCCTGAACTGGAGTTGCAGATGTGCATTAAGCATCACAGAGAACATTTTCCTTCCAGTCAGACTGTCCTGTTCAGAGGTCTGAGGACAGTCCATGTGCTATGACAGGTCCAAATTTGGTCCTGTATCCTGGTTTCAGGTAATTTTGCAGGACTTTAAAGGATCTTTTAGCTTTGGAAAGCCTACTGTTGGATAAAAGATTTCAGTCTAGATCTCCCCTGTTTCATCAGCTACCTTTAAACTTAAACACTAGAGTATTTGTCCATCAGGGACACCGTCCATCTTTCTTTAGTTACTTATATATTTTAACATGATCCAATGAAAATCAAACCTGTTTCTTCTTCTTTAGGACAATCTCTGCTTCCTTTAAACATCCGGACACCGTTTCCTCTTTACGTCCTTGAAGACAAAAAGAACAATCATCTGTCCACGTCCAAACTTCAGTCCCAAAAGGTTTTAAATGAATGAAAAATCTGTGGTGGTCTGAGAGATCACCTGGTCTCCTCACCTGTCCCCGGGTGTCCTCACCTGTCTCTGGATAACCTCACCTGTCCCTGGGTGTCCTCACCTGTCTTTTTTATCTCTTCCTGTTAGAACCGTTTCAGTCTCGATCATCATCAGCTGTCGGCTGCAGGTGAGAGAGAGTTTACCTGCACGGAGCAGAGCTCGCTCGCTCACAGTTACATATACAAGAGTGGGAGGAGCTTGAGAGGGAGAGAGAGAGAGAGAGAGAGAGAGGGAGGGAGGGAGGGAGGGAGGAGTTACCTCCTCACATGAAAAACACCTGAAGAACAACATGAGGACTTTCTGTTTAACTGTTTTTAAGTGACTAAACCAGATTCTGTTCAGAAGATACAAGGTTCTGATCAGGTTTCGATCTGGTTCTGTTCCAGGCTGACCCATCTGGAACAAGTCTTCTACAGTTTGTCCTGAAGTTCTGCTGATCCTGTTGGTCTATGGTGATGTAATCATGACATCATCACCATGGAAACTGCAGCAGGACCTCATGTGGACTCAGAACCATCAGCACTGCTTCATTGTGACATGGTTAACCAATGAGAACTGGTCCCAGTTCTGGAGTGACCAGAACCAGCTCTGTTTCAGGAACCGATGTCTCACGGGTGTTCTCTGAAGTTCCCTCTGTGATCTCAAACAGTTAAATCCCACTAATCCCAGTTTAAACCTGGAGCTGGATCCAGTTCCATGGAACTCCCACCACTTCAGTCACATGACTGCTCCTCAGCAAGGTCACATGACCATGGAGAGAAAATAGCTGTAACACAAACAGTTAAAACCCCACTGGTTCTGGATCAGTCCGCTGGTTCTGAATCTGTCATGCAGAAAAGCTTTCAGCTAATGATTAGGATGGAAACAAAACCAACCAGTCCTTCCTGGTTCTGGTTCTGACAGAGGTTTTCCTTCCTGGTTCAGATGGAGGTTTTCCTTCCTGGTTCTGGTTCAGATGGAGGTTTTCCTTCCTGGTTCTGATGGAGTTTTTCTTCCTGGTTCTGGTTATGATGGAGGTTTTCCTTCGTGGTTGTGGTCCTGATGGAGGTTTTCCTTCCTGGTTCTGATGGAGTTTTCCTTCCTGGTTCTGGTCCTGATGGAGGTTTTCCTTCCTGGTTCTGGATCTGATGGAGGTTTTCCTTCCTAGTTCTGATCCTGATGGAGGTTTTCCTTCTTGGTTCTGGTCCTGATGGAGGTTTTCCTTCTTGGTTCTGGTCCTGATGGAGGTTTTCCTTCCTGGTACTGATCCTGATGGAGGTTTTCCTTCCTGGTTCTGATCCTGATGGAGGTTTTCCTTCCTGGTTCTGATGGAGTTTTCCTTCCTGGTTCTGGTCCTGATGGAGGTTTTCCTTCGTGGTTGTGGTCCTGATGGAGGTTTTCCTTCCTAGTTCTGATCCTGATGGAGGTTTTCCTTCCTGGTTCTGATGGAGTTTTCCTTCCTGGTTCTGGTCCTGATGGAGGTTTTCCTTCTTGGTTCTGGTCCTGATGGAGGTTTTCCTTCCTGGTACTGATCTTGATGGAGGTTTTCCTTCCTGGTTCTGGTTCTGATGGAGGTTTTCCTTCCTGGTTCTGGTCCTGATGGAGGTTTTCTTTCCTGGTTTAGATAGATGTTTTCCTCCCTGGTTCTGGTCCTGATGGAGGTTTTCCTTCTTGGTTCTGGTCCTGATGGAGGTTTTCCTTCCTGGTACTGATCCTGATGGAGGTTTTCCTTCCTGGTACTGATCCTGATGGAGGTTTTCCTTCCTGGTTCTGATCCTGATGGAGGTTTTCCTTCCTGGTTCTGATGGAGTTTTCCTTCCTGGTTCTGGTCCTGATGGAGGTTTTCCTTCGTGGTTGTGGTCCTGATGGAGGTTTTCCTTCCTAGTTCTGATCCTGATGGAGGTTTTCCTTCCTGGTTCTGATGGAGTTTTTCTTGGTTCTGGTCCTGATGGAGGTTTTCCTTCTTGGTTCTGGTCCTGATGGAGGTTTTCCTTCCTGGTACTGATCTTGATGGAGGTTTTCCTTCCTGGTTCTGGTTCTGATGGAGGTTTTCCTTCCTGGTTCTGGTCCTGATGGAGGTTTTCTTTCCTGGTTTAGATAGATGTTTTCCTCCCTGGTTCTGGTCCTGATGGAGGTTTTCCTTCTTGGTTCTGGTCCTGATGGAGGTTTTCCTTCCTGGTTCTGGTCCAGATGAAGGTTTTCCTTCCTGGTTCAGATAGAGGTTTTCCTTCCTGGTTCTGATGGAGTTTTCCTTCCTGGTTCTGGTTATGATGGAGGTTTTCCTTCGTGGTTGTGGTCCTGATGGAGGTTTTCCTTCCTGGTTCTGATGGAGTTTTCCTTCCTGGTTCTGGTCCTGATGGAGGTTTTCCTTCCTGGTTCTGGATCTGATGGAGGTTTTACTTCCTAGTTCTGATCCTGATGGAGGTTTTCCTTCTTGGTTCTGGTCCTGATGGAGGTTTTCCTTCTTGGTTCTGGTCCTGATGGAGGTTTTCCTTCCTGGTACTGATCCTGATGGAGGTTTTCCTTCCTGGTTCTGGTCCTGATGGAGGTTTTCCTTCCTGGTACTGATCCTGATGGAGGTTTTCTTTCCTGGTTCTGGATCTAATGGAGGTTTTCCTTCCTGGTTCTGGTCCAGATGGAGGTTTTCCTTCCTGGTTCTGACGGAGTTGTTTTAACTGGACTAATTAACTGGACCAGTGAGGTAACACTGACTTTATTGTAAATTGGAACTGTGTAAATAAAGTTTAACTGAAAGGAAAAGAATCGGGACCTTCAGCTGGTCAGTTTTAGGAAAGTTTTTAATTATTATTGTTATATGTTAGGATCTGAAACTAGACCTGGCCTTGGACTTAAACCTGGACCTGAACCAGAATTGCTGTGAACAGAGAGACAGGTTCAAACATGACGATCCTGGGATCCCTCAGGTTGTCCTGACTTCAGATGGTTCAGATGAGACATTAGAAAGAATCCTGGACCAGCTGAAGTTACAACAGATCCTGGACCAGCTGAGATTAGACTGGATCCTGGACCAGCTGAAGTTAGACCGGATCCTGGACCAGCTGAAGTTACAACAGATCCTGGACCAGCTGAGGTTAGACCGGATCCTGGACCAGCTGAACTTACAACAGATCCTGGACCAGCTGAAGTTAGACCGGATCTTGGACCAGCTGAAGTTAGACCGGATCCTGGACCAGCTGAAGTTACAACAGATCCTGGACCAGCTGAAGTTAGACCGGATCCTGGACCAGCTGAAGTTAGACTGGATCCTGGACCAGCTGAAGTTACAACAGATCCTGGACCAGCTGAAGTTAGACCAGATCCTGGACCAGCTGAAGTTAGACCGGATCCTGGACCAGCTGAAGTTAGACCGGATCCCGGACCAGCTGAAGTTACAACAGATCCTGGACCAGCTGAAGTTAGACCGGATCCTGGACCAGCTGAAGTTAGACCGGATCCCGGATCAGCAGCCTTGTTCTCGACATCAACAGGAACCAAGGAGCAGAATTAAACTCGGAACCTTTCCTGACCCTCCTCCCCTCCAGAGAACTATTCCCAGGATCTTTTTCACGACTCTGCTGGAAAACATCCTGAGACGAAGGACAAATGTTCCAGTGAAGTTCAAAGTAATTTTTTTTACAGCTGATGAGAGTAACGGTGTTTTTTAGTAACAGGTAATCTAACGATTCTTTCCATCGCCACAAAGCCGTTACTGAGAATAAACTGTTCCTGACAGCGTTACTATTTAGAAGTTCCACATCTGTTCGGACTATATTGTCCAGCTGCACAAGGAGGCGGAGGGATACGGCTGAAGCTGGAGAATAAGCTCAGCAGAAGAGCTGTGGTGCGGTGACCGGGTGCAGGAGACGTGGGTCCGCATTACCGGGTTTTCTCTCCTTTGAAACTGGGCAATCAGCCGGATGACCTGACGAGGTGCACTTTAAACGGGAACCAACCAATCAGAGTCCGTTTGCAGATAAACGTAGAAAATGTTCCAGCCTGATAAATAATGTTCAGTAACTTAACATTAACATGATTCTCCAGCTGCTCCAGTCCAGCTCGTTATCCTGACATGTTCAGAGACCTCCAACGGACATGGCTGCACTTTGCAGAGCCTGAAAGAAATGTGTACACAGTTCTGGCTTTTATTTTTTTTATTTTTTTTATGACCAATTTCGCCCTGAAAGATCCTAATTTTTGTATTGGTAAAGCCTCTTTTCACTCTCTTTCTCTCTCTCTCTTTCAACGTGTTCCTCTCCACTTTTCACCAGGTCGCCGCCCGGCTGACGGTAAAGGAGCGGACCCACTTTTCACCAGGTCTCCGCCCGGCTGACGGTAAAGGAGCGGACCCACTTTTCACCAGGTCGCCGCCCGGCTGACGGTAAAGGAGCGGACCCACTTTTCACCAGGTCGCCGCCCGGCTGACGGTAAAGGAGCGGACCCACTTTTCACCAGGTCTCCGCCCGGCTGACGGTAAAGGAGCGGACCCACTTTTCACCAGGTCGCCGCCCGGCTGACGGTAAAGGAGCGGACCCACTTTTCACCAGGTCGCCGCCCGGCTGACGGTAAAGGAGCGGACCCACTTTTCACCAGGTCTCCGCCCGGCTGACGGTAAAGGAGCGGACCCACTTTTCACCAGGTCGCCGCCCGGCTGACGGTAAAGGAGCGGACCCACTTTTCACCAGGTCGCCGCCCGGCTGACTGTAAAGGAGCGGACCCACTTTTCAACAGGTCGCCGCCCGGCTGACGGTAAAGGAGCGGACCCACTTTTCACCAGGTCGCCGCCCGGCTGACTGTAAAGGAGCGGACCCACTTTTCACCAGGTCGCCGCCCGGCTGACTGTAAAGGAGCGGACCCACTTTTCACCAGGTCGCCGCCCGGCTGACTGTAAAGGAGCGGACCCACTTTTCACCAGGTCGCCGCCCGGCTGACTGTAAAGGAGCGGACCCACTTTTCACCAGGTCGCCGCCCGGCTGACTGTAAAGGAGCGGACCCACTTTTCACAGATGTCAGTTTTCCTCAGAGATAAAAGACAAGAACGTGATGAAACGTTGGTCATGACCAGAAACGGGGTTGATGGCTGGAAGCAGGTAGAACCAGGTGAAGCTCCTCCTGAGGAGGTGGAGACGTGTCCTGTAATTTATTGTTAGGTTTCCATCCATCAGTCGGATCTGATGTTCAGTTTTATTCTGAATAAATTCCTGTTAAAGGAACACATTTGAACACTTTTTAAAAATAGTTAATTTTCCGAGTAATTACTTTGATAATCCTGTAACTCCGTTACTAACGTTAGTAAACGTTACAAACGTTACTAACGTTAGTAACGCCGTTACTACTTGCAGGAAGTAACTAGTCGCTATAATTAATGACTTTTTTTAAAGTAACGTATCAACACTGGTGATCAGGCACGTCGTTTGATCCCAAGCCTGCCACCGTCTTCATCCGCGGCGCTCAGTAAGTTGCCATGGTGATTGA